>NC_135998.1:25130895-25436395 GCF_048128805.1 Centroberyx gerrardi
AAATAATACATAATAGCTACAATATAAATAACTGCAATAAAATATCATTTTAGAAATGTTATTGTTATTGTTGTTGTAATCTCACAAACAATTGCAAATGCAATGACTAAATCGCTAAATATAATACAGAATTTACAGAAATATATACAGAAGAGCAATAATACATGTCTGTCTGCTATAATAGGGTTTTGGAATGTCAGCGTTATCTAAATAAGCCATTAGACCCTTATGATGAGCTGGAGATGATTCTCTTCAGCTTCATCACCTCTTCGCTGGTAAGGTGCAGTAGAGAAGCAGAGGATGAGTTCACCATTAGCACAGCTGAGGGACACTTCCCTGATCTCTCCTTCCCTCCCTGGGGTGTGTCTTCATTATAGGCTGAGGATTTAGCACCTACAAAGTCGCGCTCAGTTGTAAGGGGGCTAGAGTCCATTTTCAATTGGATGGGGGGAGCCTGGCTGTCTCTGTCATATGGATCCCAGCCATTTATGGGTTTGGAGCTGTAAGGCTTAGTAATATCCTGCTGATCCCAAGGATAAACATCCCTGGATGCGTGTTTCAGAATGCTACCTGAAGGCAATGGCTTGTAGTTGGAGAAACGACAGTGGTTTATGTGGTGATCACTGGGTGTCTGGATGTTTGGTGTGGGGCTTGGCACATTCCTCTGCCTTGGGCTTCGATCTTCAGTAGCTGAGCGCATGTCCTGCTCTCGGGGGTGACTGTGAACGGTGAGGTTGGTGGGGAAGATGTCTGAGCTGTGACAACTCCTTCGTCTGGTGTTTTCCTCTTGAGTAGGAGTAGGAAGCTGCTTAGGCCCGTGCATAGTGGCCGAGGGCCCGCACAGCCGGATCCAGTCGTGCAGCAGAGCTAAGGGTATCTCAATTTCCATCTTGCCTCCATTTTCTCGAGGGGGGCTGGGCAGTACATGGCTGAGACTGAGTGCCCTTTGGCTTAGTTTGGGGCTCCCCTCTCTCTCTTCTCTTGGCCAGACTGTGAAGTCTGTATGTGGAGAGCTGGGTATGTGGGTCATTGTGGAGGTGCCCTCCCTGCTGCTCACCAGCGGTGTGGAGCTAGCAGTGTCTGTTCTCAGAATCGGGGCAGAGGCATATGTGGGGCTGCTGGAGGATGTTGTGGAAGTGGATTTGCGGTTGATGATGTTGCCCTCTCTAGCCTTCAGTGGATATGAATACGGTTTGACTGAATGATACCCTCCTACAGCTGCTTCATTGTCCTGTGTCTCACGTTCCTCATTTCTCATCACCCTCTTGGGAGGATACAGAGGAGAGGGTTTGTTCAAAAACTTTGGGTTCTTGCCAGATGTAGGCGGAGTGAACGATGACGCAGGGTTGCTGTTTGTCTCCGGGCTTGATGCTTTAAAGCTAAGGTTTAGAGGCTCGCTCAAACCAGATGAAGATTTGTACTGCTCTGCCAGGTAGCGCAAGTGCTCCAGCGGCTGCTTGATCCTTTCTGTTGAGCTTTGAGGGGCCGGATGGTAGGAGAACTGAGGCTGGGGGACTGGGGGACTGTGCGGGGTTAACACTGAGGAAGAGACAGGCACATAAGGGGGCAGAACTGGGTGGCCTGGATGATAGTATTGAGGGTAGTGGACAGGCAGAGGGATGACCCTCACATGCGGGTCTGACAAGAAGTTATGAGGGTTCTGGAAAGACAAAGTGGTTGGTCAGAGGTTAATTTATTGTTCAATACACTCTAAAATAAAAAGTTTGGGTTAACTGGAAAAAAGTGCATTTCTTTTTTTATAACCAATTTTCTTAGGATAATTTGATATTTTTACATAATTTCAATGAATTGAAACAAAAATGGTTGATAATATAATATAATATAATATAATATAATATAATATAATATAATATAATATAAATGTAATCTGTGCATACACACATTATTACATTCTGAAATGTCATTTACAGTCCAGCTAGGATTTTAATGGCAAATTCCTGTTGTGCAGCAACAGTAGATTTTGGCATTGTTTAATTTTTTGGCATTGCTTCATTTCTATGTGTTTGTATGAAACTATATTAAATTTACGAATAATTCATGTAAAAACAAATGTTAACCTTTGATTATGAGCCAAATAGCCAGAATTATTTAGAAATTCTTGTTTTTACTGTCTAAAGATTAATATTTATTTAATTAAACTCAAATTGGTCTGAGTCTGTGTGTGTCTGCCTGTGTCTGCGTGAGCAGTGTATATCCCATGTTTACACAGAAGCAGAGCATAACTGCAGCTCTCTGTTGTTTCTTGTTTGACTGTAAATGAATAGTCACCTGGTGCAGCGGTACTGCTAAAGCTTTGCGTTTTGCTGGCCTCTGGCCATCATCATCTCTGCTGAAGTTGTCATAATGGAAGTGCTTTGCCTGATGCTGTGGCAAGGCATTCATTAATTCCCCTTTCACGTGACATTCATATGGCAGAAGCAGCCTGCAGAAATAAAAAATGAATCAGATAAAACAGTTACAAACAAAAACATACCACACACTGTCACACTGACAAACACATACATGCACTGTCAACTCATTCGGACTCACTTCTCATAGTGTCTGCGGGTGCAGGTGGCTGCACTGGTGCTTCGAGGGTTTCCTCCCAGTGTGTTGTACACTTGTTTCCACAGCTGCTGAGAGGTAACCTGGAAGAGTACAGAACATAGTCAATAACTATTGTTTGGAGTCTACAGCCTATTTTACCTTCTTATTTTTTTCGAACACTTTAATTATATAATAGTAATACTTTAATTACGTGTTTAAAAATTTGATTGAGGCAAACAGGTTTACCTGGTGGTAGCCACCTGACTCTTTGACAGTCTTGTACATCACAAACAAATCAACTGAAAAGCAAAAAACAGAATCAAATACATTATTAAAATGCACTTTATATTAGTCATTTTTGTCCATATACGTCGGTATATGGGCAACCGTGGAGACATCTCATGCTTTCCTCTACTTAAAGCCCCTAAATGCAGAATATTTACTATTAAATGAGACCATCTTGGTGAAAACTGGTTCATTCTATGTGTTGCTTTCTATGTGTTTATTGTGTATAGTGTCTCGGGTTATTTCACAAATTAAATGAATGAGCCGTAATGCTTTTTAATACATACTTTGTTTGAAGCCTAGGTGTGGGATTCTCTCTATGGGTGTATCTCTCTTCTTCATGAAAAGGTAGAGATCTTTCAGGAATGCCTCCTCTGTCATGTCCTCCTCCACCTGCTCTTTACTTCTCTTCTCCTGGAGCTTTTCATATGCCATGATGGGGCTGAGAACACAACGAAAAACATGCAATATTTATAATACTATACTACTACTAACAATAATAATAATAATAATAATAATAATATAAATAGTAATAATTGTAATATGTGAATAACAATAAAATAATAATAATAATAATAATAATAATAATAAATTATAAATAAAAATGTATTTATTTAGCACTTATAAAAACATGGTTACAATGGGCTTCACAGAAATAAATATAACACACAAAACAATGAGGCAATCAACATATATATTCAAAGAAATAATGAAAATAGAATGAGGATTGTAATATTACAATCAAAGTATAAAAAAACCAAAGTATAAGCAAGTCTAAAAAAGAGGACACAGAGCTGGCTGATCTCCTCAGCCAGGTCATTCCAGAGTCGCGGGGCTCTGGTGGCGAAAGCCCGGTCGCCCTCAGTCTTCAGTCTGGACTGAGGAACAGCCAGGAGCAACCTGCCTGAGGATCTCAGGCTACAACTAGGTTCATAAGGGGATAAAAGCTCTGTGATATAGCTGGGTGCCAGACCCAATTTCAAAGTCAATCCTAAAATGTACTGGAAGCCACTGTAGGGCAGATAAAACAGGCGTAATATGATCTATAGCGAACAATCTCTGCCGTTGCTAGAGTGCTTGACTGATAGCAACAGGACATTCTGTGACTGAACATCATGACAAACATTTAATATTTACGTAGGCCTATTTATAAGTAGTCACAAATTTACTGTTTACTGTTACTGTTTTTGACAGCTCTCAAAGCTCAAATATAATGTACAGTATGATTTGAGCTGAGCTATTCTTGTGACAATGACTCAGTGTTTTAAGCTCACTTCTTGACTGATGATTGTCAAACACATCCAAGTTTTTGACCATATATCAGACTTAACCACATGTTTGTCCTTGCCCCAGTGGAGCCAACCCAGTCTCTATTGAAAGCATACCATTGAACTAAAAAAAGACATCAATGCAGTCAGTGTTCAATTTCCTAGCTGTGCACTTCCATGTGTATTGTGTATCTACAACATTAACACTGGTATGGATGAAATTAAATGAACATGACGGGATAGGGTTAATATGCTCAAGGTTAGAATATATGTTGGAAATAATAGTGTTGAGTGTGAGTAAATGATGTAGTGACACATGCCACTACATCTGTTTAACGGGACACAGCGGTCATCACTGATGTCATTATGGATGTTCTGTGCTTTACCAGACATTTGATACTATTGTTTTCATTACACTTGTATGTATGTTTTGTATTCAAGATTTACTTCTGGTTTTTTAGGTGTAGATGAAGCTTCACTCACATCATATCATGTGGTAAGAATTTAACATTTTTTTCTTTATCCAGTGGCCAAGATCTTAGCAAAAATAATTTCAACTGATTTTCTTTCTATTATTGATACCACAAGAGGAAATTTACCAACACAATAACAGCAAGATGGAGCAATTATGAGAATTTTAGGTACCGGCTGATATTTATAAAATGGATGATATACACTGCCCGTCAAAAGTTTGGGGACACCACATTTTTCTTTATTTTTACTATTTTCCACATTTTGGAATAATAGTAAAGACATCAAAACTATGAAATAACACAAATGGAATTATGCACCAAAAAAATGTTAAACAAATCAAAACTATCTTATATTTTAGATTCTTTAAAGTAGCCACCCTTTGCCTTGATGGAAAGGCAAAGGCTTTGGAAAGAAATTCATACATAGGCATCAACTTCACTATTTATATTTGTCTAAGGAACAAATTTCAAGCATTTAAGCATAAGCCTTTAGATTAAAATAGCTTTAAGATAATGAAAAACATAGTACATTCAATCATGTGTGTCCAAACCTTTGACGGGCAGTGTATGTGTACAAATCAATTGCTTGATTTGAATGCAATTATCATATTACACATCATATTCATCTACATATACAGTACATCTCCCCTAAATATTTTTTGCTATGAAGAAAGGATCTTGAGTGGTATACAGAGTCGGATCGATACAGGAGAGAAGGCCCTTGTGGGGTCCAGTTGCAGCTCACCAGGAGCATAATCAGCAATGGATCTGAGAGATATAAACACCACACCATGTCCAAGACACAAATGCTTTTTTTTTTTAAATAATCAATCATGCAGGCACTGGACTGACAAACACATGTTACCCAAAGGGCCCAGCAACAATTTTTATTTACAACAAAAGTGACCAGAGACGGAAAATTGTGAAATCAGGAGAGTAAATCCTGGCAGGGGTAGCGCAATGTCCATATTTTATCATAAATATTTTATCCATTGTAACCACAGATAAATGGAATATCAGAAGTTTTGGAATCAAGTCACCACAGAAAACAAAATCAAAGAATAAGTCTATTCTGAATTTTATCTGAAACCAAATCAATGTTTCTCACCTGTGTTTCCAGTGACAGGATGAGGCTGGATCGTACTAATTCATAGGCCTGATGATCAGGAAACAAGTTAACCACAGAGTTTACCGGTCTGTGTTTTCTCCAGTGCGGTGCAAAGACTACAGTTTGCTACAACCAGTTGATAGGGGCACCTCAGTCACACAGTCACACACCTGTCCTTAGCGCCTGAGTGACACTGTGGGCAACTGACAGTGGGGGTGTATACTCCAACTTCTTCCTGCTAGGAGTTTAAAGTCAGACCAGTTCAACCTGCTCATGAATGTGTGCCCAAAACCTTTGTATCGGAATGTTCCACATAATTAGGCAGAATAAAGGGCATATCAGTGGAAATGTGGTTATGTTTAATGTGACTTATCTATTATCAATAGGCCTATATGATGTGTGAATTTTTTCTTTACGTTTTTTTCCTTTCCCTTATTGACAGCTTAGTTAAATATAACAATTTTAATACTTTTTGGTCTACAAAACATCACTAAAACATAAATCTTAAGCCTGTATTTGGTGAAAGAGTCACTATTCATCATGCGGAGGTTGTAATATATTTTTCTGACATCAAACAGAATTTTACATTCAGTGTGATACAATTTAATGAATGGTTTATTGTAACACACAAACGTTTCATTAAATTTATTACATTGGCATGTTGTTGAGCCTGGTAATTATCAGTGTGGAAACAGGAAATGTGAGATTTTAATGGCTGTCTCATTCTATAATTGAGACAGACGATGATGATGATGATGATGATGATGATGATGGTGATAGTGAGCTTCTCTTTGTGCTGACTGTTCTGATTCTAGAATTTGAATACATCTTTGGGAACAATAATCACCCAATATAAGACATACAAATTGAGCAAAGAGAGAGCAGATTTTCATTTTAGATAACATTGTATATTACAATAAATATTATGGTTAAAGCCAATTTCAAAAGAGTGAAAATTAAGTCATACAGGAATGATAATGATTCATTGTATTTTCCCTTCTGTGAGTGAGTCAGCAAGTGATTGTATAGGAGAGTGTTGCCTTCAGCTAGGCTCAGTGTGCTTTCATTGGACCATGAAGTCTTGCTGCCTTGGTGCATCCCAGTTAGTGTGTGTTGTGATAACCACACATTAGTATCACTGTGACAGGGTTCAGGTCATCAGAGCTCTCTGGGTGTGGCAGTGTCTTTACCAAAACACAAAATATGATGTAACTACTCCTTGTACTATTAAACCTGGTTGAGTGCCTATGTAAAAGCCTGGCATGGATATTAGAAGAGGGTGAAAGTTTTACCTTAATCCTCTTGAGCTCTGGAAGAGTGATAGGGTTGTGTATTCTGTCTGACAATACAATTAGTACTACAATCAAAACCGTATTTGGTACAAGTTAGGGTAACTATGATAGTGGATTCAGCTATTTCAGCCAAACCCATTGCTAACAGGTATATAAAATCGAGCGCACAGCCATGCGATGTCCATAGACAAAAGGTGGCACCAAGTGCTGTTATTGTGAAGTGGAAATGTTTAAGAGCAACAACAGCTCAGGCGCAAAGTGGTCGGCCACACAAGCTCACAGAATGGGATCGCCGAGTGCTGAAGTGCTTAGTGCGTACAAATTGTCTGTCCTCGGTTGCAACAGTCACTACTGAGTTGCAAACTGCCTCTGGAAGCAATGTCAGCACAAGAACTGTTAATCGGGAGCTTCATGAAATAGATTTCCATGGCCGCGCAGCTGCACATAAGTCTAAGATCACCGTACGCAATGCCAAGCGTCAGCTGGAGCTGAAGCTCGCCGCCATTGGATTCTGGAGCAGTGGAAACATGTTTTCTGGAGTGATGAATCACGCTTCACCATCTGGCAGTCCGACGGACAAATCTAGGTTTGGTGGACACCAGGAGAATACTACCTGCCCACATAGAGTCAACTGTAAAGTTTGGTGGAGGAGGAGCAATAGGCTGGGGCTGTTTTTAATGGTTCGGGCTGGGACCCTTAGTTCCAGTGAAGAGAAATCTTATCGCTACAGCATATAATGACATTCTAGACGATAGTGTGTGATTGCGTGCAAACTTGTGGCAACAGGTTTGTGGAAGGCCCTTTGCTGTTTTAGCATGCCAATGCCCCCATGCACAAAGCGAGGTCCATACAGAAATGGTTTGTTGAGATTGTTGTGGAAGAACTTGACTGGCCTGCACAGAGCCCTGACCTCAACCCCATCAAAGACCTTTGGGATGGATTGGAACGCAGACTGTGAGCCAGGCCCAACATCAGTGACTGACCTCACTAATGCTGTTGTGGCTGAATGGAAGCAAATCCCTGCAGCAATGTTCCAACATCTAGTGGAAAGCCTTTCCAGTAGAGTGGAGGCTGTTATAGCAACAATGGGGGGACCAAATTAATGCCGGAGCCTGCCCCAAAGATGGGTTACCTTAGATTGTGGGGTCTGCTAGAGGGTGAATCCGCCTGCACAAATGGATGGAGCCTGCTAATATAGAAGGGACGCATGAACGATATACAGTGATGGAGAGTGGAGCGAGAATATGGCTAAGAATGAATGATTACAGTGAGTATAAGAGGGGTTGAGGACAGAGTTAAACAGGTGCAATTAACCCAGAGACTGCCAGACAAAATTACCAATAACACCACCAGTGATTACAAGAAACGTGGTTACATACCTTTGATGACGCAAGGGACCTTTGTGTGCCCACAGTGAGAGATGGGTATGGGTACACTTAGGAAGCATAGGCAGTCAAAGTCCACCTGCCCATAAACTTTAGCACTGAAGCTGGGATGCCATGATTGGTAGCTGACATAGCTGCACCAAGTCTTAACCCTGCAATAAGCGATTTCAGACCCTATAACCAATCCTGAAACTAACGTGTGCTATGTGGAGATTTTTGTGAGACATAATGATATAAACCAATAGCCACACACGCAGGCCAGCTGTGTTGCTGTTTTCACCTCTTCTCTAAAGCTTGTTGTCAAAACTCGGACCGACTTGAAGCTCCTCCCGATCCATTCAATAGCTTTTCATTTTTTTAAAACTAGCTTGTCGGTGGAATGGCGGAATCGATCAAACAAGTGAGTAAACTTGTTAAACTAGTAAACTTACTACCTACCTCTTCACTTGTCATTGTGGGACATGTGTAACCTTCAGCGGGAGAAAAATCTGGCAAAGTGAAAATGGCAACCGGCAACAGTTCTCTGTAGGTACGTTTAGCTCATAGGTTTAGCTTAGCTATTGGGCTTTATGCACGGTTTGTCCTTAGGTGCCTAGTCCAGCATTTTTGCTGTGGTTTATTTACAAATGTGTTGCGGTTTCTGTTACCCTCTAGCGGTCAGAAAATCACTTAGTGCAGCTTTAATGAATGAGTGGAATAATGGGCTGTGGAGAAACCACAGGTTTTGAGGAGCCCGTTAAGTGGCTAGCAAACCAAGATTTAGATAGGGCAAGCCCGTAGGAAGGAGGGAGAGAGGACCTGGAGTGTGTTTCCGTTTACACAGATAAGACAACATATGACAACATATGATATATTTTATATTTGTCTGATTATGAAATTATGTTGGACTGATGTGCCATGTGATGCAACGTATGGGAAAAGCTGCAGGTTGTTCAGCTATGGTAAGGATGTCTGTGGTTTGCTGCATCGCGGCAGGACAGCTGTGGCTATTAGCGGCTAGTGTGAGGCAGAAGGAGGAGGAGGAGGCTGGCACTTTGGGTGCTTCCCTGACCCTCTGCCACAAGGTTTAAGGGAAGCTTTGGCAGGGCTGACAGTTGGTGTTTCTTGCACCACTTGGTCTGTTGTGAAGACCAAGAATGTTGCCATCTCCTCATGAGCATTAGGCAGGTAAGAAGCTCTTAGCAGCATAATGAAGCCTAGAAATTGCATAGATAGCTAAAGAGAAGCAAAAAGCACTCATGACCACCGTACTCTGACAGAGCAGCAAGTATAGAAGAAAGGCCAGTCGGAGACTGGGGGGTCAAAGGTTTCCCCTAACAGTGATGGTGCATACTGTACATAATGCCCCTGACACTTAACGCTACACTCACGCCGGTTTTGCTTTCATAGTAGGGTTGCCTACTAAATAATACAGATTGAATGTTAAGCTATGAAGGCATGCAAGTAAATTTTTTCTTCAACCACCATCCACACCTACGACTGTTGCGCCAAAGATGCATTATATAATATAGCGTGACAGATTACATAGTAATTAATTTAAGACAGGCAGAACTAGTTTTGTGATGTTTTGTGAAGGAACTTAATCAAGCAAACAAAAACTCTTCACCTAATTGGTTAAAGCTACGCTAAGCGATTTTCCACACTAAACACATTAAACACACACAGCAAAACCACTGGGCGACGGAGGCCCTTAAGGACATATCGCCGGTTACCAGTCTCGCTTTGCCAGATTTTTCTCCCGCTGAAGGTCATATGTCCCACAATGACAAGTAAAGAGGTAGGAGGTAGGAGCGCCGCTTTCAAACAGCGAGGGAGGAGACAAGCTAGTTTTTAAAAAGGAAAAGCTACGACTCGGGCTGAATTTGATAACCAGCTTTAGGAAAGAGGTGAAAACAACAACACAGCTGGGCCGCGTGTGTGGCTATTTGTTTATATAATGCGCCGGTTTCTCACAACGTGAAAAGGGCCTATTGATTAGTGATGGTGAGATGAAGCTTCATGAAGCATTGAAGCTTTCCAGCAAATTGATTCGCTAAAGGGTTCATTTCTCGAGGCTTCATCTGGGCTTCATGCGCACACTAAATCATCTGCTGGTCAAAGAGTGTAACACAGGCAAATATATTACAGATGATGTCAACAATATGATGTGTGTAATATTTTGCGCTAGTAAAGGCCTGTGAATGAAACTACTGTCAACAATGTCGATAAAGTAATCCATTAATATAATATATTTTTTCTGGGAAGTATATCATGATTATTTAACATAACTATATAATACACTATAATAGTCTTATGAGTAATGCACCAAATGTCTTTGTAAATCAGTCCTTTGGTCAAATAATTTTATCATGATATTAGAATGATGGGAGGGGCAATATTAGTGAGCTAAAACTGGAAAGTGGCAGTGATACGGACAGGCAGCGAGGCTTCAGACGTAATCAATTACGTCATTGATCTAAAATGATACAAGCCTCGATACGCGCTTCACGGGAAACTTCCTGGATTTCTCGACACATGCATCGAAGCCTCGACACCGCACGTAACATCACTACTATTGATGACTGAAACGTGATTGGTTGGAGGCGTGTTTGGGGCAGCACCATATAGGTGAGGAATTAAAATAGATACGGTGGAAGATAAAGGCACACTTAAGTGCGCACAGCGCACACACTGGGGAGAGTATAGTCTCTAGGTTGAACTTCTATCTACTTCCTATTCTGATGAGTGTTGAGATTGTGCCTAATTCAACACAACATCAGTGATGGGAAGTGCTCATTTGATATTCCCAATGACCTACCCACTCTCATTTGGAATGCAGTACCCAAAATGATAAAAACTGTTCATAAACAGATCATGTGTGTAAATGTCAGGACATATAGCTCCTTTTATTCAGAATATAGCAATTATATGTGGAGGAGTTTGACAACATTTATTACTCAAAATAAAGCTAAATCATTTCAACAGAGAGGTTTGTTGTTCATAAAAAACAGAACTCTAGTTATAAAAATGAGATATAGAGATTATAAGATTATTTTATAGTCAGTCTATCTAAGTAGCTATAATGTTTAACATTACATGGAGTAAAGTTGTAAAGCTTCTTAGTTTTCCTCCTGGAATGCAGATAAACAGATAGATATCTGTTAAAATTCTTCAATAGTCAAGTCTGTATATTTGTCCTTTATTGATATCAAAGCTCTCTGTGTTCTCCATTTTGATGACCACAGCAATTTATATATGTTTCTATGGTAACTGAAGGTGACAGGAAATGGAGATCATTTTGTGAAATCAGTTGCATTCCCTCTCGACACCACTGATGACCAATAAAGAAGTCACAGGAAAACCTTGGTAGAGGCTGTTTTTGTCTTTTGAAGCAGTTCCAGTTCTTTGTGTAGAACATTCTAGAACAGTGCTTTCACCTGATGATATTATAGTACTGTATAGGAAATGCTTCAAATTGGCACTGATGTCCACAGCCATAAAGTTTACCACAAATTCTAGTTTGTTAATGTTGCATTTTACTTGTTAAACTGTTTAGCTCCAAAAACATGTAATTATGTGTAAATCGGATGAATTTATGTGAGATTTATGTAAAATAGCACCCCCTGCAGGTATAAAGATGAATGACATCAAAACAGACAGAACCTCCCATTTAGCCACACCTGTCTGACTGCCCACTTTGGGGCAACAACAAACTAGAGAATGAATAGAATTAGATAGTTCATGCATCCACCATATCTTTTGCCTTACTGAGAAGATTGTTGGATACATTAAAGTGAAAATATAGACTGCCTTTAATAACTTAAAAATGTCAGAGGGCATGAACTATGTGGTAAACACCACAGCAAGCACCACAGTCCACTGAGCCATGAGCAGCCCAGAAATCATCAAATTTCTGGAGCATTTCTGATATCACATTTCAACCTTACAGACCTTGACTGGGGACAATGGACAAAGAACAAATTGAAGACATTTCCTCAAACTGACAGTGTAGAGATGTAGAGATTATCACAAAATCTCTTTGACAGGTCTAAACAAACACTTCCTTGAATTGTCTTGAGCCAATGCTGAGTGACAATGCATCTTTCACAACTGATATTTGATTCGTGCATTATATGGATGTTAAAATCATTGCTGTGTGGCAACTGGTGAGGTCTGTTTCTATCAGTGTCTGCGCTATGCCACAAAATACCTGTAACTCTAAAGGGCGAACATTTTTATTTGAAATTAATCTTTAATTTGTTTGTTGTTTGTGCTGTCTCACTAGTGTCTATTAGTATGCTGAATTGTTCAATATTTGCACTTGAAATTTAAATAAATCTAACTGAAATTGAAAACAAAAAAAAAACCCTCTCCTACACGTACCTCACATATTTTCCTCACTGAGTCATGAGTCATTCATTCCACTACAGATTTTTCACTCCAATGACACAATGCCTATTGTTCTTCACCAGCTATGAGAGACTTATCATTTACTGATTTACTCCAGAAGAAGAGTGATTTCAGAGGGTTGGTAGCCTACACGTCTGGCAATAATTAGGCTACTGCCTGAGATTGTGAGATTAAATATTAAAGTTATGAAAGATATTAAATCTTCTGGTCATTTATTTTACTTTCTGTTGTTTGTAGAGATGCTATTGTTTGTATTTGTATCTGTATTTGTTCAACAAACCAAATTGTTTGTATTGTTGAGATATTAAATCATTAAACTTGTTGTTTTACAATGGCCTATCAATAATGTGAAGTATAAAGACAGATAGTTTTCTTATTAAAAATAACAATCTAGATATTATATAACCATAAGCGCAGGCTTTTATAAACACAACTGTAAACAAACATAGTCATAAAAAATTATAAACATGAATCAATCTCCACTCTGAATTTACCGTGTGCCAGCATTAACTGCGTGAAGACTGGAGGATACTAAACAGCCAATTATAATTTGAAAAAATGTCTTTATGAATCAAAATATTTACAATGCCATCATTACAAGGGAGTGGTTTCTTCCAAAGGAGAAATATTATGGTACGTGCACAGGTCAGTTTGTTGTCATGGCTGGCGTTCTAAACTGCTGTTCAAAGACATGAACATGAACATTCCATCCAGGAGTTCCAAAGAAGGTTTATAATTCATTTCATGTTGTTGTCAAGTTTGTTGACAAAGGCGATGGTAATGGTAATGGATTATTACACATAAAAATATATATATAATCATAATTAGTTACGGCTACTTCAATTTCTTTTAAAAGTGTTAACTGATTACACGAGCAGAAATCATTTATTTGAAAATGTCCAATCTGGTTTCCATTCTAAGTATACTACACAGTGAGATACAAATCATTTTCCAGAGGTGGAAAGTAGCTAAGTACATTTTCATTAGTTTTACTCCACTACATTTATCTGACAGCTGTAGAACTGTACAACTTTGCAGAATAAGGTTTTACATGCAAAACCACTGTGAATTTTAGCAGTTGATGCTGGTGAATGTTCTCTAGTTCTATGATGGCCATGAGTTCCATCAAGGTTTTAGTAAAATGAGGAAATAAACAAAACACTTAAAAAAATTTTTAAAAAAAGACACAAGAGTTAAAATTGTGTCCAATCTCTATACAAATCATGTAATGGCAGGTCAAGTTTATTGCTGTTGCTCAAATATAATAGATTGATGCATACACAAATGGCTTCATCCCACAGAGCAAAACTGTGAGAGATTCTGGTACCTATACATTACTCTGTAATGCATAGATGTGGAAGGGTGTAGTCTGCCTTTCTCACGCTTCATCTAAATCCCATAATAAGCTGTTGTGAAATGCATTAAAGTTTCCTCTTTCAAATGTAAAATGTGTCACCAACCCTCAGTATCTGAAACTCAGATTGTGAGAACATGTATCTTTGGTTCAAAAGCACACCCCTATAATTCATGTATTTAAATACACAGTGAATTTGAGAATATAAATAACTGTTGGCTTGTTGAGGTCTTGAACCTTATATATATATATATATATCACAGGTAATCAACTTATAAGGCTGTACATGCAATCTTTTTTTCTATGGTGTGGAACTTTACAATTAGCTAAATATTATGACATAACTCAATGGACAACTGTTTGCCATGTGACAGGTTTTGTGAAGCTTAGATAGAAATCAGAGGAATCGCTTGAATGAGACAGAGCCCAACATGTTTTAAGTATTACAGACAAGTGTCTATCTGTGTGTTCTTTGTTATTCCGTGTGAGAAAGTAAGGTGGCCTGTCTGCATATCTCTTATCAGCCATAGCTCACTTAGGTGTGGCCCTTCTCTCGAGCCACAGCGCTACGTTTTTAATCGTGTCTTAACCCTGATCTTGTCATTATCTACTCCTGAAGAAGGCATGTGTCACAATACAAAGAAAATAATGTGAAATGCAGGCATGTATGGGTGGGGTATGGAATAGAATACAGAACATAGGTATTGCTCAAGCAGGCCTATTTTGAGAACTTGATCAGATAGAGCTGTAGTTTACTGTAAGACACTAGTAGCACAAGCTGTTTGAATTGAATGGAATGTAACGTTGGAATTGGTATTCATCAGATGCCTTGATTAAGTTAAACACCTGAGAAACAAAGAATGACGCTATATGATCAACGATTATGATGATAATGATTTTAATTGTTTGTGTTCCATGTCACATTTTTTGGGGTTCAGGTGGTTGTTTTTTGTTTTTATTTAGCACTTTAAAATGAAGTTTATAAAAAAAACAACTTAAGACTATTAAAGTAATTGATTTGAGTAAAATTCAATTCAGTTGTGATTATGAATTCATATGATACAATTACTTTGAAATGAACTTTAGTTATAAAAAAAAAAGTTTTACAAAATCTAATCTGATTTGTGTAACTGCGTGACTGGTGAGAGAGAGAGAGAGAGAGAGAGAGAGAGAGAGAGAGAGAGAGAGAGAGAGAGAGAGAGAGAGAGATTGTACGTACATTTTTTGTTTTTATTTCACACTTGCTTTGGCAATGAAAACGTATGTTTCCCATGCCAATAAAGCCCCTTTGAATTGAATTGAGAGAGAGAGAGAGAGAGAGAGAGAGAGAGGGAGAGAGAGAGAGAGAGAGAGACGGGAGGCGGGTAATGAATAAACGACATATAGGCTAATATGTAACGCCGAGGATGAGGATGAGGATATGAAGGCTTTGTGCCTTCCTTGCTTCTATACGACTGTGACTATGTGCACTGTATAATACGAAACTAACCACAGTCAGGACTCTGTATAAAAGGTGTACTCCCCACAGTGTGAAAACCGTACAGCAGAGTGGCGCAGCGGAAGCGTGCTGGGCCCATAACCCAGAGGTCGATGGATCGAAACCATCCTCTGCTAGTTTTTCCTCTCAATGTTTTTAATGAGCTCATCATGAAACAGTGTGGTGTTATTTTCCGTGTACTCGGCGGTAGTAGGTTGGTTACATTTATAAAGAAAATGTTAGGTTACAGGTTTGGCCATGATAACCCGCTGCCCGTGGTTGTAATGTAATGCTGGCGCCATCATTTGGTCGGCAAAGGCAACAGCACGGTGCAGGATAAAGCCTCCCATCTCGATAAAGCTTGTTTGTTGCACACTCACACAGTCACAGAAGGAAATAGACCAGTGCTGCTCTGAGACAAACTAGACTTCAGAAACTTTGCACCGTGACGTGGCGTGGACGTCCACATGTGTAAACAGTCGGATTCTACAATCAGGAGGTGTGAGTTGTAAATAATGAGTTAATAGATCCCTATGTATACAAATCATCCCTTCCTTTTTTTTTTAAACTTTGATTTGTCTGCGCACAAGAGTATAATAGTTTTTAAGTTTTGATTAGACAGAAGACTTATTTTAGGATTTCAAAGGCCCAATCTCAATATCTGCACTCACAGCCGAGGCGCGTTCCCGATACATCCGCGAGTGCTGTCGGATTGCTGTCACGCGGACTTTTCGAGCCCTTTATGCATAAAGCAGCAAGTCCGCTCTCCTACAGAGTTTGCTTGAGGGAATTACCCAGAGTTCATCGATCGTATGTGGAAAATATCGGCAACCCAATCAAAAAAAAAAAAAAAAAAAAATTCAGGAGAAATAAACACACACACACACACACACACACACACACACACACACACACACAGACATGCACACAAAAAAGAAATCAATTAACAAGAACTTAAAGAGAAACAGGCATAAAAAGGTCAAACAACATGCAAGATATAGTTAAAAGAGAAAACATTGCAACAGGATCATTTGAGAAAAAAGAAAGCTCATATTAAATGTTTTCCTAAAGGTTGAGGAAGGTTACATAGCCTAGCCTATGCTTGTGATCTTTTGCTTTCTTGTGCACTCATGCACGCTTTCAAGGTGCCTCCTATACTGTTTTTTTTCACATGAGCAATGCAAGCTGGGCAAGAAATTCAAGTTGGCTGTCTTCAGCTGATAGGGTTACTCAGCAGCACGCCTTTACAAGTGAACCAATCAGCATACACACACCCTAATGTCAAACCTTTGAAATAACACATACATCACTCAGTCTTGCTGCTTTTGTTCACTCAGCTCCACCTGCTTAGATCTGCTGTTATGGGGGGTTATCCCTGACTAAGATCTAATGCATGTGCAAAACCAAAACCACACTTATTGCTATGTCATAACCATTTATTTGTATTTGCTATACAAATAAATTTGAATTGAATTGAATTTAAACTTATTAATATCAATATGCGAGTTGTCCTGACTGAAATGAAGTGATGCAGCCTAACCTCTAGCAGAATGAAGTGGGTCTATGACCATTAGCACAACAGTAGTTTTAGTGTAGTTTTTAGTTTAATAATGCTGTTTAGACAAAAATGCAAACAAAGAGTAAATTGCAAATTGATGCCAAGAACCTGGATGATGTTTAAATCAGGCAGTCCATCCCGAAGTACCTCGGCCGTGAAGAGAGTAATGAACGTAAAATGAAAACTCCTAAAGCAGTGATTGTTGGAAACATCTTGCACGGGAGACAGCCTTGAGGTTGTCAAGGCAACATGTGATGCCACAAAGTGCTGTCCTATTCCTCACATTTATACCATTTTGAGCCCTTGGCGCGCAGGTGACGTCAATTAAAGTCTGTGAGGACATTGAGATTGGACCACTATCATTTTGAACATGTTGAACATGTCCCAGGCAGCAACTAAGTGAGCCTAAGTGAGGAACCTAATGAGCCTAAGTGAGGAACCAAGCATGCTGGCTTGGTTCCTCGTCCTGTAGCAGAACCAACCTCTGTGGAGATAGTGGTGGCAGGTCGCCTCACAGAGAATGACTGGATTGCAATGCTGGCACAGGAGGAAGGGGAAGAAGGAAAAACCATGAAAACCATTCGAGGATTTAAAGTCACATTCTTGGACAAGTGCTGTCAGGTGTATTTGCAAAACAGGTGTGTGGCTTAGCGTGAGACAAACAAGAAGAGCTATTAGTGACGTTTTTTTCCCTGTTCTGCAACAAGTCCAGAATGCAGCATAGATTTTTTAACTATAAGAGGAGAGATCTTTTAACTCTTACTTCAACTTTAGACCTAACCACTTTACCTTGACTTTCAGTATATTGTAGAGTATGTTTAATAGTTTATTGATTATATCTAAAGCAATACATTGCCTGGCTTTATCTAAACAGAGCCTTTAACTTCCCAATAATGTAGTCTTGTCTACTGACAAAAAGCTCTTTTGACTGTAAAGTCAAAGGTTTATCCAGCATTTACAATCAGGGCCCCTGAACATTAAAACAACTTGCTTGAGCAAATACAATTACTTACATATTTTATCTAAAACAACTGAAACCATATCATTCTAAACTTGCATTTAACTGAACATGTTATTGCTTTGATGAAGGTCGTTATTGTTTTTGAATTTTACTTTATGGGAATTAACATGCCAGCAGTATCAGTCACTTTGGATTCAGTCTGAGGAATGGAATTGTGGAATGACTGTAAAACCTATAGTGTTATTATTTTTATGTAAAGTTGAAGTATAATGATACATTTACTGTTATGTAGTCTAGCGCTTGTTTATTTCTGTCTTGTGCTTCTGTCAGTGCACCTTAATGGACCTGCAATGTTTGGCTTTCCTTCAGTGGTTTGGAATGTTCATATGGTTGTTTTGTTTTTATAGCACTTTGCAACTTTGTTTGGAAAAAGTGATGATTCTTCTTCTTCTTCTTCTTCTTCTTCTTCTTCTTCTTCTTCTTCTTCTTCTTCTACTCTACTCTGGGACAGGAATGCCATGATTCAATGATTCGTGTGGTGGAGTGGCAGTACCTTGTAAGAGTGAAGGGTGAAAAGCCAGAGAGCAAATCACTATGGGAGATGGACCCAGAGCCTAAACCCTGTGGTACTGATGCTTGTGCTCAAGGCTGTATAACTGTGTGTTGGACCACAGCCAACTCAAACACATCTCGACAGGTATTCTGTCTGTCTTTCTTTCTGTCTATCATTTTCTTTCTATCTTCCCAGCTATCTGTCTATTTCATACTCTCTTTGCAACTTGTGGTACAGTTGCATATTTCACTTTCATTGAACATTGTGGCTCTATCTGTCTCTGCAGGATGTATTAGATCTACAGTCAGCTGAGTTGTGATTTATGGGAAGCTGATTCACAGGGAAAGTCTAAAAGTCCATAACAAGGCAGGAGATCTCTGAGGGAACAACCTTGATGCATGCTACTGAAACGGGCAAAACTGAACATGAGCAGACTGAGGAGGTAGAGCGAGGGGGTCTACACTCCTCTTTAAGTCCTCATGCACTTTGTAAATCAACCCAGAGTAAAAAAAACACAGACTATATACAGCAAGACCCAAAAAGTACTGCCAACTGACAGAACAAGTCAAGGCCCAGTCCCAGCAAAACAGGACCAGGTCAATAAATGATCTCAAATTTAAAGAAGTCAGACAAAACACAAACCAGTCATCGTCAACCAGCAGGCCTAGCATCAGGGTCTATCCACCTACCCCCAAAAAAGGAAACTCTTTGCCCGGCTTCATTTCATTGTCTAGTGGCCCTTCTCTGGGTTCCATGCGACTGGGCAAAAGAGTTCCTCCTTTCGACTCCACCTTGGGAATGCCTCTCATGGAAGACCCGGGCTGGCCTAAGTTGAAGCCAATAAAATGTTGCCTTCCTCCTTTGCAGTGGTCTCTGGACCAAGTGATTTCAGGGCAGAACCCAAGTGTCACTCCTGCCAAACCACACAGGACATGAAGCAAAATGGAACAGCTGGAATGGGGCTCAAACCTTGCCACCCTGAAGGCCATCATTCTCCTTTTATAATTCACTTAGAAATATCAGCACACTGGGAAAATAATATGTGAAAAGCAGTTTATTTTCTTTTTTTATTTAATGGACAGGAGAGCTTTAAGTCTTCAGTTTCATGATGCTTTAAACCTTTTGTTTTACTAGAGGGATTCTATGTTTTTCAGAACCTTTTTGTGAGCGACCTCCTGACTGTAGTACTCAGTGGTTGATGTCTGTTCATTACTTCACCACACAGTGGAGCTGTGGCTCCAGCTTTCAGATGGTTTTTTTTGCCTGCACTGTCTCTAAATCCTGCAGGGCAAGGGGTGAACTATGGCCAAGCCTTAAAAAGCTTGTGTAACATGACATCAAGAATAGGCTGAATAGGGAATATACATTATTCACTATTTTCAGTTTTAAATGAAAACCAGCTATGCATGTACATACGCGATTGCTCTATTCTGACATCTCATACTGTATTTTATTCATATTGCTTATTTTATTTTCTGGTCACAGGCAAAAATTTTTTTTTTTTTTTTTTTGCCAATAAATATCCCTCCCCCAGCATCCGTGGAAGAAACACTCCAATGCATGAGAACTGAAGAGCACGCTGAAGTTTAATTGGCAGTTATGCTACTTCAGATCTACTTCAGATCTTCATTTCTGATGGAGCTTTTGATATGCTAATTTTAAACTTAACTGTACAATGTGGGGACAGTTCTTCTCTGGATGCTCGGGTGAAGAGGTGAATGGGCCCAGACAGAAGAGACCCAACTGTTCGAAAGATGAGGGATATAACCATCCATTACAGTCCACATTCTCACTTGTGTCATGCATTCCCAATGTGTTTTTTTTTTTTTTTTTCAAAAGCACACCCCAGCTGTCAACTAGAAGACTTGTAAACAACCGTAATGCATTTCACACAGCCTTTAAAGTATTTGAAAAGTCTTGAAAACAGAATCCAAATTTAAGATGGATCAGCCAGAAGATTGTGTGAAGCTGTTTTTTTGTTCTGCTGTGATATCTTTCAAAGCAAAATCTGCACTCAAAACACTTCTTCTGCTCATTCCCCTTCTCTGCTGAAAGTCAGCAGATAGATAAATCAGATCATTTCAGAGGCAAATGGTTTAGATTGACACCAGATGTGTTTGGTGATCTTCTGCTGCAAAGGTCATGCCAAAGAGGGACTCCAAATGTCAAACACCCGTCTCTGTAGTTTAAGCAGAAGCCTTTGTCAGACCTGGTGGATTGATATTCTTTCCCAGACTCCGGGAATGCCATTACTGAGACATACTTTGCTGAAGAATATGCAGAATTTTGTTTCTTTGACAATGGTAATTGAGCATTGATGATTTTCTGGACTTCAAGAGAAATACATTGGTTTAATGATATTAACGTCTGGTGTGCATGTGTGTGTGTGTGTGTGTGTGTGTGTGTGTGTGTGTGTGTGTGTGTGTCTGTGTGTGTGTCTGTGTGTGTTTGGGTTGGAGGGGGTGGTGGTGGTGTGGTGGGGGATTGTCAGTGTAGTTTTTTAAACCACAATATTTCTGCCATAATGTTATATCAATACTCACCAGTCAAAGCACTGCAATCTACAGTATATTAGCATGTGACATACAACATACCATACATGTAAAATGATTTTTAGGTTGTATGTATTGAGCACTAGCTGTAACTTTGTGGAATAGTAACTAATGTCTGTGCATAAAAGGGGCATGCACAGAAAATGTATTTGCACTTTCGGGAATGTCTGTATGTGTGAAGTAATGATGGCATAGAACAGCACATTGCCTATCTTCAAGAGCCTATTGTGTTTTTTCCCTTGAAAGGGTATGTACAGTATGTACATGCCACTGTACAACACTTATTAGAAATAATCCTTTAAAAGCAGATTTTCAAAAAATTTTGCCTGCCACCGATATGAACACATCACAGCCACAGCTACGCCCCTACTTTCATTCACATACATGTATTAAAGATTCAGACTTCTGTGGAGCATTAGGCCACTGTCCATTCATTTATAGATTTTTTTATGCAGTTACACATCTGTTGTGACTGGTATTTCTGAGACTAAGAGGTAAGAGCTCACCATAACATTCCTGAGAGCAACATATTCTTGTCTTAACGTCTCAAAGTCATCCACTTCTGTACAAAACTTTGCTAGATTCATAACTTAACACTAGTGTAAACAGGTAGAAACAGAGGCGGACTGTATGTAGGCCTACATGTATTCTCAGATTTGTGTGTACACCACCCATGTTTGTGTTCGGGAGGAGCAACTCTATAGTAGCCGGGCTCTGTGTGTTTGTTTGTTTGTGCGTTTGTGTGTAATGTTGTTTGCATTGCGCACTGCTTATGGTAATTACAGTATGCACTGTTCACTGTTGCTTATACACAAGGCAGTACGGTAGAAGTCAAACAAGCATCAACCAACTGGAGGTTGGTGCGCTGTACATCTACATACCTGGTAGTAGCTCAGTGATTTTCTAACTGTAGTGGCTGAATCAACACATGAATTAAATATTGTGTTCAGTGATTCTCTTAGTTACAACAACACTGTGCTACCACAGCACTTTGTTTTAACAGGTGGAGTTTTTAAAGTCAAAGTATTTTGACTTTAAAAACCATTACCTATAAACTGCTAGCGCACTTGTTATAAATCACATTAATATCCACGCTCCAACACAGTCTCATCAAATTTTGTGAAATGAGCACAAACTTTGAATGCTGATTACGTGTTGTGGACACAAACTTTTTGAAGATTATGTTCCTCCACCATGGATTGGATTATGTGACAATTGTACAAATTGGACATGCTATTTTTACCTGTTTGTCACATGGAAAGGTTAGCTAACAGTTACTGTTATGCAACTAAAGCAACTTTGGTTAAGGTTAGGGTTATGTTTAGGCAAATATCACTTTGGTTAAGGTTTGGCAACTAAAACATTTTGGTTATGGTTACATTAAGGTTTTGGTCATGGTTAAAAAAAAAAAAAAAAAATTCATTAAAAAGTCAAATTCACAGAAGAAAACTTAGCGTGAGTTGAGAATTGAACCAACCACCACACTTACTTTCCACAGCTGTATTTCTGTTAGACAGCTCCCATGAAACGGCATGTGTTCTTCTGTTTAGAGATCAGTTTCTTGTTAAACTCAGTCAGGTCTGCCAAGAAAATAAAAATAACACTTCAAATCTAAGCAAGCTAAATTGATCACTGTGGATATGAGAGATATGAGTCCCAAAAAAAAAGACAATATTTCATGGTTTTCACTGTCAATATGAATAAGAGAGAAATTGTGCAATTAGAAGAAGTCATGGCGACAGTCATAAAGCTCTAAAGAGACTAATGGGTGCATTAATCATCACCACCAAGAGTGAGAAACCTAGAATGACCTCTAAATACACTTTGACACCAACTGTGCCAACAGTCTCTGTGTCAGCAGCCTCTCACTAACCCTTGACGCTCCTCTGGAACATTGATTTCAGGACATTCTTCGCCCTGGCTAGGAGTCTTAGCTAGGCTGCCCTCCCTGCCTGCACTTCTTTATACTACTTTATTACTCCCTTCATTCTGCGCTCACTCCATTTGTTCAGCATTTGTTCTTCTTTCCCTGCTTTCCCTCGCTCACACCAGGTTGCCATTTTAGATTCCTCATTTAAGGGTTTAAAGAAAATCATACTGTATATGAGGACTTGGGTAGAGAGCCTTGCCTAGCTTGAGTACAGGTGGTCCGCTACTATGAATTGGATTTCCTTCCAGCACTGCAAAAGCCTTAATGATGTCCGTTTTTGCATATGTGGCCTTTAGTGGTGGATCTATGCAAGTTTTACACAAAACCTTGCCTACATGCATATGCTACAATAATGCATATGCTACAATAATGCATACGCTGACTGTACTTTCTTTCCGACATCAGAGCAACAGACAGGAATGTAATGAGTCTCTTGTACACTTTTATTCTTTACAGATCAAGTTTTATTTAGATATAAAAACAAAAATAAAAAGATAAGGCGGGGGATGTGAAGATCAGGTTACACAACATTTTCCAACTGGGTGTGTCGTGTAAGGAAAATCTACTGTACTGCATAAAATTAAGACCGACATTAGGCAAGTTGTAACAATTCTAAAAATCTATAGGACTATTTTGCAATACTGACACCTAAGCTTACATCGTAAATGGTCTTCAGAAGACTCACCGTAATTGGTAGCATTTCTGCATGTTTCATTAAACGTGCGTGTATGTGGGTGTGCATGTGTGTGTAGAACCAAGAAAAAGTGCCTCCAGTTCAGGAAACTACAAGAGCCAGCATTCAAAATGAATCCAATGGGAAGCTTTAAGTGTGAATGCACAGTAACGCTTTAGATTACAGCCCGCAACGTACAGCGTAATTACTCCGGAGTTACGGTGTAATCTTTTGTACTAACGGTGTACCAGTACAGTACGTACCAATACATATATAATGTAGGTACAGGGGAACAAGATGTGAAGTTATGGAATAAGGGGGTAACAATTCGGGAACTTACAAAGAACTTATACTGTAGTTATTTTTTAACTACCGGGTACCTCTTTTATTATTACAGGGTATGTATGACCTACTGAGCAATAATCTGGAAGTTTGGGAGGAACTTAGAGAGAACTTATACTGTAGTTATTTTTTAACTAACAAGTTCCTATTCTATTATTGCAGGGTACAGTATGACCATAACATAAATTACCACATACTTGAATAACTTTTTGATTATTAGCATGAATGTAATTTAATAATGATAATCATTCATTTATATGTACTTATAAATTAGAACGTGGGAACATAATGCCAAGGGGAGATAAAATATGTATCCACCTAATATGAAAACAAATATATATGACTGAAAAGTAAATCAAATAAGTGACAAAGATTTGAATAGGAAAAACAATAAAAGCAATGCCATAAAGACAATAATAATGCAAGAGTACTCATGGATGTAGTACTATGTTATTTTTATATTACAGTTATGACCTATAACCTTTCACATCAGCGTCATCAAAGTTCATCAAAGTTGAATGGGTACACTTAGATATTAGATAACACTAATGATTGCTCTAATAGAATTTACAACACTATGTCATTACATTCAATGTAATACAGTATAACGCTTGTGGGTTTGTGTCTTACAGAAGCTGAAACATGTTCAGGTGATTTTATTCACACAGCAACCTACACTAAGCTAATCTGCTACTGTCATGTCGTGCACTGGCTAAACTTTCAACACATCCTCATTGGAACTTATATTAACTTGTGATTACTTTGCTGCCAATTAGCAACATATCAAACCAGTCCTATGCTGCATTTAGGCTTTGTCAGTAAAATAAAATAAAAGGGAAAATCGCCCATGCTTCTGACTTCATGCCTTATTGCTAGATGACTACTGTTGTTGCAAGCTTGTCCCACCAGATAATTGGAAATTAACCTCAACTTTTCCATTATTATTGTGCCACATAGGCTATTTGTAATGGTTTGTTGACAAACTAGAAACAAGACGCTGATTTTAGTTAGCTGTACAGTATTTCTTGTATAGCCTTACGTAGCTCATTAATATTGTATTTATTCACATCTAGAATGCCAGCGATGATGGCTTTGCGCCTGTGTGGCCAACAGTTTGATTCTTATGGCTTCTCACCAAGTGGGAGACTTCATAGCTGTCAGAAATTCAGACATCTCAGACTATAAATTACGGTCAAGAGACTGATACTAACAGTTTTTCTCTATAGGGTCAACATATGGCCAAGGTGCACCAGCTTCTTTCCCCTCGTCTCAACCTCAACCCTGTCATCTTCATCAGAAGTGGAAAGGAAGATGAACAAGAAGAACAAAATGAGGAAGCAATGCAAGAAAAACAAAGAAATAAAGAATTCAATGCTATTTGTTCCTCAAAGGTTTATAATTTATTTTGAAATAAGAAGTATGTTAAAAAAAGGTTTTAAGTTAAGGATGTAAGATTTGGTTTTTAATATGATACAAGGCGTACAATGTACACTTAAGATTACAGCCCGCATACCCTGTAGTTACCCTGTAACTACACGTAACAAGGGGGGAACTAACAGCGCTTTAGATTACAGCCCGCATACCCTGTAGTTACCCTGTAACTACATGTAATAAGGGGAGAACTAACACTAACTGCATTGTGATTCATACGTTGTGTTTTATTTGTATTTATTTCCTGGGATGAAAGGAGGCCATGCACAGAGCTGAAAAAAGGTAAGCTTGCACCTTGAGCAGCCGTAATGCCGGTCGAACACAATTGTCAGGGAGAAGACTTTCAACATTTTAATGACTTCAAAATTGTCAACACCGAAGCACAAGTGAGTGACATCTAGGGTGGGTGAATTCTGTCCGCCAATGGCAGGCGGAGCCACCAGGCCATAAACGAGCGTCCAGTAATGAAGTTTGCTGGTGAGGTGAACGACAGCTGAGACAGTCTTCAGAGACCAACAGTATCCATGACAATACACTGTCCCCTGGACCTTTGTTCCGAAGTAAACGCACAGATGTTCCCCATAGTTATTTTAAGTAGGCCTACCCCAAAATTATAAAGGAGTAATGTAGTTTGCCTGTGTGTTGGTAATAAGGTCATTTTGAAATAAAATCACATCAGATTTATTAAGTGCTGCAGAAATCATCACTCCATCTTCCCTGAAAGGTCCAGATTTTTGCTCAGTTTTACGGTCATACTGTACCCTGAAATAATAGAATAGGTACCCAGTAGTTAAAAAATAACTACAGTATAAGTTCTCTCTAAATTTCTCCCAAACTTCCAGATTATTGCTCAGTAGGTCATACATACCCTGTAATAATAGAATAGGTACCTGGTAGTTAAAAAATAACTACAGTATAAGTTCTTTGTAAATTCCCGAATTGTTACCCCCTTATTCCATAACTTCACATCTTGTTCCCCTGTACCTACATTATATATGTATTGTACTGGTACACCGTTAGTACAAAAGATTACACCGTAACTCCGGAGTAATTACGCTGTACGTTGCGGGCTGTAATCTAAAGCGTTACCGAATGCATTTTTCTTTTTATGCTACAGTCCCTTCCATCCTGGCATGAGTTCAGCAAAGCAGCACCTTCCAAATGCCTCTCAGAAATTTCTTCAACTTCAGCTTGAGCTGTTTTTTTTTTATTAACTATTTTCTGTGTCAAAGCTTTGACAGGCCAGTTTTGTCAGAAAGGCAGCATGAAAAAAGTAGTTTTATTTTGTGGATCAACCTGGTTTGAAGAAGTTGGTGATGTTGAAATTGACACATGTTGCATACTACAACTAAGTCAATATGAATTTAGAAATATGTGACTATGTGACATGTGATATGTGAGCACTATAAAATCACTGATCACTGATTGATGAGTCATATGTTGTTATCCAAAATGAAGGGTTAGTTAAGATATGAAAACCTGAAGGGACATAAACACAGCAGAATATAGGTTAGGCAAGAATGTTGTAACATAATTGTAGAAAGAAATTCAAAGAGGAGCTCATGCATCCTCTTTGGTTGTAATATTGGAAAGTTTGAGCCTTTCCTCTTCCTCCTCCT
The DNA here is from genome assembly GCF_048128805.1 of Centroberyx gerrardi. Taxonomy (NCBI): domain Eukaryota; kingdom Metazoa; phylum Chordata; class Actinopteri; order Beryciformes; family Berycidae; genus Centroberyx; species Centroberyx gerrardi. Next base: position 25,158,093 of record NC_135998.1, read on the forward strand.
TCTCCTTCTTCTCTCGTGCTTCCCCTTCTACATGGTATCCCACCATGAGCTGGTACACCATCACACCCACTATTGCACCCAAGAAGGGGGCACAGATGGGCACGAAGAACCAGTAGGTTTTTGCTCTGTGAGAGAAAAATTAGAAAGCAGTGCAAGAGCTCATTTAAATTTTTTCCATTCTTACATTTCTTTCTATTCACCTGTTGTAATAAGTAAAATTTGATTGCATATCAATAGAAAATGTGTTAATAAATGGCTTTGTTGTTATGATTAGGGACAATGCCGCCTTGATTGAAAGGCCATTTGAAATGTGCAGGAAAACGTAATATTGTCAGGAATTATCAGAACTGGGGGCATGATTTTTTAATGGCAAGTGAGTATAAAATGGTACGGTGCATGTCTAACACTCATAATTCTTAGTGGCTGTGACTTTATTGTCTTCAGCTATATTTACCTTCGAGCAAATAACACAGAAGTTCTGCTAAATTGTAAATCTCATTTTGTACATAATATATGTGATAATAAAAATAAAGGTTTACTACCGTCGTTTCCAATGCAATCTACATTGTACACACACTTTGAGTTATAGCTGTGTGTCTGAGAACTGGCTGTAGGTTATCAGTTCTGGTGCCTGAAAAGAACAACTGCTCCTTGTCTACACAAAAGTTGCACTTAGTGTGGAATGCTGGGTAATGGATTCAGATTATGTCTGTCAAAGAATAAAGAAAAAGAAGTAGATAAAAGTGACTTTCAATCTCACAAAACTTTTCTGTTTTACACAATAAGGGTCGAGGTTGATCTGAAATAAGAGATGGAAATCTCAAGGATTTTGTGTGATAGTCAACAATTGAAAGTGGTCTTGGGGAAATCCATAGTTTTTATTTCTCGGAACAGATGATTTAACCTGCCAGTAGTGTAGTGAAATCCAAAAACATGATTAGAGATTGTTTTGGGATTACTGGGTGAGACATTGGGTGCCAGTGTAGTGTGCAACAGGGTAGCATTCTGGAGGAAGGTGTAGGTGAATATAGGATCTGATCAGTGTTGAGAGTAGGTTGGGGGGAAAGGAGGACGCCAGAAGTGTGTTCGATGCGAAGTGCCAACTTGATAACCCCAATAACATAACCTCCCCTCCTGTCATCTTCACTCCTATGTCCATCTGATGATCACCATCCAAAACTCAGCAAAAATGTCTCACTTCTACTGCTAAATGAATGAGCCATAGGGCCTATTTTCGTGAATCAATGGTGCATGGCACAAAGCACAGTGAACGGCTAGTCAACTATCTGGTCTGCTGGGAGGTCATTTCAGCATGTGAATTGCCTATCAGTATTGAATCATCCTGCTCCCTTTCTGTTGATTTATTTGATTTGATTGTATTGCATTTCTCTGCACTATCCAAGTTGGTTTATAATCATGTTATTTACTTGTTCCATTCTTTTCCATTTAAGTTATTTATCAGTGCCGTGTATTTTTATTCAAGCTATTTACTTGTTCTGTGCATTCGTCACTTTCTATCTACAGAACCACTAATATACATCAGGCTAATAGGAATGTATGTAACAACAGGCGCAAACCTGGAATGAAATGTACTATATAAATAACGTTTTGTTTGCTTGCTTGCTTGCATGCCAGGCCTGGCCAGTGAGTAGACATGGTCAGAGAAGGTCACACCTTGCATACCTGGAGAAGAGTGTTTATAATTACATATAGGGGAGAGCAGGATAAGTTGTCACATGGGTAAATTGTCTCAGTGGCTTTATTTCTGAAACTAAATATTTTAGAGCCAAAATTGTGTGGAATTGTGTGCACAAACACAGTACACTTGTCTATGTGACAACATGCCCCGTCATGTGTGACAACATGCCCTGACATGGGGTAAGTTGTCACAAGTTGTCAAGTTATCAGTAGCCTAATAACTTTTTCTTCCAGTAAATTATTCAAAATGTACTACTACTGAGAAATATACCAATGAGTAAAAAGTGTGACAGCATGCCCTGCTCTTCCCTACTGTACCTGTGATGCATGTTCCCATGGCAATGAAGTTCAGACATGCTCTAGTACCTGCTGATTATTTAACTCTTGGCAATATACTGAATTTGAAAATGTTTCAGAAGGGATTTCTTTCCAGCAATAGTGTACTGAAAAGGTTACACTGTTTTCTAGGTTTGAGTGGACGTTACAGTGGCCCATATTGCTGTGCTATGTCATACATAATGCTGCGTGACATGCAAGTAAACTGAACCAATCAATTAAACAAAAACATGACACTAGACTTGCATAGCTTCACTATGGTTTTACTAGTCGAACAACCTCCTCTACTCCCAAAAGACGTTTTTAAACAGGGGAGATACTCACGTAAAAACCTCACCACCCCAGCCTGCAAGAGCCGTGAAGAGGCGTGGTCCCAGGTCCCTGGCTGGGTTGACAGCATAACCTGAGTTGAAGCCCATTGAAAGGCCGATGACCAATACCACAAAGCCTACAGTGAAGGCCTCCAGACCTCTAGGGATTGGATTGTTGTATGGATCCACTATAGCCAGGATACACACGATCAATGCAGCTGTTCCAATCATCTGAGATACAGGGACAGAGAGAGCTACTGTTTGTTACAGTTAATTTGAGATGATGTTCATTTCTATTACATATTCATTCTTAGGAGTTTTGTAAGGATTGTTTTAGTATTGGATTTCTTTCAGACAAATCAGTCAACATCTCACATAGGACATGCCTTCTTGTGGGTCATACACTGAAGCCCTATCAAGGTTTAGTAGGGCTTGCAGGCACATGGCCCCTCTGCTTTATATCTCCAATCTCTAAATCCTTATTCCTCACATCATCTTTCACTTTTCATACTACATGCTCATTTCTCAGCTTTCATTGTGATTTAGATACCTTCTCAGCTTAAGAAATATGTGTTGGCTGTCACCCCACCAGGGAATCTTGATTTGGTTGCATTTCTCTTGCATGTTATCTCTCTAACATGAGGTCCAACTTTTGGTTGGCCAACCTGAATAGGTGGCTATAGCAACACCTTAATATTGAGTTTTGTTAATAAGGTAGCTGACTTGCTGGCTAGTCCGTCTGTCCCTTAGCTTCCCAGCCAAGGAACATTAACCAGCCAAGTCACATGGTTACCTTGCTGTTTAGTTTAAATGGTTTGGCTAGTCCCTACAAGCTGGTCAGTATACTCACTTGGTGTCCCAACCATTTGACATTTGGCTAAAAGTTGTACAACTTCAGTTGTGTTCCCCCACCACGAACACATTCCCTTATAACCTGGAGTGGGTAACCTCAGTTCCATGACTGACCAATCAAAAGTGTGTCTCCAAGAGGATCGCAATGATAAGGTATGAATTAGAAAAAACAATATATAGCCTACAGTTCATCATGTTCAATCACGCATTTCAATGATTGATGTAAATTTAGGCAAATATGTGTACTATTCCACTTAGCAGGCCTCTCCGTTTTTTCCATGGAGAGAGTGTTTAGGAAGCACATTCAGAGCACACAAACCTATTGCTGCAAACAAATTGGCACTGGATGGGAAGAGGTAAAGTTTTGGATTAGGGTTAGAAAGAGCTGTTGCCTAAGATCTGAATTTCTGAAATACTCTCAAAAAACTAGTGGCTCCTAAATGTGGCTTTCTTTTCAGGCTGGACTGAGTTGCTCAATGATCTGAATGTACAGCCTCAATGAAAAGACACCTATAGTCATGACCTTTGGGTAGTGACCGAAAGAATGGAGCACATGACACAAAGGGCATTGAAAGTTCAACCAAATCAAGCATAAACAAAAGGTTTCAATGTCTCAATTAATGAACTATTAATGCCTGCTGTAAATCATAATGTCCATTAAATGCTTCCATAAACTGCCATGGCCGCTCTCTGGGCGCCTGCTGTCCCAGGTCCTGACTCTCTCAGCTTGTGGGGCACGTCACCCTTGCCTCTCAGGGCTTCTCTAGCATCACCCACGAGGAGCTGGAAGAATTTGTTGCTGGAATATGAAAAACAGTTTTGAAAGATGGGGAATATTGTAGGGTTATTGTGTCTGCAGATGTGTGCAGAACTAGTGTAATCCTCCCGTTTTATTGAAGAGCATTTCATCTCTTTTATACATATAGAGCAATAAAAACTCTATGCTTCCAACTATTTTGTTTTTAACACTAAATACCCATCATTTGATTTTTAGATTTTATTAAAATACATTTTTATTTTCTAAGCAATCCATCATATTGATGCGCTCAGCAAGTGGGCTCATTAGAAACTAGGGGACATATTTTTGACTACATGTCTTAGAGTGGACAAGCCACTGAGCTCTCTTCCTTCCATCCTCTGCCATTCTCTTCCCCAGAGAACCAGAGTTTGAACAACTGTCCAGTGCACTCCACATGCAGATGAATAGTACAATGTTGCTCTGGAGCTATAAATAACTATTTGCTTTGCCAGCCTTGTCCAGGGTAAGACTTTGTCCACACAAATTTTGTTGCATTGAATAGTGGGGGCAATTTCTGAGGCTTAAAGGTTTAGAGACATTTTCTGGTGTCTGGGCACATTCCACTTGTATCTCTAGAGTAGATGTGTGAATATTTTCTAAGTGTAAATTCCAACAAGCAAGGCCTCAGGTGTTTTGCTACAATAATACCTTCATACACAATGGGCTCCCCAGGAAATGGGCTGGTAGCAATCAGGACATTTTGTAAGTGTCTTGTGTGAGTTGTCAACTAATATGACTGCCAGAAAACTACTGGTTACATACAGTATGTAATCTCTTTTTCCTCAGATTAAGGTGACATCTCCACAGAATGCTCTTTTGCACAGCTTGCATTAGCAGTTCTGTAATTAGAAAACAACGTGCTCAACTCCCACTTCACCAGAATGTGTTTGGTGCCCGGTTCAAATAACAAAGTCTATCAGGAAAAAACAGCACTGGTCGTATGTCTTTTGCATTCATTTCAGCAGCATGTCTCTAGCAATTCTGTGGAATGAGCATTTGGGGCTCTGCAGGTATCTAGAAAACAGTAGGGCCATGTGTCTGATAAGCTCTGATAGGCCCAGTAGGTGTGACTCAACTGGGCTTCAGCGTACGACCTGTGAGAGGGAGTATCATATAAAAGAGAACAGAGGTAAAATTCATAAACAACAGTTCCTGATCAAATACATAAACCACCATTACCTGATCAAAGAATCCATTAACCAGGGTGAGATGTTCGGATGGATATGTGGCAAAAATCCCAGCTGTGGAATTCTTCCCCACCACGATGAGTTCCCCCTGGCCATAGTCCCATAATGCATCTAGTGAAACCATGTGCAAATCACCCTTATTATTCATAAAATTGAACAGATATTTATATAGTACATGGGTGCTGGCAGGAATTTCAGTGTCACATGACTAACTTGAGCCGAGCCCTCAACTTTACACTGCAGCTCCCTGTAGCTATAGGTACAGTAGAACCTTGGATTTCCTGACTGTTCTGGACTGCAGGTCATAGTGTGATGAAATGTTGAGATTACTGACACACTGAATAGAGCATCTCAGCATACATTCAGATCAAATCAAAAATAATCTGTTTATAGGTAAATGGCAGCAACTGCACACGATAATGGTATTTCTATTGTATTTGTACTTTCTGCTCAGTTAGATAGCTGCAGTTAAAGCTGTAAGCAGCATTGAACAGGGACTGGGAGAAAGCACACACACACACACACACACACACACACACAAACATGCATATAGACATCATTGCATACATGCACACAATACAATGTACAAACATACAAACAGACACTAAAACAACGCACACTTGCACTGGCACATAGATATTCATGCAAACACACACACACACACACACACACACACACACACAAATCTCACTGTGTGATAGCGTGCACACCTTCTGCACACCTGCGTTGGTGGTGTGTGGAGCATAAAAACAAGAATGTTTTCATTAATTTGATTATTCTTAAGAGTCACATACCAAAATACAGGCCAAATACGATCCCTGAACCCAGGAAGGCACCCAGAGTCTGGAAGAAGAAAAACACAGGGAACTTCCTCCAAGGCTCTCTCCCAAGTAAACACAGAGTGAAGGTCACTGCTGGGTTCAGATGACCACCTAGAGACAAGAACGAATGGCAATTTTGGCATTATAGATATACACTCACCGAGCACTTTATTAGGAACACCTGTACACCTGCTTACTCATGCAATTATCCAGTCAGCCAATCATGTGGCAGCAGTGCAATGCATAAGATCATGCAGATACAGGTCAGCAGCTTCAGTTCATGTTCACATCAAACATCAGAATGGGGAAAAAATGTGATCTCAGTGACTTTGACCGCGGCATGGCTGTTGGTGCCAGATGGGCTGGTTTGAGTATTTCTGAAACTGCTGATCTCCTGGGATTTTCACGCACAACAGTCTCTAGAGTTTACAGAGAATGGTGCGAAAAACAAAAAACATCCAGTGAGCGGCGGTTCTGCGGACAGAAACGCCTTGTTGATCACAGAGGTCAGAGGGGAATGGCCAGACTGGTTGAAGCTGACAGAAAGGCTTCAGTAACTCAGATAACCTCTTTAAAACTGTGGTGAGCAGAAAAGCATCTCAGAACGCAACACGTCCAACCTCGAGGTGGATGTCACTTTGCTAGCTGATACCTACCCAGTATTAGTACTGAGCACTTTATTAGGAACACCGTGTTCCCAATAAAGTGCTCGGTGAGTGTATATACATCAGCAGATTCTATGTGATTCACTCTGAGAATGAAACCCAGAGGCTACATTATCTCTACTGCAAATATTCCCCTTTTCCCATTGAGACAGAGAAAAGTACCAAGCCTATCTTCAGTAATTGTGGGCTCAGTAAAGTCCTGTTAGGATGGGAGGTCTCTGTGACACAAATTAAATTGGAGGGATGAAAAGGCTCAGAAAAGTATCCTATGAAGTCTGTTTTTTTTTTTCCTTTTAAACCTTGAAGGGGAAATGAACTACTCTGATGGCGCATTCACATAGGTGCCTCGCTCCCGCGCCTAGTATTCGCACCTTAATCATGTCAGGGTAGGAGGTATCTAATTATAAGAGTCTTATTTTCTCAGCTTCAATGTGTATTAGAGGGGGACTGCCTCATTATAAACGTATTGAAGAAGTGAGCATGAGTGAACTGTAGAACCCTCTGCAGCGCTTCTGCTTTGACAGAAGATACTTGCATAGTGAATAGACTTAGTACTACCTCACATGCCTTTCAATTATGGACCACATCATTTTTTGAGTTAAGGGGTAAGTGCCACCCTCCCTCCCCCTGTGTTTCTTTTCCACATTCTTCTGTCCACTGTTTGCTGTTCTCCTTTTCCTGTTTGCGCTAGCTGTCATTCTTCTAACAAACGGTAAATATTGCACTTGAGATAACTATCAGTTTACCTTTTGCTTATATTAAGTGTCTGCCAGGCCGTCAATAATAATGATACCCTGTTGTGCTGATGGAAGTTTAAAAAATATCACTGAGTCTGGTGAAAACACCAACAGATACTTAAATGACACTGAGGCAAATAACTGAAGGACATCTAGGTGTGTTTTTTTTTCTTCTTATACAAGATTGAGTTTGCCTCCCTTTTCCCAAATTAGAAAGACTGATTTTCAGAAAAGGGTGAAAAATGTGCTACCCCTGATATACAGTATAGTCCCCTCACCTGAGACCTGTCCACTCACAAGGATGCCCAGTGTTGCAGCAAATCCAAAGGCAAAGTTAACGGTGAGGAACATGCCATGGGAGCCCCCACTCAGTACCAGCTGTGCCACCGCACCGCAGCCAAACATCTGCAGAGAGTAGAATGTACCTTAGACACACAATAACAATAATCTATAACCATGTATTAAACACAGTTGCTCCTATCTGAATTTATGATCTTTTTATTCTTAAGCATTCATTTGCGTCCTCTTTTTTTGGGATCCAGGCAAAAAACATGCAGTCAAGCAAAAACAAAGATCTTGCGCTTGAGACCCAAAAGTTTTTCCTACACAGGCAGTAGTAGGAAAAATACGTCAGAGAGAATAATAAAGACCTGCAGTGACTTGACCTGAGAGCCAGGTCTCCTGCTGAGCCGTGCTTTTCGTCTTGGGCAGGGTGTGTCTCTCTGACCTTAAAGGTCATGTATATGTTGTGGGTGGGCTCTGTGAAACTATTGATGCTAACCACAGTCTGACTCCACCTGCAGAGCTCTCCTCTGTAGAAGGCTAACGCTGACCAGCCAGGGATTCTGACTGCCAACCGGGGCGAAAGGTTCCATTTAGTTCTTCAGCCAAACACTGGCTCAGGAATTAACAGACCACTCACTGATGGGCAGCAGAATAACAAGTGTCCAGGTTTATCGCTGCTGGTGCCCTCTCCACATATGTTTGTTGTCTGTAGGTTACCATGAGAAACAAAAGGATTCCAGGTTGTTTTTAACAGGCCAACATTTTGTTTTGACTTAAAAGAATCTCAGGCTTCCTGCTGTGTTAAGAATGTTGAATCAGGTTTCAGTGAGGACTTCAGCTACATAGGCTAATATTATGGACTTCATTAAGCTATACAGTTTAAGTTTATTAAGTAATTTGTATTATATATACATAATACAGATCTTGTAATTTAACTATAAGGACGGAAAAGATGGCAGGAGACAACTGTATGTAAGTTCTTCAGCTCTGAAGGATATAGTTAAAATTGCTTAATTTCTTTGAGAAGAGAGCAGCAATTGATCTTTGTTTACCTTTTCAGCAATACTACAAAACCCTTCGATGTCAAATTGGTCTTACTGTAAAGAACAGCAGAACCTTACAAAACAATTTACCAAACTCAAGTATGTTGTCATCACAAATAAAGATGTCAACACAAAGACAGGTAAAATCTTCCTTTGGCTTTGATTTGCCTAACAAACTTAAGTTAAAATCATTTCCTGAATGTAGGCCAGCAGTAATTGAATTGTGGCCTGAGGAGTGTATCTAACATTAGAATGTGTTGTTGTTGTTGTTGTTGTTGTTGTTGTTGTTGTTGTTGTTGCTGCTGCTGTTGTTTTTTGTTTTTTAAGTGTATTTTGTATGTAATGTTTATTTCAAACTTTACTATCTTACACAAATGTTCTAAGAAAGAGAATAATATGTTCTGAGGACAGAATATAGAATTATAGACTGTAGGCAGTGCCAAACTTATTTATATTTATATTTTATCATTTCTGAATAAGAGTTTTAAAACCTTCATAAATGCCTTTTTTCTTGTGATATTACATATGTAGTGCATCATTTATATTTAATCAACAGAGCCTCCATGCCAGTAGAATTGAGATAATACTGTGCTACTTATGGATTTATTGCAGCAGTCATCAGCACGAGTACTGTCAGAAAAATACCTTCAATGTAGTGTTCATAGATTAAATTACAACTACTACTGCTACTGAGTATTGAATTCATGGAAAGTTACAGTTAACATTTAGATACTGCCACTGACTGTAAACAAAATATTAATTCTGTCACTGCTATAAGGAATTTCAACAGAGATTGTATTTTTTTAGACAGTTCAATGTTTTTAATGTAAATATAGCTATGAATCTTTTTTGTACATCAAATACATTTTCATCTTCTCCATAATGGCCTGGTTTGAAAAACTAAAAATGACTGAACAGTATCACAAAAGTGGCAAAAGGATTATTGGCATTGAGCACACCGCCCATGTCTGTACAAGATAGGTTGTATGAGATCCACCTGGTCACCATTCAAGGGGAGAATTTGAGCTTCTTCCTTTCCACTCTGTTCTCCCCACTATCCTGCTCATTCAATCTGCTCTATCCTTTGTTTTAATGTGTCATGCTGGACGTGAACTAATTTGGATCACCTCAGTGGTTATTCATCATGCACTTTCTCCACAATACACGTTGTTTTCTGGTGCAACATGACCTTGAGGATATTCAGCGGTAGTGATTTATTTTTTCCATTTATGACATCCCTTTATATTTTTTTCACTTGTTACAATCAGTAGTTAATTTAAACATACAGTAATGTAGTCTAGAAATCTTTTGGGGTGGTGGTTGTGTAATAATGATAAAAATAAAGAACTTTTTCATTCAGTGATATACTCAAAAGTAGTCAATCAGTGCTCTCAATGTAGATTCCAGCATGATGAAAAAACTACTCATTTTGTAAAGCTCATCAAAAACTATATTTTACAGGTGAACCTGTGGAAAAACAAAACACAAAAATAATTTCCCTTCCCCTCTATGGACTTTGGTGACCCCAGGGGTCGCTCACAGGCTCCTAATGGCTTCACACAAAAATTGTGAGTAGTTTGTTTTCATTTTAACTTGTCATATAAAGAATCTGTGGAAAGTCTTCCGATTAAAGATTTAGCTCTCATCACTGGCACATACCCTCATTTAGACAGCCAGACAATAGAAAATCCAAATGTCAGACATCCAAAGTATTTGGTCTTCCAAAATGGCATAAGGAAAAAAAAAATGAAGCAATGCAAAATATATTCTGTTAACCACACACTATTATTTGAATTTCCTTATTTATGTATGTGACCAAAGGTATTTCAACAGCAAATTGGACCATATGGGATGTTTTTGAACATTTTACATGGTGCACATTTTCTTGGTCATTTTGTTTTTTTTCATTTAAATAGTTCATTGGCTACCTACAGCCTACATTGCCAGGGGAATGGGATTAGTGAGGTCCCATTGTATGATATGAATTATGCATCTTCTACATATAACCTTTACCCTGAGATAACACAACTTGTACTCAAGTTATACTCAAGCTTTTAGTTGAACAGGACGAACCTTCTCGCTGATCTCCCTGCAGTAGTGATGCAAAACTACTCCTTACTTACCACCAAAATAAGGGTTCCCAGACATTCTGCCAGGGCCTGGCGAAGGAGCGCGTGTCGGATCTGAAAGGTCCGCGCCAGTTTCTTCAGAATGTCCTTTTGTTTCCCCATGATGCAGCTGTGGTGGACTTGGCTTGAGATTGTTTCTGTGGTCTAACAACCAATGTATGTCAGTCAGTGAGTGTGTATCAACTTTTCGGTCTCTCCCGGGGAACCCCTCCCTTAGCAAGAAAAAAAAGAGCTCCTCTGGACTGGCTGCCACTCCTAAACACATCTCCACCCATCTTTTGCTGACACTTTACGTTGCTGCCTAACTCCTGCTCTACTTTTTCTCTCTACAACACTGCCAACTACAAAAATGAGGATAGCCTATCTACTACAGCATACCTCTGTAAAGATGCACATTTAATCTGGATGCTAATTAATGGGTCATTTCTATGGTTCCTTACTCTTAATTTCAAATTTTAAACAATTCCAATCATTTGGGGAATTTTCTATATTGATCATCATCATGAGAAAAATGCTAAATGTTAAAGAGCTAATTATGGAAATATATACAGGGAAAGTTACATCATTAGCTCTTCTTCAGGTTTTCCTTTTTATCTTTATTTAACTAGGCAAGAAGACATATTTACAGCAACAGTTTAGGCAAGTAAGTAGATGCTGGGGGAGAGCAGTTGACAGAGTTACACATTCACACCAGGGAACTGCCCAGTAGACTATTAGCACAACAACCAAGAAGCAGAACCTCTAAAGCAGCTGGGCATTCATCTCCTCAATGGTGCTATCAGTCATTTTTGGCAATTACTTATTCTTCAGACTGCTAACAACCACTTTACTGTGTGACTGTCTGATTGTTGATTTTAACTATCTGATTGATATAGTGAATAATATTGCAGCAATAGGTGCGACATATAGCAGCACTTGGCCGCTGATGGAATTCAAACTGGTGACCTTCTGCACCCCACAAAATAGACTAGGAATGTAGCCCAAGTGCATTCCTCTAATCAGTATAATTAAATTCAAGAAATTTTAAGCAACAATAATGATGATCTTTACTAAAACCACTGCTTAAGAACCCTGTTAACTGTAGCAGAGTCAAATTAGACCACATTCTGGAATTCCAGAAGAACTTGGAATAATACAGTATGCCTGACTGGATGGTTACCAGGATCCGCTTTTATACATCCTCTCCTCTCCTCTCCTCACATTGTCCTGTCTCCTCTCCTCCTCTCTTCTCGTTTCTTCTCCTCCTCCACATTAATCACAATCAAACACTGATAATAAGATGGTCTATTTAAGCTGACCTGCCTCACACTCATTTTTGATTCACATTCAGTCTGGTAATGCTACTGCTTCTTAAGCTTGGTGCTGAAGGGTCCATCCACCACAACAGCCACCACCTCCACTGGTTCTGTTTAATTGTATAAAAATGGTCTGTGGTGTATGTTAGCTAACGTCTCGTGACTGTATATTGACAGTAATCTCACCATCAGAAAAAAGTGTCTGCTTGTTCTATATGTATTACTTATGGAACCCTATGGTAGGGTTCCATAGACGTGTAACTGCAGTGTGAGTGTTATTGTGTAGAAAGCAGGGTGCGAATTATGGGGGTCTGGGGGGGCTGAGCACCCCTGAATGACCCTTGAGCCCCCCATAAGAAGCAAAAATGACACAGAAAATTATTTTCATTAATTAGGTAAAATAATTAAGACAAAAAAAACTAACTTCATATTGTATAAAGCTCCGCCCGCCCCCACCACCCCTCTGGTGGGATTTGTCTAAACTCCTGCTGTGGCTGTTTTGAAATGTGTGTATTAACATCCCATGGTTTAAGTTGGCTGCTTCGGTATCTGTTGTTTACACATCTATCTCGCTAATTCAGAAATTGCAAGACTTGTAAGCATGTTTTGGCATTATATTATTGGCATTTGACTATTGAGCTGGAGAGATTTATTTTGGCAAAAAGCTGGGCATAGCTGCAGGAACTATCAAAGGGTTTAATATTTTATTTTGGGGGGAAATAAAAACTTGAATAATACATTTATTAAAACAAAACTGTCTTGTTTATTTGGAGTGTTATAATTAATTGACCAGACTCTCTGCTGCAACATAAAGGTAAACATTATAGGATCATTTTTGTTGGTGATCAGAGGTTTTGTTTTTAATTTGATCTAGTAGTTAGTTGTAGGCCTTTTACTTCATTTGTGGCATAGGCCAAAACTTACTTGCAGTCAGAGAGAGCTGTGCGCTTTTTGCATTTCCCGTGTGTATAATGAGGACACAGGATGCTGTGGACTAGCTTGAGAAAACTTTTTACTCAGACAATCCGAAAGTTACACACACTGCATTATGGGAACTGTAGTCCATACCACTACACCTCCTCCTTTTAGCTCAGCCATACTCTTTTCAAATAAACAGTTCTTTTAACATAAATTTCTGTGTGTTCTTTTACTTAACACTTATGAACTGTACTGATACTTCAGTTAATTAATTCTTTGCGGAAACCTTGTGCCCCACAAAGATGATGTGTTCCTTTGCAAACTCACATTTCTCATTCAGAGTGAGACCCTCCTGTTGCATTTTCCGAAGCACACGGTACAGTCTCTGGTCGTGCTCCTGCCTGTCTGCCAAACACAAGAACATCGTCTGCATCGAAATCCTCTAACATCTGGGACATTCTCCTCTGAAAATGCTCAGGAGCCAATGCAATGCCAAAAGGGAGTCGATTGAACTGGTATCTCACAAAAGGAGTGATGAAGGTTGTGAGGGGTCGCGACTCTGGTGTGAGAGGAATCTGCCAAAATCCGGATCGGGCATCCAGTTTTGTGAACACTTTCGCATTTGTCATCATTGCTAGTGTTTGATCCACTGCAGGCAGGATATGGCGCTCCCTTTTCACTGCTGCATTCAGGGGTATGAGGTCGACACAAATCCTGGGTTTCTTTTTCATAGGCTTTGGGATGACGACCATATCTGAACACCATGCTGTCGGCTCAGTGACTTTTGTGATCACCCCCATCTCTTCCATTCTGTTCAACTCTGCACGCACTTCGCCCCTGAGGGGCAGAGGGACCCGTCGAGGTGTTGAGAGGGCAAAGGGTGTGGCTCCTGGTTCGAGCTCAATGTGGTAAGGCAGTTTGCCTAGTCCCTGAAAAACATCTGGATATGCTGCTCTGAAGTCTGTCACAGTTCCTCTGACCTCATCTATTCTGTGCACTAGTCTCAATGCCTCTATAGCTGGTCTGCTTAACAGTGGCTGTACCAGTCCTATCATGAGGTAAATGTTCTGTGAGGTACTGCGCCCTTTTGCTGCCATTTCCCCTTTAAAGCAGCCTTCCACTTTAAGTGGATATTTACCTGGCCCAAAGTGTCTTTTGTGTTTTCTGCAGCTTACCATCACGCTCTGGTTTGTATAACCACTCGGGTATCGATGTAACATCTGCCCCCGTGTCGAGTTTGAAATCGACTTTGTCTCCATTTAGATGAACTTCCTCTATCCATGGGTCTGAAGTCTCTGAATCAATTTCTCCTAGAAAAGCAAAATCCTGAGTGTCTATGTCATTCTGGGTTTCCGTGACTGTATGTACTGCTTCACCTGTACGACAGACTACAGCGTAATGTCCCTTTTTGTGACACTTTCGACATTCAACTTCTCTAGCTGGGCAGTCTTTCCATGAGTGTTTGCGTCCTCGACCGCACCGGCCGCACTCCTTCTCACCATGAGTGTCTGGCTTTTGTCCCTTGTTTGACCGTTGCCATGTCTGTTTCTTCCCTTTTTTTATATTTGTCCTAATGGCGTCCATGTTTGATGCGTTGTCCCCCACTGCATTGCTGTGCAGTATTGTTTGCTGTTTCTTCACAGTTTCACTTTGTCTGACTTTTTGTATGGCTTTGGCCAGTGTTAACTCAGAGTCCATTTGTAGCTGTTCTGACAGTCTTTTGTCTCATATCCCAACTACAATTCTGTCCCTTATTTTAGCACTCCGAAGCCACAATGTTCTGCAAGTTTGTGCACAGCCGTGATGTATGACTCTACAGTCTCACACTCTTGCTGACGTCTTACATTGAACTGGGCTCTCTCAAAGATCACATTATGCTTTCCTATGTAGTGCTGTTCAAACGCTGCTTTAACAGCCTCATATTTCTTCTTATCTGCCTCAGTCAATGGTAAAACTGCTAAAACATCGTCAGCTGCATCTCCCATTGCATGTAAGAGTGAGTTCACCTGATATTCCTCTTGTTTTTCATTGAGCCCTGAAGCGATACGAAATCTGTCGAATCTTCTTATCCATCACGGTCATTCTGCCGGGTTTGAAAAGTTGGGTGTGATATCTGAACAGTACGATCTGTACGATTGTTTATGTTAGAGGATGGTGTCACCAACCCGTACTTTCCTTGTAATGCCCTTTGTAAGCGCTGCGCTTTGATGTTGTTTTAAGTCATAGGTGTGGTGGCTTAATTTGCTATTACAAATCATGTAGTCCAGTTTTACTGGGTGTGCATAAGCCTCTTGAAAATCCCTCTGTAAGTGGTGTTTTGTTTCTGGTGTTAAACTAATGTCATAGACAGATATTCCAGTAAAAAAAAAAAGTTGTTTTAATGAGTACAAATTAGTATGAAATATGACTTGGTGTAATTCGCACACTGGTTGAAAGGACATGTTTTTATTGCTTTTTGGGTTTGACTGTTGGAGATTGCCTTGGCCCTCTGGGTGTGTATTGGAGAGCAGTGCTCCCAGCGAACTGAAGGTTCATAAAGCTCTACAATGAAGTAAGTGCTGAAATTCTGAACACAATCAATTGTAATGATGGCAAAAACTAGGAAAATAAGGCCCAAATTGAAAATAACCAGAATTATCCTTTAACTTGATCATTCACTAGTAATTACTGTTTTCTTGTAAAGAAACTTAAATGAGACAATAACAAGTGGCTACTTCACTGCATCAGAATGCAGTTATAATCCTTAATTACCTCTTACTGGTTTGTTATTCTGAAACCACATTGCAAGAGACATACAGTATTGATTATTTAGTGTCATAATATTGTAGGTTATTCAGATATTTACAGGTCAATGTTGGTGTATTTCTCTATTGTGAACTAATCAGGAATAGGTGAATGCATGACATGGTGTTAAAAAATACTACATTCTATCATACAGTGCCTCCCTTTAAAACACTCCTGAAAACATATTTTTATTGGAAGGCCTTTTTATAATCTTTTATTTTATTTATTTATTTATTTATTTATTTAATGAAAACTTGTTTTATGTGAAATTATATCTGACAAACTTGGTGTGACTATGGTTTTATGTTTTATCTTCATATTGCTTTTATTACCTTTTGTTTTGATCTGTTTGTGTGAAGCACTTTGTAACATTTGTTTCGAAAAGTGCTATTTAAATAAAGTATTATTATTATTACTATTATTATTATTATTATTATTGATCATATTTTCAGCAGCTCAGCGGCCACCTCAGCAGACATGACTCTTGGCTTGTTATCTGTTTCACACTCATCTGAATGCAGACCAAGGGCTTTGATAGCCATCTCCTTCTTTTTCTCTCTTTCTGTAATCTGTAATGAATTGCGCTGGCCGCCAGGTCTCATATCAGAGCACCCGTCTGTGAGCCAAGCTTGAGCAATCCCATTACACACGGTCCTTCCACGTGACAGCAGGTAAGGAATGAATTGACTGGGAACAGACAGCAGGGATCTCATAGTGTTGCCTCTTTGACTCAGAATGGTTGATTAATACTTAAATTAAATAGTATAATATAATATAATATAAAGAATTGTCATGTTGAAGATATGATGAACCGGGGGTTCAGCTGTTAAATGGAGAATTTCATAAGAAATTGAAGAAGGACATCAGCCCCTCTTTTTTTTTTTACATTCTTTTTTTTTTTTTTACATTAGGCATCTATTTCACTGGTGATAATGCAACAGATGAACAATGGGGAATCAGTTACTGTTCAAGCGAAATTATCAGTCATATCAATTTCCTGATGAAGGTTGACCTTGCCTGTATGATTGAACAGCACTACTAATTGTTTTATGTAACATAATTAAAGTGTTAAACCTTACTTAAGTAAGGGTTAAGTTACTAAAGTACCTTGTCGATTTTAATCTATGAAACAGTTAGGGAAGAAAACAATACTAACACATGAAGGTGTTTACACACTGATGTCTGTTTTCACCTTGCTGTAACATTGCCCTGAGCCACAGTCTGTGTGTGTGTGTGTGTGTGTGTGTGTGTGTGTGTGTGTGTGTGTGTGTGTGTGTGTGTGTGTGCGTGCGTGCGTGCGTGTGTGTGTGTTGGTTCTTTATCTCACACTCTTCAAGCAGGCTAAGGCAAGTGTTATCATTATCTCAGAGTGCACCATAATTAGGACGTTAGCAGCTCCTGCACAGCTCAGCGTATTAGTGGTATGGGATTGGCCATTGGAGAGAACTTTGATGGTTTATCTTAGAGGTTAATTAAAATCAGACAGATTTTGGTGTTTTTTGTAAACTGCTTGTTTGTCTTTCAACCCCGTAGCTTATGTTTTTTCTGACTTTGTAAACACAACGTAGCATAAAATTCCCACCCGGTAACCCTAATTTATATATTTATTTGAATATTAATTCATTAATTAGTCTATTTATTTATTTAAAGATTTTTCTGACCAGTGTTAACACAATTTGTGATACTTATGAGGGGCCGTGTAGGCCGTAATTCATTCTGGGCCTTTCACATACATATATTTTTACTCTCACATTGATATATTTTCACTTTAATATGTATGTGAGAGGAGAATGTATGTATGTGTGTATGTGAGAGAAAGTATAGTGGAAAAAGAAGGAGTTTAGTGGAGCAAAGTGTTTGCTAGTTTTGTCCTAGATTAACTGAGAGAGTATACTCACTTATTATTGGCAAAATATCAGCATTCGGTTCATAAATTATTATTATTTGATAATATATTTATTATTTTTATGATGATTTTACCAGTCAATTATGATTAATTGTCATGCTTGGCAAAAAAAACGAGTCATAATCTAAAAGTTGCACATGAATTGAAAGTCACAAAACAGTATAGATAATCAGATTAAGAACAGGGGCAGGTTTTGCTAAACACACATATGACAGCTCTTTTATGTTTGACGAAAAAGTGGTATTAGTGGAGAGAGTACAGTATATCTATCTCTCTTTCTATGGTTGGTAAGAACCTGGAACAGCTGCTCAGCTCTCACCAGCCAATGTCTCCACTCCTCCAGCGCCAGCTTCACTACGAGCAGCTCTCGGTTGCCAATGTTATAATTCTTTTCTGCTGGGGAGAGCTTGCAAGAGAAGAAGTCGCACAAGTGAAGTTTCTAGTCCTTGCTAGATTGCTGCACGAGAACGGCTCAAACTCCCACATCTGAGGCGTCAACTTCCACTACAAACGGGAGAGAAGGGTCTGAGTGAATCAGGATCGGAGCAGAGGTGAAATGACGCTTGAGTTCCTGGAAGGCTTTGTCTGCTTCAGGAGTCCAGGATGACAGCAAGAAGTGGGAGGTGAGAGCTGTGGGGTAGCCAGTGTACTGTAATTGTACGTGAAGCGGTGAAGAAGTTGGCAAACCCCAGAAAACCCCCAGCTGTTTGAGGGAGGTGTGTTGGAGTCAGTCCACCACTGCAATCACCTTGGCTGGATCCATCTGGACATGACCGTCGGAGATGATGAAACCCAGAAAGGAGACTGTAGAGACGTGGACCTCACACCTCTCGGATTTGACAAACAGCTGGTTCTCTAACAGACACTGGAGGACCTGGCGAACATGGAGGATGTGCTCCTGGGGAATATGGGAGTAGATCAGGATGTCATCCAGGTAGACAAAGACGAACCGGTTGAGCATATCCCTGAGGACATCATTCACCAAAGCCTGGCAGACAGCAGGAGCATTAATGAGACAGAATGGCATTACCAGATAATCGTAATGGGGGTGTTGAAGGCTGTCTTCCATTTGTCGCCCTCCCGGATGTGCACAAGGTGTTAGGCGTTGCGGAGGTCGAGCTTGGTGAAGACGTTGGCCCCCTGCAGGAGCTCAAAGGCAGAAGAGATGAGGGGTAGAGGGTACCGGTTCTTGATGGTGATATCATTCAGGCCATGGTAGTTGATACAGGGTCGAAGAGACTTACCCATGAAGAAGAACCCCACACCAGCAGGAGAGGAGGACGGACAGATGATACCAGAGGCGAGGGACTCCTCAATGTACTTCTCCATAGCCTCCGTCTCAGGACAAGTCAGGGAATACAGACGACGCCGTGGTGGAGAAGTACCTGGCAGGAGATCTAAGGTGCAGTCATAGGGTCGGTGTGGAAGAAGAGTGGTTGCACGTCACTTGCGTGCAACCACTTGAGTATTTGGACTTGAGTATTTGGACTTCCTTCAAGTCCAAATACTCGCACAGAACCTCAGAGATGTCAGGGAAGTCACCAGGCTCATCTGGGGCAGAGACAGGAGTAGACTGAGCAGACAGAAGACAGGCAGAATGGCAGGATGCACTCCACCCTGTTATGGATCCGGTGGACCAGTCAATGACAGAGAGTTGATGAGATGTAAATATCAGTTCATGGTGATTACCAGAGATGCGGAGGCCCAATGGAACAGAGATGAGAGTAATGGTACCTATGGCTCGGCCGTCCAGCACACTGGCTTCTCTGGGAGTCTCAACAGGAAGAGTGGCGGTGCCCATTTGGCTGGTGAAGGAGGAATCGATGAAACTTTCGTCGGCTCCCAAATCAATGAGAACCTGGACAGCTGAAGACAGCTGAAGACTGGTTCTGGTTCTGGCGTTCCTTATGTTGAGTTGTGATCTTCATACCACCCACTCTCGGTGGCCAGGATACAGAGCTCTATGCCGAAGTCAGCAACACTGCGAGACCCTTGTCACAAACCCAGAAGCCTTTTGGCAGCCCCTCTTCCCACCACAGGATGATCAAGTATCTTCTTCATTTCGGCCATGAAGAGAGGATAACTGCAACAGATCTCAGACTGCTGTTCCCACACAGCGCAGGCCCAGGCGAGTGCCTTACCAGAGAGAAGGGTGATGAGATAGGCGATACAAGGACGATCAGCGGGAAAAGCAGGAAGGCTGCAGTTCAAACACCACAGAGCACTGGGAGAGGAAACACCGACAGATGCCGGGATTACCATGATACCACTCTGGTGAAGGTAAGTGGAGTTCTGTGGCAGGGAAGCAGGAGTGGCAGAGGTGGCCGCAGAAGCAGTGGTACTAACAGAAACAGAGGCTTGGTCCAGGCTTGCATCGGGGCTAATCTGTAGTGACATCTGTTGCAAAATGACAGCAATGTTCTGAAGGGAAGAGGTCACTCCGGATAGCTGATGTTCATGCCGCACGATGGCAGCTCCCTGGAGCTGAAGAGCGGTCCGGATCGAGTCGGTGTCTGCTGGGTCCATACTGACTTGTTCATTCTGTAACGGGAGCAGATAGGTGTCAAATGCAGACACACAACAGGCAGGCGGAGGCAGAAGATTACTGGCATGAAGAGTGACGGTTTATTGCAGATAAAGCAGGCAGGAACAAGTAGCAGTCTAGGAACAAGCTGGCTGACTACAGACAGGAACAAGACTACACAGGTAGTGGCTAGAACACTGAGACGAATCACAACAAACAAGCATTGACTGACTGGGGAACAGAGACTAAATACACAAGGGAATAATGAGATGATTGGAGACAGCGGGGGAACCAATGGTGCATGTGGGGAAAACACTGATGACATCTGCTGGGCTGAAAGGGTAACACAGGGATGGGGAGAGATGAAGAGGGAGAGAGAGGGAATGAGAGAGAAAGAGAGTTCTGAAAATGTCCCCCATAATTTATCCAACTAGAAAAATTGTTGTTAAATTGTCTTGGAGGAAGTAGATTTTTAAAACCCAGCTGACATTAGCTAAGATCCACACTTGTCTGAAGGGAGAAAGCTCTACTCCTTAAATGGATTCAAATGTTTGAGAGTTATAAAGATGGCTACATATAGGCCAGAATAAAATATAGCAAGTAGGACAACCTCACTCAATTAGGGTTGGGGTTTCGAAAGCATTTTATCGAATCTGAATCTAGTATTGAATCTGGTTATCGAATCTGAATCCTTTCGAATCTCTTATCAAACCTTTTTCCTTAATTTGTTGGGGAAAAAGGACAAAAAACATTTCTTATAATTCAGTACTGCTGTTATTGAATTCTGCAGTAGCATATTATTCATTATTCTTCATATTCTTATTAACTGAGCACCTCTGCATTGTATTTCAGGAATTCCCTGCTTTACACTCACAAAACTAAATAAAATAAACATATATGAACCTATATGTACTGTAACTGAGAAGGAGGTAGAGTCATCTGAGAGGATGACATGAACGTAATGTAGACGTAATGTAGTCTCATTTAGTCACGTCAATAAAATACTGCCTGAGCTGCATGACTATATTTTAACATTACCTCGGGGTGAACTGGCTGCACTCACATTGGGTTGAGTATCACTCGACCTCAGGTTCTGAAAAATACGGCACTCATTAACTTTTACATGATAATTTGTTGATAAGTGCTTATTCATCGTACTTGTGCACCCCCTCCTTAGTCGGATTTTGCCACAAATACTGCATTTCACCGTATTCCCATTTAATTTTGAAAAGTGTGCCCACACTTTCGAATGCTTGTGTCAATCCACCATGTTGACAAACACACTGGGAAGTGGACACACACACACACACACACACACATGTCCCTCAGGACATTTAAAACATGCAGCATGTCCCACACAGCAGGCTCACACTTAATCTAAAATGCTGGATTTGTTTAGTTGGAGCCTCATGTGCGCCAGATAAATAGATATTTAAAATAAGAAGGAATCACTGTAATGCTTACCCTGGTTACCTTAGTGAGGCTTCTGTCACACTAATTACAATTATTTCTTGCCCTACCACAATAAACCATGGGGCTGGGGCAGGGTTCATCTCATCTTTCTACTTCAAAAATTTAACACGTCAGCTGTTGATGTATAGTTTATATTCCTGAGCTGGATTTATAATGCATTATGTTGTGCGTGGTGGACAAAATCAAAGGCTGTATATTGTCCATCGTAGAACAATGTGTAATGTGTTTCAGAGGGACCCTTGAGGATGAGTTAGAATAGACAAAAACCAAAGACAGAGATGAATAGGTATAATCTACTACTGGAGTTATCATTTACATATCCATGATTATACTCTGTGTCCTCCACCACTGCCTCTGAATAAAATGGGTTTCCATTATCGGTGGGTTCTCTTCAAATTCACAGTTAATGCTAGGAAAGTCAAGGTACTCAGTGTGTGTGGACACAGGCAGGAGAGTGGCACTGCATTAGCATAACATCAGTGTCAAGCTTACATTTATGAGTCAACCTAATCAGTATTCCCACTGTCATATTATTGTGGTACTCGAATCAAAAAGGTATCTGGTGATATCACCAAATCAACCATGTCTATATATGCTGCTATGGACATTATAATTCAACAATCACACTGGTGTAATGGAATATAAAAACCTGAAAAAGCAACCCTTCTACACACAGGGGTAAATTATAGGCTGTAGATGGTGATGGCCTGTAATGAGAGTGCACACAATCATCTCTGCCTGACATCCATGTTGTGAGTCGGACAGTGGTAAGGGAATGTATCTCTTGGAACACAGATTATTTACACAAAATCACATATGTATAGAAAGGACATGTTCAGAACTCTATTTTCAACACATGTATCAAGAACTAAACAACCTCGTAGATGCATCCATGTCATTGCACCAGTATGTAGGGTATTATTTATGCATGTACTATATGTACAGTATGTCTGTACGTTATTGTTTTCAGAAGGCATTTTTTGGCCCCTTGATCTGATTTCAGGTGTTTGTTTGTTTTTTTTACTTAATGGTTACCCCAGTCCCCTGTTAATTTCTGTTCCTTGATTACACTATATTTTAAACAATACAGCTGCTTGTAAATGTTGTTTAACGCTTAGGCTAGTCCCATTGAATGCTTTTTGGCCATCTCCCTCCCCTTTCGCTCTCCGCTGTTACCGCTTTCAAAATCCCCCTACAATGCACAACAAAAACAACAACAAAGCTAGCCATCCAGCTAGCCGCAGAGCGCTAGCAAGTTCATGATGAAAAACTAACGCTAATGTTGTGCTAGTTCTACAACAACGTTCCCCCTGACATGTTGGAAGGGGGACATCACTGCGCCATGGGCTCAGCGGCGCCCACAACGATAGTGATTGGTTGCTTGATAATCACACCATTTTGCCGTGAAAACAGTGTGGAGATGGATCTGGCTGAGTGAGACTAACAAACACTTAAAATACACAGGATACATTTCAAGTGAGAAAACAGGACAAACTCTTGAAGACACACTTTCTGTCAGCCCTGACTTTGTTTTAACAAGTTGATAAAAATAATTCTTAATAAAGCTCTTAACAGGCTAACAATTGCATTTCTAGGCAAAACCTTTAAATATTTCTCTTTTTGATAAAAGGGGAAAATATGCAGTAGAAGGACATTAATTCTCTAGTGTGATGTTTGTCAAGGATACTGAATACCTGTACTAATACTTGATTTAATTGAATAAATGCAATAGCAGTGGAGAGTTTGACAGGAATTGGTGGTGATAATGGTTGGAGGAGCATAATGCCTAATGTGGTGATGGGTGTTGAAGATTCATGGGAATAACAAGGCCAGGAGCGAGTATAAAATAAATTGTGGTGGGTGGTCAATTGACTACTTGCATTTCCCCCCAGGCTGCATATTATGCATGTACCATGCAGACGATGATTTGCAATTAATTCTTACCCTGAATGAATTGTAATGTGGAATAAAATCTGTGTGCATAAGCTATATCCATATAAAGCAAGTCTAGCAAGTGACAGTCATATGGAGGTGATTTATTAGTCAGTATGGTGAAAAACATTCAAATGATAGTATTTTATTCATAACAGCAAAGCTTCACTTTATAGCACCTGAACCACGCATATGTTATTGTACTAGTCACCGAGGACATGCAAAGCAGTGTACTAAGTGAAAAGTTTAGAATCCAAAAAGATAGGCATTCAACTTTAAGTGTGTGGTGAAGCCCATGGCAACCAAGAGAACACTGAAGCTGTCATCAGATTTTCACCAAATTTAAACGGACACCTACAACTTTAGCATGAAGCATGAATAACAGAGGGATTTTTACAACACTGAGCATCAAGGTTAAAAAGCAGCACATGGTGCAGAGGATGCAGAGACTCTGAGATAAAAAACGTGACTCACTTCACACTCGACAATATTACCATTTCTAAAGCAGACCTAAGGTGGTTGAAAAAATAGGTTTCTCATCCTGGAAGGAGAGGAATTTCATTTAAAATCTAGTGGAAAAAACATCTTTCATGGTCAATTAAAATATGATATATTATATAAAATATTCACATAATATACAAAATTATAAAAAGGTTGTCTTAACCAATGTTAGTTAATCCATGAACTATTCATAATGTATAACTATTCATGTTTACTAAGCTATCAGCTAATGCAGTTGTAAATGCTGTATTACATTCTATTCAAAATAAATCTCTTTTGTACTAAACCATTTACTATTATATGAACAATGTATGCCCAGAACTGTAGTCATGTTAACTAGTCCATTTATTAAAGTGCTTGTGAATACATGTATTTCATTTCATTAAAAGAGAAAGGTTGTTTCACTTTTACTTAAGTTGTGCTCATGTTAAGAAATTATGAACTAATGTGTTTACGATGCGTGACAAAATGCTTTACCACATGCTTATTGTAATCTAACTGGCAATTTCCCCCTTTATCAATTATGTCAATTTTACAGGAACAAGGCATTATCAACTTTTGTTAATTCTATATGAACCATATTGTAGTGCTTCACTGATAAACATCCACCAGTCTTCCATATTACAACTAATTTCAATAGAATGGTGTTCCTGGCATTGTTGGTGCCCATAAGATTATGCAATAGCAAAGATATGAATTGGAAAAGACATGAAACATTACATTCATGAGAAATATGAACTATTGCAAATTTCACAACAATCTCAGTGGTCACCCTTAACGCTAACCATAACCTATATCCTGATCAGTCTGGGTCAAAACTTATATTTTTAGCCCAGCTTTTTTTTAGACAGCAGCGGCTCTATGGATGGTACTGTCGGTCGGTTGCTCTGTTCACCACTTCATGGGTCACATGGCCCGCAGGGAATTAGACTCTCAAGCGGAAAACCCAAGTTTGATTCCTGGAAGACGCTTCCACAAAATTCTACATCGCGGGGCTGTTAGTCCTGTTGTTTACTGACATGCAATGTTAGGGAGTAGTTTCACTAGATGTAAATAATCTAGTACTTTACATTTTGCAGTATAGGTCAACGAAATTCAAATATGAATAGTGTTTTTAGAAACCATTACTTTTTGGTCATATTCAGGTGTAGTTAACTACTGCAGCTACTGTACCAACTATTTTTGTCTAGAATTACATTTTTTCATCCTATAATTTATTTGAAATTTTTAATTGCTGTTTCTCGGGTCTTGATTCAAGCTACTTTGGACCAATATTGGAAGTTTACCTCATGTTTAGCTCAACAAAAGAGAGCACCTCACCTTTATTAGAGATGAGCTATTACTGGATACAGTCCATTATTTTGTTTGCCAGGTCCACAGTACCCGGTATGCCTGTTGCTTGTTGTTGAGCCGTTTAGGCAGCCGTGTAGCCTATTAGTAGACAGCTTCTGGACAACCTAAAGAATGCTATTAATGGGTGCGACATTCCTGTCATTTGCTCGTGCACTTGTCGTTCCTTGATGATGTGGGCCCTTCTGCGGACTCTTGTGTCATAAATGTCCTGTAGTGATGGGAGGTCTACTGCCGTGATGTTCTGGGCCGACTTCACTACTCGCTGGAGGGACATGCGGTCCTGGGCCGAGCAGTTTCCATACCACACTGTGATGCAGCTTGTGAGTATGCTCTCAATGGTGCACCTGTAGAAGTTACTGAGGGCATGTTGAATGACTGATGGGCCACTTTCTTCCTCCGGCCCACAATCATTTCCTTTGTTTTACTCACATTCAAGGATAGGTTGTTGTCATCACACCATGACTCCAGCTCTGCCACCTCTCTCCTGTAGGCCGACTCATCACCTCCCGTGACCATGCCTATGACCGTGGTGTCGTCAGCAAATTTAATGATCGTGTTGCTCTCATGGGTGGCAACGCAATCGTGAGTGAAGAGACTGTAGAGCATGGGGCTGAGTACACATCCCTGGGGAGTACCGGTGTTCATTTCTATTGTCCTGGAGGTGAGATTCCCAATTCTGACAAACTGGGGTCTGCCTGTGAGAAAGTCCAAGAGTCCAGTCAAAGTCCCCAGTCACAAAGGGTGGGGGCCAAGCCAAGGCTGTACAGCTTGTCTGTGAGTTTGGAAGGGGTGATTGTGTTGAATGCCGAACTGCAGTCGACAAACAGCATTCTTACATAACTGTCCTTTTTTTTTCAATTGGGAGAGGGCAATGTGGATGGCAGTGGAAATAGCATCCTCTGTGGACCTATTGGAGCGGTAAGCAAACTGGGGGATCAAACAAGGAGGATCAGCTGTGCCTCTCTGATCGTGCTAAAAAATTGCAGAACTCTATATGCTTATTTCTGGAATTAATATTACATTAGGGTTCAACTAACTAATAGTGAAAACCTGTTGTAATTTCTGGAATTCCAACTTTCATCTAACAATTCACCTGTGAGTTGGGGTAGCCTAAAACTGCATAACTGTAACTCCATATGGTCCAAACAATTCCCAATAACAACCAGGTCATTCACATTTCTTGTACTCATCTAGTGAAGCATGCAGCTATATTATTTAATTGTTGGGTTTTGTTTTTTTTGTTTTTTTTAAATGATGGGACCATGGGATGGTTAAAAACGTAAAACAGCACCATGTTTCTCCTGCATGAATTTATGAAATAGAAATGGTTCCACTTTGAAAGGCATAGCTAGCTTTTCTCTTTAACATATTATTTTTGCAACTCCTGTTGGTTTAACTCAGGCCTCGTTGATTTCTGTAAACTGTAGCCTACTCTAATATTGTGTATAATATATATTTTTTTTTTTTTTGCCATTTTCGAAGTAATTGTTTTTCATATTGCTTGCATTGCTTTCTACCATTGATTGATGTCTTTACATCTATAACTGCTGGGAAAAAAATTGTTTTATGGTATTGTAGTAGGGATAAAAACAACCTGTATTAAAATGTGTTGCATTATTGTTCTTCCTGCCATGAGGACTTCTACGGAAGAAGCGTATAGCGGCCATGTTTAAGACATGCATATGAAAACAACTGGGAGAAGCCACACAAAGGTGAGATTTTATACTTTATTGCAAATATTTTCACACAATATGTTTTCGTCGTGTAACAGAAAGGGCTCAAGGATTTCAAAAAGCTAATCTGATTGGCAAATTTCGGTCTGGAAACCTTGCCTACATGAAGTCAAAGTGCCGCAAAGATTTGATAAACACGTTTTTTTAATGGAACGTCTCGGGACCGGGGGCTAATCGACAGTATGAGGATTGATCTATACATTGATCTTTGTTAGGTTAAATGCTTCTACTGTGGGAAAAGTTATTATGTCACATTTCAGGTAGGAAAGTTGGTTTCAAGTTGAAATATAATCCATTCAGTGACAAATTGATATAAACGCCATTTTAATAAGATGATATTAACACATTGGATTCACCGCTGAATTGTGACGCAAAGCGCATTTGTGACGCAAACCCGCAGTTTGGAGTTGAGGTAAACTTTCTCTGTTTAGTCAGT
Organism: Centroberyx gerrardi; assembly: GCF_048128805.1. Classification (NCBI taxonomy): domain Eukaryota; kingdom Metazoa; phylum Chordata; class Actinopteri; order Beryciformes; family Berycidae; genus Centroberyx; species Centroberyx gerrardi. The sequence goes on from NC_135998.1 coordinate 25,185,811, forward strand.
TTCTACATTTCTACATGATCTGCACAGGTGAGTTTTATAGGGTTTACTGCCAAGAAATCTGTCAGCAGATCAAAACTGCCCCGTTTTATTTACTGTACATTATGTTGTGATACCAATGTGTTAAACTGTTAAGATGAAACTAGCATGAATATCTGCACAGAAGGATGCAGTGTGATGAGTAATCCCCTCCTAGACCCAACTCAAACTGAAATGGGTTATTTGATGAATGTAATATAATATTCACCTCTAGAACACATTAGTCTTCAAATGTAGTCTTGTTGTATTGGAGTCTCAGCAGTAAATAGCCTGCTATGAGTCAATAAAATGTCTCTAGCTAATGCTTTCTGTATGTTAACTGCATGAAGTCTGGTTTGACACCTGGACTTGATCCTGTGGCTGACAAACCCTTTCTGATTTGACTTTGTGTGTGTGTGTGTGTGTGTGTGTGTGTGTGTGTGTGTGTGTGTGTGTGTGTTTTCCAGACCCAGAGACAGAAGATGGAGGACTATTTAAAACTGAATGTGCTTGGACAAGGCAGCTATGGCCGAGTTTATAAGTGTCAAGACAGGCAGTCGGGAAACATTGTTGCCATCAAGAAGTATTTAGATACGACGGACTACATCGAGAGCAAGACTATACACAGGGAATTCAAGCTGCTGGTGGTAAGCGTTTCTTAAGCTATGGCTCAGGACCCAAAACAGGTCAAAGGCCTGTTTCTGATTCTGATAAAACACATTTTTATAGATAGGTTTATGTATTTGATTTATTATTCTGCTTTATTCTCATGTCACCCTGTTTTTGATTCATCTGCTTTCATGTATTATGTTGTTGTTTGTAAGTGTAGAGTCCTATATTAGTGTAGAAATATGGTTTCATGTGTCACAGTGAGACCAAATTTTTCATTTGCATCCTGAGCTGAGAAAGTCAAAGAGCTTTAACCTGGTCTAGCCTAACAAACAGGCATCAGGCTGCTATGATTGTCAGATCAACTGTTGGTTCAGTCACTTGGGACAGGATTATCACATGCAAAGTCTCACTGGCACATTGTCTGTTAAATGGTGTGATTATTGGTTCAGCATGTTGTGAAATAGGAGCTTGATGCTGATGTTATTTTGTATGAGAGTGTGCATCCTGTCTGAATGGACTGATGTGTAAAACTTGAACTGCTGTTGTATCATCAGTGACAGTTTTGAGGAGAATTAGGAAAGAGTGCAGGGTGACATCACCTTGTCCACTTCTGAACCACACAGCTAAATTTATCCAAACTCAGCAGTAGTTCATCATGAAGCCCCTTTGTTGTAGCTAGCAGTTTTGCAGCACAGTGAATTGTTGCTGAAAGTTGAAACAGTATGTTGGTGGTTCAACTTGAGTGTCTTCCTGTTGAACAGCAATGCCGCCATGAGAACCTGGTGCAGCTGCTGGACGTCTTCAAGCACGGCGGTCATCTGCATGCGGTGTTTGAATTCGTGGACCGCACCCTTCTGGAAGAGGTGCGGAGGGAGCCTCACGGTCTGCAGAAGACACCGCTCAGGAAGCACATCTTCCAGATCCTGAGAGCCGTCGACTACCTGCACACCAACAATGTAAATATTACTGAAAACATCTGGACATTGCTTTGCTTTCATGAAGCAGAAACTGTTGTGATTTGGTGAATGTGTTACTGCTAAAGGAGTTGTTTTGTTGGCTGAAACTGTTTTGTCCACCTCCAGATCATCCACAGAGACATCAAGCCAGAAAACATTCTGGTCTCCAGCTCAGGTGTGGTCAAGCTGTGCGACTTTGGCTTCGCTCGCACGCTGCCGGAGGCCGGAGTTCCTCTCAGCGGCCATGTGGTCACTCTGTGGTACAAAGCCCCAGAGCTGCTGGTGGGAGACGCAATGTACAGCAAGTGGGTATCTTCAAATCAAAACTCATAGGAGATGTACAGAGGCCTGTCACAGTGTTTGGAGAGCAATTACCAATGGCTGCAAGGGACAAGCCACCATGCTGCTGGAGTGACAACAACTGATAGATTGTAACCTTATTGCCTCTTTTATAATGTCATTTCAACACGCTGCTGAGAATTTAGGCTTTTCTATTGTTAGAGAGAAAGAGGTGATAACGTTACATTATTTCCTTTTGTTGTCACTTTTTTCAACATGGTAGACTTAGATTAGATGCTAGATGTAGTCTTTTTGTAGTAGGTTGTAGATTGGTCAGCAATGTAATCTAGAGTTTGCTTTGGAAAATAAGTATACATCAAAAAACACAGTGTCAGTGTAGGATTAGTAACAATGTCAAGCACTTGATTCTAGGTTTTGACACAGAGACACTTGACTGAAAAGAGTGAATTGGAAAAAGATGGCAGTAACTCCAAATATCCCTATAAATGTAATAAATGTAGTTGATTTGTTTGCCCTCATGTTCTCAGAGTCCTGTTGGCTGGTTTCATAGCCAACCAGGATGTTGTGTATGCACTTCAGTGTAATCCTATCTGTGTTCTTATGGTGTTTCTCTGTCTGCTCTCTCCTCTCTCCAGACCCGTGGATGTGTGGGCCATCGGCTGCACCATCCTGATCATGGCCAAAAGTGCGGTCTTCCTGTGTGGAGAGTCAGAGCTCGATCAGCTGCATCAGATCGTCAGGAAAGTGGGTAAGTAGTCCTTCACCTCAGGAGTGTGTGCATGGAAATGTGTGCAGATGTATGGTAGGTGAGTGTGTTCATCAGTGGTGGCAAATGGACTTGGAGATCACTGATGTTGGTAAAATAACAGCAGCAGATAACTTTATTATCCCCAGTACAGCGACACACTACTTTTTGAGTGAGATGCACCCCTTGATGTCTTGACTGTTTCCAAACTATGTTTTTGAGAAAAAGGGCCTCAAAGTTTGAAGTCAATTCTGAGACATTTATTCAAATAAAGAAATCATTCAAACATAACATAACATACTAACATTACATTTGCAGTCTTGAGTGCCCATACATACACAGACACGCACACACACACACACACGTACACACACACACACACAAACACACACACACACACACACAGGTTGAGATGCCTGACAACTACGTTTTCCCGCGGATGAAACAATAATTTGGATTAGACAATAAAGTGAACGATGGTCAACCTGTTACTATGCAGATGTTCATTCATAATTTTAAGGGACACATAGTAAGGGAGAGAGGGACGGGGAGAAGTGTTGCCAGGTTCTTAGCGACAAAACCCTCCCAGTGCCAATTAAACCCAACCTATAAACAGCCCAATGATCAACGAAACTAGTCCAAAATAACAAACCAATAACAAAACTCCACAATACAACCCTGACAAACTTTATAAACTGTTTTAAGTCCTACAGCATTTATAACATTTCCAAGTAACGTTACATTGAAAACTGCGAACCTGGCAACATGCGGAATGCGAGCTTTGTTGACAAATTAAGCTAGTAGTTCTGCTTGTCACCCTACCTTTATAAGCTTCAAAACTATATTTAGCGTTTGAATTTCACAATAATCTTTACACAGAATGAAAGCCAAGGCTTTATTTTATTAAAATCTGATGAAACCCCAAAACAGCCAAAAATCGATCTTTTCTCATAAAATCACGTTTATCCACAAATGCGGGTTCTAGTCCACTTTCAGTATGACATTATGTGTTAGAGAAGTGTTTAGTTTATTTGATCATTGTTGGGTTTTTCTTTCTTTGTCATGGCCAGGTCCGCTGACCCCACACCAAATGCAGCTGTATTTGGGTGGCACCAAATATTCCTCGTTCACCCTGCCTGAGGTGAAGCTGCCCAAAGACCCCAGGAAGAAGTACGGCCTGCACGACTCCCTGTTGGCTGACCTGGTGGAAGTAAGTCTGCTCTCTTCTGCACAACTGGGGCTGTACAGCCACCGAACACACAGTGTGGTCCTGCAACTATTTCATCTGAGTTTCAGTATAACATGGTCTAGATGCTGTTTTCATTGGCTTTTCTACCATGCAGACAAAGAAGCACTGCTGTACATTGACTAACCTCAGGATTATCAGTGTCTGTCTTTTACCATGGGTTCTCCTTGGTGAATACAGCAGTTGTAGGTTATTATTAAAGTAATTTCATTACAGAATCTTGTGGTAGGGGTGCAAACCAGCTGACCAACCTCTAGTGCATCTTTCTGGTGCTGCGTAATGCATCTGTCTCTAATGTGAAGAGTTAAAAGAGTTGTGTTGTTTTTCAGTCAAGTCTCCAGATGGATCCTGCTAACAGATCAAGCTGCTCTGGGATGATGAACCATCAATATTTCACCGGAGACCAGTTCCCTGAAATGTGAGTAGGCTGTGACATGGGGCTCTGTGGGGATGGAGGGGGAGGAGAGAGTTGGTGTGTAATTACTGTCTTTATGGAGAGACATCCTGAACTGAGGGATGTATGACTGTATTATCATTGTGTCTCACAGCGGATGGACCTTCACTACCAATGCTGCTGTTTAGTGTTGTCTTAGTACTAGACAAGACATGGTGCAAACACCAAGTTAACTGGTGCACCAATCTTGACTTTCATGTCCTTTCCTTTAAACCTTTAGTCAGTCAGTTGAGTCAGTTGTAACTGGTAACCAGCCTCAGCAAAAACAAAACAACAGTCTGGCCAAGATGTAAAACACTGCAATCATATTTGGGGAAATCCAGTGGACCAGGTGTATAAAGATGGTTGCCTCCTGAAGTAACATCATTTGGTCCTCCAGGCCAATCCCACAATGCAAAGGGTTACGCATTGTTTCCAATTATTTCCACACAGCTAAGGGTGGATATCATCATTCATACACTTTATACTATGAGACAAACCAGGAGCCAGCCATCTTTGTACATCAAGTTTTCCATTGGTTTTTCCAGACAAGATCAGGCAATCCCAGAAAAAACAGAATAAACAGAGTCATTTGAAACTGTAATGCAGCTCTGGTCCGGTACAATTTGCTTGTTGTTACCAGGGGTAAAGAGAAAGTGGAGGAGGAGACCATCTCCTTTCTTCAACTGGAACAAATGAGTCACTTGCTGTTCTGCTTTCTCCTGTATAGATTCATCCCACAGATCCAGGAGATGGTCCAAAAGGATGCCTTGGTGGACGAGCGGCCTGGAAGAGAAAAATCAGCTCTTTCCTCTCCCTCACCCATCGATTCATCAGATTCAGTGGTGATGAATTCCATCAGTAATTTTTCCTCAGTCCTGCGGACAGACCGACAGGTATCTGCAGCGGTCGAGCAGCTCGACTCCTCCCAGCAGATGCAGATTCCTCCTGGCAGGTTTGTGGTGGAAAAAGTGATCGAAGTGTCAGAACTGGAACCTTACGGCTACCAGATCATCAACACCATCTTCCACCACATGACAAAGAGGAGCCCCTCTGGCTGGATGGCCTCGTCCTCATCGTCGTTCTCCTGCCTGGAGAACAGCGTCCTGCGCGCGACCAGGGTGAGCGGTGACAACGAGCCGCTCTCGGTGAGCCCGGATGCACCTGAGTCAGCACAAGACGACGTCAGGAAGCAGGATCCACACATGAAGAAGCGGTCTCGGCACTTCTCCTCCGCCTTAGTGCCTTCCTGCGTCCAGCCTGTGTTGGACCTCATTAACAAAGCCAGGTCCGACCTCCTTGGTGCAGATGAGAGCATGGTAGGTTGAAGCAGTAGGGCTAGAGCCAACAGTTTTTCCATAATTCTTTGGGTTTTCTGTATATTCAGAAGGTCTTTTCAACATGGCACCAGAATTAGATGTTGTAATAAATGATAAAGAGGCTCGCCTATAAAATTTGACCTCAAAAGTGTCAAAATCTCATCACTCAACTTGCCGTTTCCTACATGCCAAGCAATGTCACGGTTTTGTTGTTGTTTTTATAGAAGGTACGTGTGACCAACCAGGCCGATTCGAAGACACCTAAAAGGCTGTCGACCAGCTCGCCCTCAGCTTTGGCGATGGAAATGGTGGACAGTACCTTCCTGAAATTGGCCTGGATATCACAATGCGAGGGTGCTAACGCACCAGGCACTGAGATGGATAAGTGCATATCTTTGGCCAACGTTCTGTCGTTGTCAACACTCCTGAGCTTGGATCCTAAAGACAGCAACGTCCAGGGAATCCTGAGCGTCAGGAAGGACATGGCCGCAGCTGTGACCAAGCAGCTGCACAGCTTTCTGTGCCGGGAACAGAGACGCAGAGGCGGTGCGGTGCCACCGTCGCCCAGTGACGGAGAAGGAGCGGCGGTGACATCATCAGCCACTCAGAAGGAAGATGCAGCAGTGGCCTCCTCCAACAGAAGCCCACAGCCGGATGAGCATGGAGCTCCAGACTCTACTGACCTCCCGGTGGAGAAACCTGCTGATCCTCTGGCCGACAGCGGTGAGAACTCTTGATGTTTGATAGATTTATATCAACAGTTTAGACTGACATTAAGTGAAAGGATTCTTACAGTGAAAGTGCACATTTACAAAATCACATGTACAACATATTCATACATTTAATATTTTCTTTTGTCAGGAAATGAGGTGGAGCCTGTGGAGGAAAAGAAGAAGAAGAAGAAGAAGGGAATCAAACGTTTCTTCAGCAGAGCTCTGAAGGCCATCAGGCGCTGCTTCACCTGCTGTATCTTCCCAACGAAGGACGAGGAGGAGGAGATATGAAGACTCTCCACCTGTCCTCACAAGCAGGCGGTGGAGGTAAGTGCACATTCAGCTGATATTGCGTCCGTAGTCCAGACTCACTTTTCCACGTCCTGTGGGTGTCCAAAGATATGTCTGTCTTGGACCAAAACTTCAGCCTTCCCCACCCACCCTGACTGATCAGAAATGTTGTGAAAATGCTAATGATCGATTACGGCAGCATATTGATATCACAGTGGGAAAAAAAATATAGGCTCAGTATCTCGTTATCGATATCTTTTTTCTTGTTATAACAAGATATTTTCACAACATCTTTTCTCGTTATTACGACATACCAACTTATCTCATTATAACGAGAAACGTTTCCCGTTATAATGACATACCAACATATCTCGTTATAACGAGAACGACAACAAGTTTTCTTGTTATAACGACATATCAACTTGATTGTTGAGCTGAGTGAGTCTGATTGTTGGTGCTGAGTTGTCTCATTTCATGAGTCTGAGTCTGAGAACTTGATTAAATCATGTAAACAACATTCTTAATTTCTCTGGTGTCCATAGGCTGTTTTCTCATTAGGCTAAGTTTCTTGGTATCTCGTTATAACGAGAAAAGTTTCTAGTTATAACGAGATATGTTGGTATGTCATTATAACGAGAAACGTTTCTCGTTATAATGAGATAAGTTGGTATGTCGTAATAACAAGAAAAGATGTCATTATAACGAGAAAAAAATCTACTGAGCTGATTTCTTTTTCTCACTGTGACATCAATATGCTGCCGTAATCGATAAATAGGCAATAGACACTCTTTGATGCGTTTTCCAGTCTTAAATACTATCATTTAAAGATGTTTCAGTCATGTGAAATGTGATTGTGTGAATTCATGTCAAAGAGTGTCTGTTGGATTTGAGAATTGGCCACCGGTACGTTGGTTTGTTGGGTGTTGTTTTCTGCCCCGATGTGGAGGAGGGAGGGAGAGGAGGGGCGCATGCTGTGTGTGTCTGTGCGTGCGCGTGCGCGCGTGCAACATGAATTTAGCTTCCAGGTTATGGACATGCTGGAAGAAGACATCCATGGGGGAGGTCCTGTTCCCGTGGAAGAGACAGTCCAACATCTGTATCACTAGATGTGGAGAGCAAGTCGTCACCCAATGTGAAGTGTAAGTCTCATTTTTCTCCAGCGATCCCGCAGCTAAATGGAAACGAGAGAATGAATGCTATTTTGGAAGTGATTCATGTTAAAAAGAGACTGCATGCAGGTTCAGTGGCTATGTTCACATTCACAGACAAGTCTGTCTGTTGATTCATGACAGTAACGTTAGATCCTTCATATCATCAGCTGAATTTGTTACTGGAGAGAGAGAGAGAGAGAGAGAGAGGGAGAGAGAGGGAGAGATCTCTAGGTCCCCTAGGCTTTGAAGAAAGGGAGAAAGTGTAGGAGACTTAATCCCTGATGTGGAAAAGTACAGTGAGCTGTCAGCATTGTGTCTACAAGGACAATAGTAAAAAAGCCTACAGCCTTTTTCCACGGTGTATTTCTCCTCCTCTAGTGCAGGAGAGCTGCTGACCGGACGCAGAGAAATACACTTCTGGTGTGAAGAGTCCAGCTGGGCGACATCGCGCTACTCCGGTCTGAACCAAGCGACGGAGAGCGCGAGAGAGAGAAAGAGCCTAGGTGAGTGTGCTCCACAGGTAGTAATCATAACCCCCCCCCACACACACACACACACACACACACACACGCTCCACCGCCGCCAAAATTACAGAAAAGGATCAAATTACTAGAACAACAGGCAGCAAAATGTAAGACACTAAATGTTTTATTTGGACATGAGAGCGAAGGACGACAGCAGGGCCAGACTGCAGACGTGGTCAGCTCATGATGCTGTTAGCTTGATATAGATAAGAATGGTGATGACGTGGCAAAAAGGCCACGCCTACAAAGTGCGGTGCAAGTGCGAAACCCTATTCAATTTTTATGAGCAAAACAATAAATCAACATTTTCTGTGGTTGTTTTTTCTGTGTTCTAATAATTTATGTGAAATATGGTGTAAATAATTTGATGTTACCTTTTCACGGTTGTCAAACAGCGTGATCATAAAATGTGTTTTTCGTTTTTCTGAAAATGCTAACATGACTCCTCTCTTGAATGGAAGTTTGCTAGCTTGTTAGCATTTTGTGACTTCAGAAAAAAAACATTTTAATGATAATGCAGTTCTTTGATAACGGTAAAAAGGTAACAACAAATTATTTACACCATATACATTTCACATAAATTATCAGAACAAAGAAAAAGCAACAACAGAAATGCTGATTTTTTTGTTTAGCCCATAGAAACAGAGCGGGGCATATCACTTGTACGGCACTTTGTGGGCGTGGCCCATTTGAAACCTCACACCATTCTTATCTCACTGCAGAAAATAGAGTAGATTCCTATTATCTCATTTGCCAACGTTGTCGGTGTGGAATTTGGACAGAACGGTGAGATGGCCCACGACAGAACTTTACAAACACGTGTTGTGATAATATTTGTGTATTAAAATGTTAGCTAAACATTATGATAATTTTTTTGCCATTATCTTGAAAGCTGGCTAATGTTAACAACAATGTAGCAAGCTCAGTCCAGAGTAACATTATTAACCAAGCTGCTGATTCAGTATTCTAGCTGGAGACACTGTAATTACCAGGAGACTGTTCACTTCACTCCCATAGCTTTGACAGGGACAAGCTGGGACGCTTGTAGAAGCTGTACTAAGTCAAAATAATTGCCCAATGGTATAATACAACATCACTTAGATTTTATGTCTTGTAGTTATGTAGCTCACCAAAGATCTAAACTTTTTTCATGCTTTATTTTACAACGATGCTAGCTTTCAGACACATGGAGTGGGAGCCAATGTTAGCTAGCAAATACAAGTGTAGTTAGGGCTAAAACCTGACTTTGTACATTTGTTGTGTTTGACCCTCACAAATTCTTAATCTCTTGTCCTTCATCTGCACAGACAGACAGAGCCAGGGTGCGTCAGCAACAGGAGGAGAGCCCCCCTGTTGATATTAATTGCTTCACTCATCCCACGCCAGACAACTTCAAGTTGTTTTCAGGGCCACCCTCAACAAAAGGCAACTAATCCAGTTGTGAAGAAGAAGAACGCCACACATTGTATTGCTCTGTTTGTTTGGCATTTGGAAAGTCCAAAATCTGAAAAACATGGCAAGAGACTTTCACACAGTCAAGGCAGCAGCAGACAAATTTGTTGAGTGGACAAATGTGAAAATACAGGAGCAGGACCAGCAGACAGAACTCGTAGTGGAGGTCACACTGCCACAGAAAAGGGCAAGGAAGAAGACAAACTTGTCAGGACAGATGACCCACGACGAGAGAATAGCAGATGCAGAGAAAGCTTATGAGGTCGCTGTCCACAATCAAATTATGGACACAGTTATTGAGACCATCCACAGAAGATTTCTCATTCATGGCACTCTGTATGTAGATCTAGATCTCTTCTAGATCAGGGCAACAGGGCAACTGTTGAAAACTTACAGTATGATATATACTACTGTATAAGTCCAGAACACTTGAGGAAGGCTCTGGAGAAGAGAAGAAGAAGCTGCTCTTCCTGCAAAGATTGTCCACTGTGCTGCTGCCAAGTTCTCAGGAGGTTCAACCTGCTTACAGATGCATTCCATGTTCTTGGCCTGGCATACAAGTTTTTACTCACTCTGTCCATCACCCAAATGGCCTGTGAGCGTACATTTTCAACGCTGAACTTCATCAAAAACAGACTCGAGGGCAAGCTTTGACAGGACCCCCTGGAGGCTTTTATGCAGTTGCAGAGAAGAGTGACCTGCTGAGAAAGCTCCTATAATAAGGTACACTATATTTTGCTGTTATTTTATTTTTTCATTCTTGGTTTACTGTCTTAGTACTTCCTACAATTATAGTGTGTGACTTAGAACTTTGCTCTTAAACAGAGTGAAGACAGGTCATCCACAGCCAGGCAGACTTTTATGTCCGAGTATATTGTCTATTCAACCATCTCTACTTATTTCAAACATCTCTACTTAACGACTTACAATAGAGCAACAAAGAGAGGCCGGAGATTTATAAATCACCAGCAAGGATTTGGTGTCCGGTCGATTGGTGGGCTGGTCTGGACAAAGGTTCAGGGCCAATTTATGATCCCAGTCCATCTCTGACTGTAGGATGTAATGGCTACAGTTAGGGCAGTGTTTCTTAAACTGCTGCTCAGGAGCCACATTATAGTATTTTTTAAGAGCCTGGGTCCCAAGTAGAGACTTGATTTACATCAACTGGGCTTCAAGCTTAAACCATTTTAAAGGATAATTGTGATTATTTCCCTCTAAATCTTCTCTAACACATTGGGAGAACAGGGAGTCCTCCAGTTTCCCTGTTCCCTCTGAACATATAAGACTTGTTGCAACAAGCAACCCACAGTACCTTGTCAACTAAACTACTGTATACTCAAATGGAGAATTAAACTGCACTCCATGCATACTGTTGTTAAAGGGTTTGCTTGGTTGCCATGACAACTCAACCGGTTACACTTTGTAGTAATGCACCAGACATTTTGAAGAATCAATACTGACAAGCTAGCTCATCATTTTCCTATCACTACACAAAGCAGGTGAGAAGGAGGCATTGTCAACAAAAACAAACAGCAGGCGATGCTGTACAGCCTGGATTTACTTTTCATTTGAGGCAGAATGACCTCAAATGAAACCTGTTTATTCTCACTGTCATACGACCGACCCTATCAGCGTCTAGCTCTTCTCCTACCTTAGCTTAGACAGCATTAACAGAGAAACCAGTGTAGTGCTGCCTCTCTACACTCGCTCTCTCTCTGCTGTCTGTGTGTTTGTGGCTCACTGTCTCTCTGAGTGTGTGTGTCTGACTGCTTGTCTCTCCTCTCTTTCAGACCCATGCTGTGTTTCTACCTGCCGGTGGATGTGGGTGCTGCTCTAGTTCCTATAGACCATCTCTCCTCCACATCATGTTTCCCTCTGCCTCACTGTCATCGTCCATATTGCTGTCCATCCCGACACCTATTCCACACCCACACTCAATGTATGACATCATTTTGTTGTGTTATTAATAAATGGACTTGAAATTAACTTGAACGAGAAAGGGTCATCTTTTACGACAACGTAAATGACAACAGTAGTGTTTGCAGCTGCTGTGAGCGCTAAAACATGTTTTTGGAGATGTTAACATATCTAGATGTTGTTTGAGATAGAAGACAATAACAAACATATGATAGTTACTAATCTTCCCCTGTAGAAAAAAAAACCAACTTTTTTTTTTTTAGTCACCTGTGTAGCACAATCTGAGAAACCTCATTGATCCTCAATGCTACAGTGTCTACGCCACATGATGATATCCAGTAAAGGATTATTATGCAGAGATATTTGGATGATGTATTTCTAATATGGAAGGGCTCTTTGGACCTATTCAATGAATTCCTTGAACACATTAATGTCATGGTCCCTTCTGTTAAATTTACAGCTGAAATTGGCAAACATCACATTTCATTTTTAGATACTATGGTGAATTTGAATTCTGATTGTTTTTCTACTACATTATACACTAAACGTACTGATAAAAAATAGCATCTTACATGCATCTAGTACACATCCTATTCCCTAAAATCTATTAGTTCTTAATCTTCCCCTGGAGAAAAAAAAATGGTAGTCACCTGTGTGTTATTGTGTACTTGATTAATAATTCACCAACAATAAATAGATGAAAAATATGAGGTAATTGAGGGGTGCAGTGAATGGTAATGGTTTGTCAGGGACAATGCAAATAGACGTGTCAGACTCCATTGGCAAAACAGGATCAAAATTTGTGCTTGTAACCTCAATGTCACACCAACACACTTAAACTTAAAGTGACATTTTTCACGTACAGTTTGCTGCTCTGAATCTTTTATTACACATTCACACATTCAAATTTGTCGACAAATTTTATTTACACATTCACAAAATATACAAATATTTTCTACACATTTGCAAATTATTTCTGTTTGAAATACATTCATGCAAAATGTTTTTACATGTTCACAAATGGTGATATACAACTGCAAGTCTCAAATTATTTGCAAAAATCATTTCTCAAGCTCAGAATCTTTTTTTCAAAGCTCAAAATCTTTTTGACCCTTTACTGAGTCCATAAATACCTCACATCCAATAATGAATCACCAAGATCCTTTCATTCAATAAAATGACCAAACCAAGAACTTAGCTAGACAGGTCTGAAGCAGTACACAAAATAATTATCAAGCAGCATATAAACATTCAGTCACTTATTAGAATGCACCGAGGCAAACTGTGGCAATCTGAAACAAGTTGAGTAATTACCACACTTCTGCCTGCATGGGCTAATTTAGGTGCGCCTGATTTGCGAAGTTGCGACATTGAAGGTTCCTTTGAAACTTGACATGATGTGTTGAGTAAAATTCGATATCCTTATAAATTTGAATGCCATTTACGTCATTCATTCAACGCAAAATTTGGTAAGCAATTCCCAAATCATTATTTTGTATGTTGCATATTTTTTACATTTTCAAAAACATTGCAGCACCTTTCAATTACTGATCCAACAGATCCGTTGTTCATTTTCCGTTACATATTAACCTTTTTATTGGTGTAATATCTATGAAAGATTCCCCTTATCCGTCTTATCCTGCCTTCAAATCATGTCGGGACTATTGGAATTATGAGTAGAGCACACACTGAGCCAACAGAGTGGTAAATACTCGCTTCAGTCCTGGATGTCTCAGCCAGCACGTGAACACACCAGAAGACCTACATACAAATCAGTGTGCGCATTCAATTTAATTGCAGCGTAAAGAAACTGACAAAAATAAACTGATGAAGCAAGTTTCAAGTCTCTGCAAGTTGATTTTCCTACTGCAAGGAAATGAATGGAAACAAATGGCTGAAGGTAGGAAAAACACAGGTAGCCTATGGTATGCTTTGGAAAATGGTCAGTAGTCTAGGCCTAAAGTATACATGCAGTGTAATAAATGGGCTGAAACATGCAAAAGGTATGTTTCTTTTAAGAGAAAGATTTTGTGTCTGTCATTATTTAGTCTAATTCAGATGGTAATGTGAGTTTAGGTTGACAATATTTATTGGCTCGATGAACGCAAGTAGCACAATAGTTTTAGTAACGCAAAGGTAATGTAACGAGTAGTGTAACTAATTACTTCTCTCTGGGAGTAAGTCAAGTATTTTATTACTTTTATGAATAGTAACGAGTAATGTGGAATTCATTACTTTTTTCCAGTAAAGACCCCAACACTGTTGATGAGGGTTTAACAAATGGAGGCGATGGCCAATTGATGTTGATCTGTGGAGATTCTACTTCTGTTCTTTGTCAAGGGATTGCCCCTGCAATCCCTTGCATTTGTGAATGTGTGCTACATAAACTTGTGTTCTGTAAACCATCATATAAATAAATGTAACATCAAAACAGACACATATTTGTGAAAAAAGTTTTGTTTTTATAAAAAAATAAAAATAAATAAAAATACAACACATACAAACATATATTTTCATATTTTTTAAGGCCAATATGTTTTCAGAGCCAAAACAGACATTTAAATTGTTGAGTCTGCATTTGTGAATTCTTTTTTGACACCCATATTGCACCTCCATGTGACTCCACCAGTTGAAAAGGGCCAGAGCGGAAGCCTTGGTAGTGTTGGAGTGGATTATCACTCTGCAGAGCATCTTTAGTGAAAATGTAGCCATGATTATGTCTTGTCTTGTACAGTAAGTCTGTATCAGTGTTAAAGTCAAAAGTGTTCTTACAGAAAGCTGTCTCTGTAACAGGACCTTTCTGGAGATGGAGGTGATGAGAGCCGTCCTGCTGTGGTTGAAAGAGACCTGTCCAGCCACACTACAGTTGTACAGGATTCACATCAACAAAGTCACTTTAAAAATTTGAATAGGTACAGGTGCGCTTCCTCGCAAAAGGCTACTTTGTAGCTGACTAGAAAACCTAGAAAAAACTCACTGACAACATTGGCTTTATTTTTTGCTGTGTTATTTAGAAACAGAAACAACCCACTAGAGATTTACAACAAATCAAGAATTAATGGAGTGACTGCGATTTCTCAGAGAAACCATCCTTATGCTGGCTGGAAAACTTGAGGATACCATAAGAGAAACCATAGTATCCTGCGATTTTACAAGTGTGTGTAGCTCTATGGTTCTGTGCTACAGGGAGTTTCCTAAAGTCTCTGAGTGATGCTGATGGACTTCACAAATCCACTGTATCACGTATTGTCTACAGGGTCTCCAGTGGGCTCAGCAAGATGCTCCCTCTATTCCCAACCAACACTGCCACTCTGAATAAGCTAAAAGTGGAGTTCCATGCCATTGCAGGATTTCCAAATGTGGTAGAAGCAATAGACGGTACACATATAAGGCTGTAGGCCCCATCTGTGGATGAACATACCATATCACAGCATAAATGTCCAGGTAATATGTGATGCACAACCTGAAGATTACCAACTGTGTGACTTGCTGGGCAACGACTCCAGGATCGTGTGTTGAGGATCTATCTAACATTGGAGAGGCATTTGAGCATTTTGATGGCATTCTCCTGGGTGACTCTGGCTATCCCCTCAAACCCTGGCTCCTTACCCCATACCTAAACCCAACCAACCGCGGTGAGCAAAGGTATAACCACGTTCACTGCAAAACAAGAAATACAGTTGAGTGCACCTTTGGAGTAATTAGGAGGAGGTTCCGTTGCCCTCATGGGGGGCTTTGGATGTCACCAGCAAGGATCTGCAAAATTATCTGTGCCTATATGGCTGTCCATAACATGGCAAGGTACTAGCCTAGTAGTCATTACATAAGAGTCATCATGTTTTTGGTAGCTGTATCATGATTTAAGAATTGCTATCAGTGCTGTCATTTTAATCCACTGGTTTAGTGAGAATAATCCTGTTCACTCTTTTTAGAGACCTAGCCCTTCCTGAGGCTGTTGAGCCTGAGCATGGACAGGAGGAGGCAGAGCCTATGCTGGAAAATGAGCCAGAGATGGAGCAAGAAGCTGGTCGCTATGTCTGTCAGGCACAGGTGGAGACCATCTTCTCTGTAGCCACAGGCTACAGCCTCAGTTTGTCCAGTCATTATATAAATCATTCTTCTTCAGTCAACTACATCCATGTGTTCTTATTTCTAATATTTGAACTCTTATAGGCCTACACACACAAAAACACAAACATACATTTTAATGATGGACAAACTTTTTTTTTTTTCCATTTAAAAGCTCACAATATTTTCAATATTAATAGGTTGACTGAAAAGGATGTAAGGATGAAAATGATGGAGTATTAGATGGACTTTATGATTCATTTGAATTAGAGAGTCTCTGGATTTCTAATTTGAGTTTTTGTTTCTCTAATTCTAGTTTCTCTATTTCAAAGTTTTAACTTAAGATGTTCCACTTCAAGGTTCCTGTACTATAAAGCTCCAGGATCATGGAGAGGGTCACCTTTTGAGCACCCTGAATAGCTCCTGTTGCATCTTTGGCAATGGGGGCACTACTAGGTCTTCACTCAGGGGTTGCGTCACTTTGAGGTCTACAATCAGTGGATAAATGAGACTATCTTCATTTAACATGTCGACACACACACAGACACACATACATACATTTTAAAATGCACACGTAACGTTAGTGCCGTAAGCACAGCAAGCAAATAGACTGCAAATACATCGATAGGCATTCTGTTACAAATGATAGCATGTCGTTTTAGGTCGTTTACATTAACTGACATGCTATAGAAATCAACGCTACCTGTGGTGTCATGCTTGTCTGCCATAGAAAGCGAGGATGAGCAGGACGTTGCTGGGGCGATAACCAGAGAAAGCACCTCCTTGGGCGGCAACAGCATGCCCTCCGGGAACCCCCCAAAACATGGCCGACTCGTTGCCATAAATCTCAATGATGCACTCAGTAGTTGTTTTTCTTCAGCTTTCTGGGGAGTCCTCCTTCGGTCGCTGAGTTTTTTCTTTTGAAAATTATTTTTTTTTATTACCGCACCATATTTTTAGAATGTTTTTTAACAACTTTGATCATTCTAACAACTTGGTGTAGCTGTTTCGTCCGCCATTTTTTCTCTTTTGTCAAGTGTCTTATTTTACCTACAATGCATTGTGTGACAGCCTATCTAAGTCAGTCTTACCTTAGTCACTCATAGGTGAGCTTAAAGTCAGATTTAAGTCCAGGACTAGGTCTATCTTTATGCAACTGGCCCCAGATCTCAGGAAAGTAGCCTACCCTCATCACCATGTTGAACAGATCGAGAATGGCCTGTCTCAGTTTGGGGCTGTTGTGTTTCACCAAACTCTGAGCTTGTCTGGTCCACAAGCTTTTCCAGACTTGAGTGCCTTTATTGTATTGTTAAGCTCTGATAATGTGATAGGACTGTCAAGTTGATTGTGTTTGTCCTCCACTGTTGCTTCCAATTCCTCTAACTGTTCAATAATTAAAGTCTGGCAGTTCTGTCTTTGTATGAGTAAAGATTCTAAAAATGGTGCATCCATCCACCATTTTTATTGGAATATCTGTCAACGGTTTCTTCTATAAATCCCAAAATGACTTTTGATTTACAGCTTCCTCAATTTTGTCAAGCTCAGTTATGATGTAAAGAGATCTTTTGTTTCATAGCAGTTTCTTCTATTGGCATAAGGTGGTAAGTGATAACTGAGACATGTTTATTGGTTTGCATGGTTTCTCTCTCTCTCTCTCTCTCTCTCCCCCTCTCTATCCCAAGTTCAAATATGCTTTATTGGCATGACAGGACAGAAACCTACATAGCCAAAACAATGTAGTGCATTGATTCAGGTAATATTATAGACATTAACAAATGAATAGTGTTAGGATGGCAAGTGGGTAAAAAAGGAAGGCACAGGCTGAGACAGGTTTCAAAATCACCCAGTGGGATTAATTAAAAGAATATTCAAAAAGAAAAAAAAATATTCTCAAGGGGAAAAAAAATAACGAATCAAGAATACTTTAAAAAATGACAAGTTAAGGACTAAGCTATCAACCAGAACATAGGCTGAGACTATGATGGGCCCTGTACTAGGCCAGCAGTCCTGGTCCCTCTTCCTGCCTGGAGTGAGGCAGTGAGAGGGCCACCCACGGGTGCTGGCAAGCTTATTAAGCTGTAGAGTGGTGAACAGTTCAACCAAAGAATGATTTTCCCTTTTCAGGTTGCTTCATTTGATTATCAGAGGAGGTCTAGAGGCTGAAAACTATTCAAATGATTTCACAAGAAAAAGGCAACAATTAGAGAAAAATCAGAAAAATGACACTATAATACATTTGTATAGTATAAATATATTTTTTCCTATCCTGTAAATCATCTCACGACCCCCTAAAAATGATCTCACAACCCCCTGGAGGGTCCTGGGCCCCAGTTTAAGAACCACTGGGTTAGAGGAGCTTCTGTTCATATGCAGCTGTTCTGTTCCATGTTTTGTAGCTTCATTTTAAAAACGGACCCCAGACTTCACTGCTGTAAAGAAAAATTTAATAGATTCAAATACGCTTTGCGAAATTGTTATAGGAGGGTTGACGTTATAGTTGTTATAGGAGATGTTTTTCTTAATTGTATAATAAGCTCATAGGTTATTTAGTTATCAGTGATATGACGTGTCTCTTTCTCTCTCCTCATCTCCCTGCTATATGAGAACGCAAGATGCCACTTACAAAATGGGCAAAATATCTGTTTTCTGTTGTAGAGATTTCATATTGGTAGGACTGGTGTATAGTCAATCTTTATTAATCTATTTTTAACAGCATGCAAGAAGTCATGAGTTAAGACAAGACTTGAATGTGAGTGGGGGGTGAAGGTGTTTTCACAAGGTACTGACTATAGATAAATACCTAAATAAATCAAATGAATTTAATTTTCAAAAAAGTAAAACATGATTAAATGAAGTAAACATTTACCTTGGGCGCCGCCACTTTGAAGTAGGCATGAACAATCGTTTCACGTTCACCACCAATCAAATGTCAGAACTGGTTAGAACCCACCTATTACTTTTGATGGATAAAGTTGACCAATAAATGTATTTAATTGCACACTCCACATCTTGCCACACTGAAATAAATTAAAAGATGACTAGATGAATAAATAAATGTTATATATTTGTTAATTTTTTTTAGATTTCATCATTTATTTAACAACGGTATATTTATTTCTGATAACATTTGACTATTTAATTATTTATTTTAATTTGACCTGAATATCTGACGCTGTTTGATTGTGATTAATATCTTCAGCCACAAGAGGGCAGGAGAGCACCACTGTTGCGTGTTCAAAACAAGCCCAAATGCATTTTTGTTTCAGGAGGAACATTTACCATCAGTTTATGAATGCCACACCATGCACGCGTCTAGCCTAGCCTTAGTATCTGACCTCGCCTAGCTGTTAATGTAAAGTTTAAAGGAATAGTTTACCCTAAAATGAAAAATCTGTCATTATCTACTCACCTTCATGCCAGTTGAAACACAGGTGAAGTTTGTTAGTCCATGTAACACACAGGGAGCTTGCCAGCACAACTCCATAGCAGCCTTCTCCAAAACAGCTGAAGTCCTTGGGGACCGATCTTTAGAGTTCCAAAAATAGCAAGAAATATCCATAAACTTCCTCCATACAGCTCATGCAGTATAATCCAAGTCTTCTGAAGCCAATCAATCGCACAGTGAGTGGAAAAGAACTGTACACCATTTAGCGCAAATCTTCACTACAGCCGTTGTTTTTGAAAAACGGTCGTTCGTGCATGCACCCAGACCTGGCATATTCATGTGAATCTCCCGACTTCTGTGTTTACACTCCTAGTCATAGGGCTATGTCACACAAACTGAAATAGCTCTGCTGAAAGTGCTTCACTTGGACTTAACGTTACCTTTTCGGCCTTTGGTCTGTTACCTAGCTGTTGTAGCTTCTCTCCCCAGCGCCGATATTTAAAAAATTATCTGACTGAGAGCTGTTCTGGGATGGTTCAACAGAGAGAAGCCTGTGAGACTCCATGGCTCCGGGCATCATTGGGCAGTCCCTCCAGGAAATTGCGATTTTGCGATCGCAATAATTAACGCAAATTCAAGAAATCTCCGCAATATTTGCGAGAGTTTGCAGTATTGCAAAATTGCCGCAACTTTTCTGCATGAAATGGCCAAATCAACAGACCGCTTGTGATTTGGACCAATTGTCGCATTTCATGTCATGGTAACTTACGTCATCGCAGTGCGCATTCAGGTGGAAGATGAACAAAGCTCACCTGCCAACAAATTACTGCCATAGACCGTGCAAAACAAAACAAAAGCTGCAAGAATCGAGGTGAGTGCAAAATTCAAGCTCTTGGAAGAGTTAATAGCTTAAACGGAGAGTGGGAGAGAATAGGGGGAGGCTGTGTGTGTGTGTGTGAGTGAGACAGAAAGAAAGAGAAAAAAAATATTTTTTTTCCTTTGCTTGCAATTTTTCCCATTTTTTTCCAATTCCCACAATTTTATAATAAAAAAATTTAATAAAACCTCGCAAATTGTATCGCAATTTTTGAGAAAAGCTGCAGCAAAATCAAGCATTTTTGGCCGCAATAATCACAAAAAAACTCACGAAATCCTGGTGGGACTGATTGGGGAATACAACGGTGACTTTTGACAAATTGCAGGACCCAGAGAGGCTCTGGCTAATCGCTGGATGTCAACTTCTCCGTTAAAATCCTCTGTGTAGTCCAGCTGTGTAGTGAACTCCTCTCCTCCTCTTCTCCACAGAGGATTACCTTCCAAAAGTCTAGGGAAGAAAAACAGAATTACCACTTCAGAAGCCGACCACTGTGCCGGGGCCGCGCCTTTACAAAGAACAGAGATATGTGAAATAATTTACTGATTGATTTGGTGCTCGGTCTCCGGCTGCCGGCTGGCAGTGGCACTGTCACTGGGTTTCCCACTCTCCGGAAAGAACTGTTGTTCCTCTTCTATATCGAAGTCGTTGGACAATTTCTTCTTTGTTTGAAAGTAACCATAAAATGACTCCATCCAGCTCGTCCAGCATAATCCAAGTCTCCGAAAGTCAACCGATCCCAAAGTGACTTGAAAAGACCAACATTTACACCATTATTTCTAGCTGAAATCACCACTCGGACTTCCCGTGCCCAGATATCCTTTATACCTTCCAGTATAGCTCTGTTAAACAAATCCTTATGATATGAGGTGTGTGTCACTTGCATTTTTTTTGTTGTACTTAATTCTTGATTGTTGGTGTTGTTGATGTGGAGCACTTTGTTGTTAAATGTCTGTCTTTATTTGTAATGTCCTTTCTGTTGTGGTTGTAGTTGTCTGACAGTTGCCACAGACACAAAGGGAATTTCCGAAAGGATAATAAACGAACTAACTAACTAACTAACTCTAGCTCACTTATTGAATTTGCCGATTAAATACAAAGTAATTGGTTTAAAACAGTATTTCTAGTATTTTTCAAATTGTGCGCTTTTATTTTAAAGGCTAAATGACCAAACCGGAAGTCTTGTTTCTGCTAATTCAAGCTAGTCTTACCTATCGAGGCCGGGGTGCGCGCAAATGTGACGTATTTTGAAATAACCGCTTGAGTGGCGATTTCAGCTAAATAATGGTGTAAATGTCGGTCTTTTCAAGTCACTTTGGGATCTGTTGGCTTCAAGAGACTGCATGCTGTGAGAACTGCATGGAGGAATTTTATGGTTATTTTCCGTTATTTTTTGAAGTCTGAAGACAGGTCACCAGCAACTTCAGTTGTTTTGGAGAACGCTGCAATGTACTTCTTCCGGGGATCTCTGGGACTGTTGTATGGACTCACAAACTTTTTCTACTGGCATGGGGGTGAGTAGATAATGACTGAATTTTCATTTTTGGGTGAATTGTTCCTTTAAAGTAAAATTACATTTTATTCTCTACACTATGATTATTTTTTATTTTTGTTTTTTTATTATCCTACCACTAGTAGATTATAGGTTTATACGTTTAAAAGCTTGCACAATTGTGATCTAAGCAAGGTAGGGAACGGTTGTGGGAGGGTATTCGCTAATGACAAAATATCATGATATTCGATATTATCGTATATCGGCCCAAGCCTACCATGGCCTTCGCAGTGAATTCTGCCCCCCGGTCAGAGTCAATTTGTTGTACCATTCCTCAGCGAGGAATGAAGTCCTGAAGCAGATGTTTTACCACAGTCTTTGCTGTCTTGTCTCTACATGGGTAAGCCTCAACTCATCTAGAGAAGTGGTCAATTATCAGTACATATTTGTAGCCTTTACATGGTTCTAGAGGGCCTGTAAAATCGACCTCTATATGTAGAAAGGGGCCAGGTGGAGGCTGTGCTTCCGTTGTCCTGGCTACTGGTAGGACAGTATTATGTTTCTGACATACAATACAATTATTTACATGCCATTTTGTCAAACCCAAATGTACACCATTGTCTTTTGCATGCCTTAACCATCCCCTTGTGGTCCACATGTGAATGACAGTGATACATGGAGGCCAAATAAAGCAGGAGAGCTTGTGAGCATGCAACAGGACGCATGTCCATGTGAAGTCACACACCGTCATCAAACAATTTACAATCCCCACCAGCCCAACACCATTATTCCTCATCAGAGGCATTCTGCTGCATGTCAATGTCTGCAGCCGAGTACAAAACAACAGCTCGAGTACAGATACCCTGGGGAAGAGACCGCAGTGCAGCTAACTTAGCAGCTTCGTCAGCTCTGGCATTGCCTCTAGAGACCAAATCCTTAGCAGAAGTGTGAGCCTTACATTTCATAATGGCAAGGGAGGAGGGTAGGAGACAGGCTTGCAAAAATTCATCAATAAGTTCAGAATGTTTTATAGGGCACCCGGCAGCAGTGAAAAATCCTCTGTTTTTCCACAGCATCCCAAAAGCATGCACTGCCCCATAAGTGTAACAACTGTCTGTGTAAATATTGGCAGAGTGCCTAAAAGCTGATGTACAGGCACGTATTAAAGCATACAATTAAGTCATTTGTGCAGAATAGGAGGAACGACCACATTCAAGGACATCAAAATCAGTGACAACAGCATAACCAGAATGTCTAATCTGTGTCTTGCGGTTCACAAAGGAAGAGCCATCAGTGTACAGAATCAAGTCCAGGTTTTGTAATGGAGTGTCAGACAGGTCAGCTCGAGGAGGAGGAGTGTTCAATTACTGCTAAACAATCATGTTCATGAGGTTTGCCTTAATCAGGCAAGGGCAGGAGTGTAGTTGGATTTAGCACATTGCATCAAACAATTTTAATCTCACTAGCCATCAGAACTGCATCCCACTTAGGCCAACAGGCTCCTGTGACCTGCTGGGTCTCCCCCTGTGTTCCAATAGCGTGCACAGAATGAGGGACATGAACAATCAAATCATGACCTGCCACTAAAACAGATGAGTCCTGTATGGACTGAACAGTGGCCTCTACTGCACGGAGACACAGGGCCACAGACTCCTGACCACAGACTCCAATCGGCAACTGAAATAACCACAAGGACGCTGACTGTAGCCATGCAGTTGAGTTAGCACAGATAAAGCAAAGCCATCTTTTTCATGAACAACAAATGGAATGGTTTGTCATAATCAGGCAGCCCAAGGGCTGGTGAAGATAGAAAAGCTTTCTTCAGTTTGCAGAAAGCATCTTCACACTGTGGTGTCCATGTGATAAACATTCCCTGCAGTCAAATAATCAAGAAGAGCAGTTAAAGCAGAATACTCTGGCACCAACTGTCTGCAATAGCCTGTTAACCCGAGCACCCGTGTGTCATAGCTTTGGGAACAGAGTAGCAAATCATCCACGTACTGCAACCACACTGATGGTTTAACATCTACATCTTCCAGACTATGTTTCAAACACGTGTGGAAGATACAAGGGCTAGATATGATCCCCTGAGGCAGCGTTTCTCAAAGTGTGTGGCGCGTCCCCCCTGGGGGGCACAGAGGCATAACAGGGGGGGGGGGGGGGGGGCGCGCGTGACCGGGGGGGAAATGTAGTGCGGAACTAATGTTTTGACGTCGGAATCTTTTTCACGGCGGAACAATAAACAAACCGTGCTTTCACGTTAGCAATGGTGTTCATTCAGACAGAGAGTCTGTAGGTTTACAGAATGGAGAGATATTTGACAGGGACAAAAAGAAAAACAGGCGATGCTTCCGAGACAAACAAGACAAAGTGCGACGGTAATCAACGAAAAACCAAGTTTTTGCCAACCAAGTCTTGCTCTTGGGTTCACAGTGAATGTGGTGGGAGATGAGGAGAGACCAGTGTGTATTTTATGTCTGAAAACTCTGGCAGCTGACAGTATGAGACCCAACAAATTAAGAAGACACTTAGAGACATTACACCCCAGTCACGTCAATAAGCCACTCGAGTTCTTTCAGAGAAAACTTGGTGAATACCGTCAGCAGGAACATCGCTTTGTAAAAGCTGCATCAGTGAACAACAAAGCACTAATGGCATCATACAAGGTCGCATACAGAATTGCCCAGTGCAAGAAACCACACACGATAACAGAGGAGCTCATACTCCCCGCAGCTCTAGATATGGTGTCAACTATGCTTGATGAGACAAGCGCCGCAAAATTGAAGGCTGTCCCTCTGTCCAGTGACACAGTTGCAAGACGTATATGCGACATTTCAAATGATCTTGAAGAACAACTCGCCGAAAAACTGAAAGACAAACGTTTCGCCTTACAAGTGGACGAGGCTACTGACAGCAATAAAGACTGCTTGTTTATTGCTTATGTTCGCTTTGTCACGTCAGAGTCACTGTGTGAGGATTTGCTGTTTTGCAAGTATGTCCCAAGTAGAGCGACAGCTGATGAGCTCGTTAGGCTTCTTGACTGTTACCTGACAGAACATGGGCTGAAATGGGAGAACTGTGTGGGCGTTTGCACGGATAGTGCACAGACCATGGCAGGGAAAAGGAAGGGATTGCAGGCACTAATCAAGAGGGTCTCGCCAAATGTAACTTCCGTGTGGATTTGAATTTGGATTCGCTGATTGGCTGAAGGAGTTTGTCTGTCAAGGCAAGTACTCCCGCCCACTGAAATCGATGTGGGCGGCTAGAAGTCCAGACTGATCCGTGGAGCGAAACAGAATGTGCGGTCACGTGATCAGGATGGTCTTACCAGGCTAGAGGACCAGTTCATCGAGATGACATCTGACTCCGCCCTGAGGCTGAGGTTTACAGCTCAGACACTGAGTGAATTCTGGCTTGGTGTGGAGAGGGAGCATCCACTCATAGGGCAGAGGGCTGTGGGCATTCTGCTTCCCTTCGCCACATCCTATCTCTGTGAGATCGGCTTTTCTGCTGTTGCCTCACTGAAAACAAAGTACAGATCTAAGCTCAACATTGAGCATGACTTGAGAGTGGCAGTATCAAGCCTGCAACCCCGTTTTGAAAAGATGTGAAGTGCAAAACAGGCTCATTGCAGCCACCAATGCAGTGATAAGACTTGAGCTCTCACAAATTGACTTGCTCATCTTTCTTGCCAAATATCTGCATTTGTTCTTTTTTTTTTTGCACAGATTGAACTTTATTGTTAGCGTTCTAGCAAAGTGATTGAAAATTTTATTTGATTTTTCTCTATTTTTGAAAAAGCACACAGACTGATGGAGCAATCTAGTGAACTTTATTGTTATCGTTCTAGCAAAGTGATTGCAAATTTTATTTGATTTTTCTCTATTTTTGAAAAAGCACACAGACTGATGGAGCAATCTAGTGACAAATGTCACAAAAAGTGGTTTGATAAAGTTGAAGTGGAAGTTGTTTTTTATTTGCACAACATAAATTACTGAAAGAAAGGTGAAAGGAATGTTCATGATCTTGATGTTATTTCAGTAAAGTTAAACTTTTCTTCCTCCAAAGGGGGGCATGACAGAAAAAGTTTGAGAACCACTGCCCTGAGGTAATCTGGTCCATGTATACTGGTCACCCTTATATGTGAACGCAAAAATGAACTGACTGTCTGGATGCACAGGCACAGAGAAGAAGGCAGTGCAAAGGTCAATCACAGAGAACCAGCAGCACTCAGAATACAGAATACAGGAGCAGATAGTAGCACGGTTAGCCACAATGGCAGCAGGAACAATAACACAATCATTGACCTTGCAGAGATCCTGTGTAAAGGGCCAATTTTGTATCTGCCTTCCTCACTGGCCAGACAGGCGTGTTGCACGGTCTCTGGGTTTTTATCAACACACCCTGACTGAGCAAAGATTCAATTACCAGCCGAATTCCTACTATTGCCTCCTTTTTGAGCGGATATTGCTTTTCAACAGGGAGAGGCTTGTTGGGATCAAGTTTAATAATTGCAGGGTCAACATCCATAAGCCCTACATCATTTGAATGAGTAGCCCACAAGCACTCAGGAACATTAAGGGAGTTTAGCAAATACACGTAATACAGAGTATTACATTGGTTTGGCTGTCACACAGTCTAATGAAGAACTGCTAGAAAAGGAAAGAGGACAAAGCAATAACAAGACCTGGCATCAGGTAAGAGCTAAGCGACTGACATCAACATCATTCAAAAGAATCTGCTCCAGGTTGAGAGACTGTTCATACAAACCAAAGTGATGAGGAGAGGCTTAGAAATGGAGTCAATTGCTGCTGTGGAGTGCAAGGACATCACTGGAAATGAAGTCTACTCCTGTGGATTAGTGATTAACCCCCACGCCCCACACCAGGGTGCCTCACCTGACAGTTAAAGTGCCTGACCTCAGTGCATCACCAACCCATGGACTTCTGGAAATTAAGTGTCCAGACAATGACAGTGCATACTTGTACAGCAAGGCTGATGGAACCTATGCTCTTAAGAACACCCATGAGTACAAATACCAGATGGTTGGACAAATGGGCATCACTGGTATGACATGGTGTGATTTCTTCATCAGATGCAAACAGGACCATCACCTGGAGCGCATGTACTTCAACCCTGAAGAATGGGAGAGCATGAAATCCAAACTTGACATTTTCTTACTTCCTGCCTGTCTTGTGCAACAAGAGATAAATGAAAAAAACAAAAAGAATACATGAGTCCATGTTTAAAGGTTTCAAAGTGCTTTCATTTTTAAAGGGTTTTGTAACAATTGATCTTTCATATGACCCTGAGTAATCATTGAATCAGTCGAATAAATGCAGTATTATTTTGTTGGAGTATAAGTACTGATACTTATGAGTTAGGGATGGGACAATATGCTTATCTCACGATCCGATTCGATAGGCGATATGGGGTTCACGATTTGATACAACCACAATAGAGTAATAAATAAAAGTAAAAGTTTAATGACAACAAAGTATGACTGTGCAGAATTATGTTTATCTTTCTAGTAATGGCACTGGCTTGGTAGAATGTAAACAACAATGTAGTGCTGGGCGATATGGCCTAAAATTGATATCACAATATTTGTTTGCTAATTATCGATATTCAATATGACTCTATTGAATTCAATATTTCTTGCATTGAAATGAATTTGTAAATAACAGCCCTATATAAAACTGAATCAGACCAAATTGATTTATATTGTAAATGAGAATGTTTATTTAAAAACTAAACGTAACTTGATAAATGATATGAGATATAAATTAGATATTCTAAATTATTATATAATTGTAACAATGCATGAAATGATTATATAATTGTTAAAATACATGACAATATTAAGACAATTATGTACTTTTCTTTATGTTCTTTTTTCTCTCTCCCAATTTTAGTGTAGGCTACTCAGTGTTCATTGTGTGTGAGAGAGAGTTAAAGAGCGATTTTAATAAAGTAGCTAATTTATGAAAGCATTCTCTTACCAATGGCAAGGTGCAGTCTGTGCTCAAAACACTGTAGTCTTTGCCATCCGTTTAAGGCCACTGCCTTGACAACATTGCTGCCATTATCCGTAGTTGTGCAGACCTGCCACTCCTCATCCAGCTTCCACGGCTTTAGGGCATCTTTAAGGCCTTGTGCAATCGTCTCGCCTGTGTGGTCTTCTGGTGCATAGCTTGTCTGCAAGCACGTACTTTTCAGTTCCCAATCTTCGACGTAGTGCACAGTGAGGCTCATATAGGGGTTGCATTGTGCGACTTGACCACAGATCCGTAGTCATAGAAAGGCGATTTACATTTGCCATTCTTGCAGTAACTTTATCCCTGACGTTAGTATAAAGTTTAGGCAAAGCCTCTGCTGCAAAATATTTCCTACTGGGCAACAATTTGGAAAAAAAATACATTATTTCAATATTTAGAATAGGCATTTGGCACTACTTTTTGTTAACTGATACAATGGTCATTATACCTTTAATAGGCTAAGTGATATGTCAGTGTTAGTGATACCTGTGTGATTGAATTTGTACTTGAACAGTAAAGACACCTGAACTGTATCCCATGGTTCAACTCATTTTATTGCTGTTCGTGTAAGAGAAGAAACACAACTGCAACTCGTATCTAAAGTTTTGTGTACATTTTTGAATCCTTCTTTCCCTAGGGTGTAAATTGGAATCATGTCCTTAGCTATATGGAAAGATACCGCAGACGTTATCTCTCTCCATTTGGTGCTTGCCCTCCCATAGAGCATGAAAGTGGGGTTTGTTTGGCTGTTCCCCAGTTCCCCTGAGTTTGACACATTCATTGTACTCAATTACATGTTTAGCTTCAGATTGAAGTGATTTGTAGTGTAGACTTCGTTGCAACCTCTTTCTTACAAACTGTACATACCACGGTGGTTTGTTCAGTATCAGTGTGCCTGAAACCGAACCATTTCCAAACGATAGAAGTTACATGATCTTTTTTAGGAACTAATTCATCTGATTACTACAGCGGAATAAAATTTTCATCATTTTTCTACCCCACGATGCCTATTGTCACTTATTTTGTATTCTGATATATTCAATTTTGATAATTTTGACTAGCTAGTACTTTTTAACTTGCAAAAAGTTATGTTAGCAAATATAGTTACTGATGCTTTGTGCTATATTAGTTGCACATGCAACTATAGCTATGCTGATGATACACAACTATACATTTCTGTAGAGCCAAATCATGCAGATGCCTTAAGCTCCCTCACTACTTGTCTATTGGCTATCAATGATTGGATGAAATTTCTTAAAACAATTTCACAAATTTCTTAAAACTGAATGAAGACAGAAATACTTTTGGTCGGCCCCAAAGCCAAAAGAGAAGAACTCTCCACAAGACTAGGGAACCTGAATCCCTCGATCAAATGAGTTATCTTAGATTCTGATCTAAGTTTTAATTCCCATATAAACAAGGTGACCAGAACAGCATTCTTTCATCTTAGAAATATTGCTAAGGTGCGGCCCTTCCTAACCCAGAAAGATGCTGAAAAGCTAACTCAAGCGTTTGTTACAAGTAGACTGGACTACTGCAACGCCCTTTTTACCGGCCTCCCAAAAAAGTCTATTGAGAGGCTTCAGCTTATCCAAAACTCTGCAGCTAGGCTTTTAACAAAAACAAGGAAGCGAGAGCATATCACTCCAGTTTTAGCTACATTGCACTGGCTCCCAGTGTCCTTAAGAATTGATTTTAAAGTTCTTTTACTTGTATACAAAGCTCTTAATGGCTTAGGACCAGCCTACATTACAGAATCCCTGCTGTTCTACATTCCATCAAGAACCCTCAGGTCTTCTACTGCTGGTTTGTTAGAAGTACAAAACCCCACTCAAAACAAGATTGGGGATGCAGCCTTGTTTAACTATGCTCCTAAACTGTGGAACACCCTCCCAAAGAATATTAGAGAGGCGGGCTCTGTAAGCATTTTCAAACGACTGCTAAAAACGTATCTTTTCAGCTTAGCTTTTAAATAGCCTTCATTTTAACTGTTTCTGTTCAGGATCCCAACAGAGCTGACACGGGCAAGTACGAATTTTCATTGGTCTTGTCCGGGTAATGCTTACTTGCACGAGTGAACACTATATGTGGGGGGGACAGAGCTTTACCCTGTATGATTCTCATCCATCTGTGGATGGTGAGGTTTTTGACCAAGAGGAGAATCTATGATTCTCGTCTGCCTTAGGCAGTGAGATCTGACATAAATATCAGATCAAGAGTAGAATCAGGAAGGACAGGGGAAAAGAAACTTAAAGAAAAACATATGGGTTCACTCACAATGTGCATCTAAAAGTGGGAGTATTTGTTGTGTTCTTTTATCTTTCTATTTTACTTGATTTGATTCTTTTAATGCAATGCATTTTGCTTGTTCTTTTATATGAATTGTATCTTTTTATCTGTCTTTTAGCTGCCTTTTATTGATGTAAAGCACTTTGAGCTGCATGTTGTGTATGAAAGGTGCTATACATATTATTATGAAATGCCATAGTTTCTATGATATTGCATCACCTCCTTCATAAGATGCAATTTTGGACATACCAGTGGTATTTGTATTGTTGAAATTGCAGTTTTTAGAATTGATAATTATTTCTGAATTCACATCAACAAGATGATTTGATTTGACCAATCCTGCTTATCGACCCTTTATATATGTGTGTGTGAAATAATTACAATACAATATAATGATAATGTGTGTTATATTCTACATAATTCTACTTAAATGTAGGTGTGGTTTGAGATTTGGGTTTGACCTTTGGTGTGCCTCAGAAGCAGAGGAGGAGTAAACTCATCTGGATGGATGAAAGAGGAGCAGTTTGTGGAGTTTCTGGAACATTTTGTCTCCAACACAAAATGTACCAAGAAGAGGTCCTGCCTTCTCCGGCTTGATAATCATGTTTCTCATGTATCAATGGACGCCTTGGATTATGCCAAAGCAAATGGCGTGGTCATGGTGTCCTTCTCACCACACTGTTCACATCGCCTTCAACCCCTGGACAGGACAGTGTTTGGACCATTTAAGAAGGAGGTCACCACTGCTAGTGAGTCATGGATGCTGAGAAATCCTGGAAGAACCATGACAATGTATGACATTATGGGCATTTATGCAACTGCTCACCGCTAGGTGCTAACCCAGTCAACATGCAAGCAGGCTTTAGGTTAACTGGCATATATCCTTTCAATGGGGAGGTGTTTGATGAGTCAGAATTTGCGCCATCCTCAACAAGTTGTGGTCCCGTTGACTTGCATGGACTTGGGCCAGGTTTGGAGTTTTTCTGAAGCCAGCCTCTAATGGGCAGTAGAAGAATTGCCTCTGCCGCCATTTCCACATTGGTTTCAAAACTCGCCTGTGGTGTTAACCGCTTGGTCTCAACCAAGCACAAGCACTGCTCACCTGTTGCATGCAGTGCACACCCCAGTTTCCAAGGCTGCTGGTTTTCCCAACCCGGAGGAATTGCAACTATTCCCAAAGAAAGGTCATAGAAAACTGGTGCAGACCAAGAAAAAACTGAAAACTGCTATCCTGACTGATGCAACAGTCAAGCAACAGTCGGCACAAGAAAAAGCAGAGGAAAAAAAGGTGAAGAGGAACCTGAATAATGGAGGCAAAGAAAATACAAAAAGAAGACGCAAGACAAAAGCCCTTTTCCAACAGAAGGCATGGTGAGACATGGCTGCAGTGCAAAAAATGGGCACATCAAGAATATACACCAGACATGCCAATGTATATCTGCCATCACTGTGTATCAAGTGACTCTTTGTCAGACTGATAAAAATAAACTGATAGTGGATTTTTTTTTGTCAGGGTTGTCAAGTTGAAAGTTTTTTTTTAAATTATTATTATAAAGGTTTTTTCAAATGTTTTAAAATAGCTGCTTTTAAAATGTTTTCTATCTCAGTGTTCTCTAATTGGAGAGGTGTTTAAAAAAGTATTGAAAAGGGCAGCTCTATAGGTCCTATTTATGAATGTTAGTAAAATCATCGTTTTGTTTATAAATGTTTGTTATATCTTTGATGCAAAAAGTTTTCCACAGTAATTAAGCTTAGCTGCACTAAGCGATTTTTTCCGACCACTAGAGGGTGACAGAAACCGCAACACATTTGTAAATAAAGCACAGCAAAGCTGCTGGACTACGGTAGCCCCTAAGGACAGACCTAGCGAAGGACCGTGCATAAAGGCTAATAGCTAAACGTACCTACAGAGAAGTGTCGCCGGTTACCAGTCTCACTTTGCCAGATTTTTCTCCCGCTGAAGGTTACATGTCCCACAATGACAAGTGAAGAGGTAGGTAGCAAGTTTACTAGTTGAACAAGTTTACTCGCTCGCTTCATTGATTCCGCCATTACGAGAATGTTTTTCAGGGATGGAAGGGGGAGAGCGCCACGAGGAGCTTCGAGTTGGTCTGGGTTTTGACAACAAGCTTTAGAAAAGAGGTGGAAACAGCAACACAGCTGGCCCGTGTGTGTGGATATATCATTACGTCTCAAGAAAATCTCCACAAATCTCCACACAGGTTAGTTTCAGGATTGGTAGTGCAGGTTTAAATACCTGTTCTTTTTTATATCTTAATGAAATATGATGGTTTTCTGTTTGGTATTCACATAAGATGAAAGCAAAACTTTCTCCACACAAAATAAACAAGTTCACCAATACCCAGTGATATTTGTGTGTGTGTGTGTTCCTCAGCAGCGGTGTATCGGCAGCACACACTGTAGAATGAAACAGGGTGGCTTCAGTTGAAAGGAATAGGTGTCTTCTCTCTCCTAGTGATGACAGTTAAAGGAATAGTTCACCTAAAACTGAAAATTCAGTCACAATCTACAAACAAGGAAGTGGAGGACATTCATGACCGCGCACATGCAACGTTTTTTCTAACATGTTTTGGCTGTAGTGAAGATTTGCTCTAACTAATGGCGTCAATATCAGTTTTTTCCACTCACTGTGCGATTGTTGGCTTCAGGAGACTTGGATTATGCTTCAAGCATATTATGGAGTCATTTTATGGATATTTTCTGTTCTTTTTCTGCTCTTTTTGGAACTTTAAAGATCGGTCCCTAGCGACTGTTTTGGAGAACGCTGCTACGAATTTGTGCTGGGAAGCTCCTGGACTGTTTTATGGACCAACAAACTTCACCAGAGTTTCAACTCGCATGGGGGTGAGTAGATAATGACTGAATTTTCATTTCTGGATGAACTATTCCCTTAAGTCGTAGCTATCAGCTTTTCTACTACAACGAACCTATGCTAATGGTAGCTAGCTGCCAGCTCACGATACACATAGCTCTGACCAGTTGCTCTGTTTTAGAGTTCGGACCGCTACCGCAGCCAGCGTGGCTTTTAGATATAAGCGATTCAGCAGTGGTTTTGGTTGCAGCTTGACACACCTGCTGCCAAAAGGTTGATGCCCAGAAACGTCCCAAACATTCAGAAATGACAAAATCCAGGCAGAGGGCAGGCGCAAACACACACACTATCACAGACTACCAATGGGCCATAATAATTGAGTAGGATAATTTTTGGATGAGTTTATGCTATTTCAAAGGGGAAAATCCTGCTCAGTATGCCTTTTAGAGGACAGGATCTTCAACCACTGTCCTTATGCATTAGCAATGTCACTGAGCAGAAATGACCAACTTACCAGTCATATTCTCAACACATCCTGTTGCGTTGCAGAATACTGATAACCTCAAGTGATATTGATGATGTATAGTTTAATTGCCCAACAGTCATTTTGACACTTGATTGTATTGAGAATTAAATTCCTAAATATATTGTGGTTGTTTATAGTTTATAGAAAGCTAAATGGCTCCGAATCCTGTCCCTTATCCCCTGCCTGTTGTCCTCAGGAGGCCACACAAACTGCTTTTCTGTACCTACATGAAAGGTCGTCTGCTCAGTCTGTGGAGAGGGAATTCTGCCACCATGCTGCTGGTCATCCCTTGCGCTGTATTCCAATTTTGCTACCATGAACAGTACTTGAGTGCTGCTACAGCCTCCAGGGAAAGTGAGTAGAGAGGCCACAGTAGACATCTCTCCCTCAGCTCTGTATGACATTCTGCTTTCACCTGATCTGTGTTGCAGAGCACTGTCACCAGTCCCCCACTTCCTGGAAGGCTTGCTTGCAGGCACCACAGCTATGCTCACCTACCATCCGGATACAAGGTAGTCTAGGATGGCTCTAACTCCTCAAGAAATGTAGGCCATTATTTACTGTTATTTTCCAGGGCAGCCACTGTTATGCTTGTAGGCCATCACATGCTGAAATAAACTGATTTGCTCAGTTGAATAGTTTTTATGCAAATTAGCGGTGACGTGCCGAAGCAACAACCAATTGCAGATAGGGATTCAATTGTCTTTTCCACTGCAACAAAACGCTATGTTCCTATCAAATATTTGTTCCATATTGACAATGGAGGAGAAACGGAGGAGATTGTTGCTGTCTCCGGTTTCCCGGAGCTTTATGATCCATCGTTGTTTGTTGTATTGTGCAATGAGAGCAAAAAAACAGGTCCAATTCCTTGTGGGTGGAAACATACTCCGCCAACAAAGTGATTCTGATTCTGATTCTCTTGCAATAGCCGAACAGCATTTTTAAAACGAGTGTTGTTTGGAAATATAGACAAAGTACATTTTGCTTACTGAATAATAAACAGGGGAAATTGTTTAGATAATGCTCATCACAGATCATGGCCGGCCTGCCGAATAGCTCTACTGCAAACTTGCCAAATTTGATGTCTGCAGCACTGCTTGAATGACCTGCTCCTGCTGCTCATGACGCTTTTGGTGTGAGCGCACGGTAACAGTTCATTTCATTCATAATGACATGGAATTCCACAGGTTCCATTGCCAGTGTCGCTTTGTCTAACTCGGACACTTCAATAAACCTTTAAAACAGCCATCATTTGAATATAACCCTCAATACATAATTAAACACCTGAAATTGGTGGTTTTGCTCTGTCAATCTCCATCATTTAGATCCATTATGAGAACAGCCATATGGGTGCATCCAGCTGCTCCTGTGTTGAAATATGAGGGGTTAGATGTGGATCATTATATTTTCATTACACAAGGCTCATAAATGTGATCTGTAGAGCAAGAACTGCATGTTCAGAATGACAGGGGACCCAGGGCATTATAAATCTCAAGAGAAATGGAATAAAATTGAAAGGAATGGTCTCATTTATATTTTGTGAGAATTACTTCACATGGTAAGCCAGATGACAACATTAAATAAGGGCATCAGAAAATGAGAGATCAGAGATAGACTTAAGCTGTGAGACAGGAAAAGCTTATTCTAATGTATGTACTTATTTTAACGTAATGCACAAATTACTGTACACTTGAATCCAGTAAATAGCATAACAGTAGTAAGTAGAGAATAATATATAATAATCAATAAATAAATGGCCATTTATATATTGATAATTATTATTATTATTAGAATAGATTATTCTCTCTGACAGAATCAGGTTATGCATATGTGGGTGTGTGTAGGTTATGCATATGTGGCTTCGTCATGTGCAGTCTTAAAAGCTCCATACTCAGCCAATACATAGAGGAGTAATAATGAAAAACCCTATTGTGTTTAACTGACCACAGTGAATATGAAGGTACATTATAAGCTTTTACCGTGGGCGGAAATCACATTATTAGGCCTACAAGGGTTTGATATTGCCTTCAGCTCCGACACTTTGTCTGAATGGAGGATGTACTTCTTATCACTTGATGCAGATACCACCTTAATACATTCTTGACTGATAAGTAGGGTTTAGTAGCTTACTTGTATTTCATTACAGTTCCTAGCTACCTCATCAAAACTGTTACCAATAACATAATCCAACTCAGTAATGGATTCTCATAAAATATGAAGGTATAAAGGTACAGATACGAAAAAGTGAAGTTGCAAAGTTCAGGGAATTAATTTCAGCTTTGCATAGAAAGACATAGAACACCTGCCAGTATTAAATTACCTTCTGAGTTTCTCACCGTCACTTTATTCCCAGAAGTAATCCTCAGATTTTTCACAACTATCTCTAATCAGAGTACATTATTTTTCTTAGGCAACGTAATGGAATACACCAGAATAAGCCATAACAAGTTTTTCTGTTACTACCCAACCCTGCTATAAGATACACACTCTTAAGTAAAAACCTCTTCAAAGAGCATCAGCTGTGTTCATTAAAAAAAAATGTTGGAAAAGACCCCCCACCACCCCCTCCCCCCCCACACACACCACCTCCACTCTTGCCACACAGGTCGCAAAGTACAAATGAATTGAGATGAATACCCTCATGAGAACCGATAAACAGATAACAGATAAACAGTTACTGCTCAAGCAAAATTGGCTTCTTGTCTTATATAAAAATCTTCTCATGTACTGAAAAAGAGGTCAGCTGTCCTCACTCTTGTTTTTTTTATGTGAAAAGCTGTAGTTTGATATGTATGTTTGACGCATGATCAGTTAACTATCGTTTTTCTTTAAAAGTACATCTGAATTGAAACAGTTTGAAACAGTTCCTGAGCTGTTTTGTTTCCCCATGCATTACCTATCACCCCCTTAAAATACTGTTTACTATGTTGCTATTAGATGTTATTGGCATCTACCTGCACACCATGGAGTAAAAATGGGACATTGTTCAGAATAGTGTTGTTATTCCCACTTCCATTCATACAAACTTATTGTATGAAAGACGTGAGCACACATTAGAAAGTCTGTTCTTTGCTTGTGTCAGTCATGCTTTTATATAGCCCTCACTGTTATGTCTGCAGTCATGAATCAGGAAATTGTCAAATGATAATGTTGTTTACCATGCACAATGGCACCAAATGCAACTCAATCAATCAATCAACCTTTATTTAGTTCTCGGAAGACACACTGAGGGTTGAGACCCTCTTTTCCAGTGATGCCGAGATTACAAGTAGAGAAAATCACAAATAATACGAAAGAGGAAATGAATGAATAAATGAATAAATAAACTAAATAAACAAACAAAAAAGACAATTCAAAAAGAGAATCACACAGATCAGTCCATCCTCACAAGTACATCATTTAAAGGTGCAATTAAGGTTAACCAGAGTTGATATCTTTGACTGAAAATGACCCAGGGGAACAAGGGAATCATATTTCAACAAACCCTGTAAAATATTCCAAGTATGCGGAGCACAAAACTTAAAAGCAGTCTTTCCGAGGTCCGTGGAGACACGCGGGACCTCAAGTATTAGACAGTCCTGGGAGCGTGTGTGGTAGGCTCCAATATTCCAGTGTAAAAGTGAATTAAGATACAATGGTAATCTCCCAACGAGGGCTTTGTAAATAAACATAAACCAATGCTGATCTCTCCTGAAACTAAGGGAGGGCCAACCAACCTTGTTATAGAGGATGCAATGGTGGGTACTGTAACTATTGCCTGTTATAAATCTAAGAGCTGAGTGATAAACTGCATCTAATGGCGTAAGTGTGGTAGCGGATGCATTTCTGTGGATTATGTCCCCATAATCTAGAACAGAAAGGAAAAGCGCCTCTATTAGTCTCTTTCTAGTAGCCATGGAAAACAGGATCTGTTTTGGTAGAAGAATCCAAGCTTCATCCGCAATTTCTTAATTAAAATATCAATGTGTGTTTTAAAAGACAATTTCTCATCCAACCAAATTCCAAGGTATTTATAATGGGGAACTCGTTCAATACATGTGCCATTTAAGGTGCAGAACTGAAGATCATTATAATTAGTATCTCTTGCTCTAGAAAATAACATATATTTGGTCTTGTCAGCATTTAACACCAATTTAAGATTTAACAGTGATTTTTGGAAGGCATCAAAGGCATGTTGCAGATGAAGAATGGAATCTTGTACAGAATGTGAAAAACAATAAAGAATAGTGTCATCTGCATAGAGATGGACATTACAGGCTCTCAAGGATTTTGCAACATCATTTATATATATATGGTAAACAATATGGGGCCCAAAATAGAGCCTTGGGGAACACCCTTTGATATATGCAGAACTCAGATTGTACATCTCCCACTTTAACATATTGA
The DNA here is from genome assembly GCF_048128805.1 of Centroberyx gerrardi. Taxonomy (NCBI): domain Eukaryota; kingdom Metazoa; phylum Chordata; class Actinopteri; order Beryciformes; family Berycidae; genus Centroberyx; species Centroberyx gerrardi. The sequence continues at coordinate 25,223,376 of NC_135998.1, forward strand.
TATCTGTCAGAGAGGTAGTTTTCAAACCAGCCACACACAGCAGAATCAAATCCAATGTAAGACAGTCTTTGTAAAAGCAGGAAATGGTCAACAGTGTCAAATGCTTTAGATAAATCAACAAAGAGTGCGGCACAGTCTTGATTTTCATCCAGGGCAGATACAACGTCATTTAAAACTAAGGAGGTAGCAGAGATCGTACTGTGTTTGGCCCTGAAACCAGACTGATACGATCTAAGAACAGAGTGACTGTTAAGAAATGCTTTAAGTTGTTTGTTCACCAGGGATTCCAAGATTTTGGCAAGACAGGACAATTTAGAGATTGGGCGATAGTTATTGGGATCACTTTTATCGTGACCTTTGTGCAGAGGTAAAACGAGCCGTTTTCCAGACTCGGGGTACTATACCAGATAAAATAGATAGATTAAAAATATGGGCAATATATTCTGTAATCAGGGGGGCAGAGACCTTCAGAAAGAAGGGATCCAGACTGTCCTCACCAACTGATTTCTTTGTATCTATTGAAAATAGAGCATCTAATACTTCACTGACGGTAAAAGGACTAAGGGTAAAGTGAGAGGACTCATCTATGGCAGCCAAAGAGCTGTCTATAGTCATAGGAGAGAGCCCCTCATCAACTACAGTGGCAGCATTTTTCATGCACAAATTATCAAAGATGTGGCCTGCTGCAGCAAAATGCTTATTAAAGGCTGTGCTTATTTCCTTTTCATCAGTTAAAACACAATTACCAGAAATAAGATGAGTGGGGAAGGCACTGGAATGATGTTTTCTGGAGGAGTTTATAATCTTCCAGAACTTTTTTGAGTTTGTGTGAGCACTACCAAGTGAATTTACATAGTAGTTTGATTTGGCTTTTCTCACTAAGGAAGTGCATTTGTTTCTTAGCTGTCTGAAGGCCAACCAGTGGGAGGGATCACCTGAACATCTAGCCAGGGCCCATGCCTTGTTTCTTGACTGGAACAATGAAGATAACTCTTCAGAAAACCATTGATTGGACCTGTCTTTGACTCTAAGTTTTTTAAATGGAGCATGTTTATCAACCAGAGAATAAAAGGAACTTATGAAGAAGTCAAGTGCAAAGTCAACTTCAGGTATGTAAAAAATATAAGATAGATCACTAAGATAAAGATCATGTAAAAAGGCTTGCTCGTTAAAATTTCTCCTGACTAAAATTTGTGGCGTAGATTTCTCCAGCCTCTCATCTCTGATGCAGGCAACGGGGCAGTGGTCACTGATGCCGAGATCAAATACACCACTGGCAGTGTATTTATCTGGTCTATTGGTCAAAATAAGATCAAGGAGGGTGGATTTTGATGGATTTTTAAGGTTTGGTCTAGTTGGCTCAGAGATCAATTGTGTTAAATTAAAATTACCACAAATATCCTTTAGACCATTCGATATATATGTCAACCAGTCCAACTGAGACTACTTGCATGTGAGTCATATGAGACATGAAACATAGAAGCTGTTTGAGTACCAACCATTTCACAAATGTTTTTCAAACAATCAAACTCACACAAGCATTATATTATTAGCATCTTTGGCATTCAGCACAATATTGCACCAATAGACAGAGGAATGATAAATGTGTGACAATAGGAAAAACAATTAGTATGAAAAATGTTTGTATACAACATCTTTGAGTACATAATTGTCGGTCGAACTAAAAGCCCAAACAGCAGATGTTTCATTCCCGAGATGGAATGCCTCATGGTGATGTTGATGGCATTATACCTAGGAAAGAAAACACAAAAATAATCTCTTTTAAAGGTGGATTGTTTCGTCTAGTTTCTGTGATGGGATTATAGATGCCTGTTAATGCTTCCTAAATTACCTCAGCAAAATGACTCAGGAGAATGCCGATTACTGTCATGCCCAACAGGAGACAGGTGTTTGCAAACACTCAGGATAGAAGTAAGGCCTTGTAGGTTTTCAGTGGCTGAACGTGACATCAACATCAGCTGTCATGGTCATGTTTATGGCTTTTTCCTATGTACCCTTGCACACTGAAGCTACTGTACTTCCTAGTATGTTGCCAGTGGCTTATCCATGCTCTGAGGTAAAAGAGAAACTCTATGCTGTCCATTGAGTGGAACAAACAAACAAATCAGAATCAGTCATAAGTCAGTCACCACGTTTTAAACATGACACTCACGCCTTTTTTCCTTAAACATCAGTCAGTAACTGACAGGGAGAGAAAAAATAGAACAAATTTCTCCTTTTCCCAACCACCAACCATTTGTATCTAAAGCCCAAGTAAACTTGCCTTTTTATTATTGGTTGCAATTGTGAACAATAGCCAGTCAAATGTAGCCTGGTTCCAGACTCCTGATTCGCGACCCGCCCACTCTTCAGATTTGGTCGAGCCAATCAGGGTCTGGTGTTGCTCTATTCAAAGGCGATTTCTCGATCGGAAAAACGATCGAGCCAATCAGTGCCTTTGTGGGTGGGACTAAAGTTTGAACTATTCGTGCAACGTTTTTTCATTGGCAAATAATATTTGTTGAAATCATTCCTTAACCAACATATTGTCTTTGCAAAGACGATATTTTTGTCAAAAACGACCGACATTCTTGGTGAAGTTTGTAAATATGCCCAGAATCAGTGTAACTGAAAATAACGTCAGAGCAGCCGGATACGTCAGTGACTAGTGATTGGTTTGAGGGAAATCAACACCCCCCCCCCCCCCCCCCCCCCCCACACACACACACACACACACACAGAAAACGGCTAACATGGAGGCAATGTCAGAGTCAAAGTCAAATGTATAACAACATCACCTTGGCCAATCATATGGGTCACTGCATCTCAGCAGCAAGGTGATGTGGTTGGTGAGGTGGTGGTGAGGAGGTGTGCATGCACGCTGCAATTGAAGGCCTGAAGATCACTGTCTGTGATGGCATGCATAATGACACTATCAACGTTTTCTCAGCGGCTGTTCCATATGCAGACAGCAGTGTGTAGGTAACTTCGTTCCAGGGACCATGTTCTGGTGGCTGTGAGAGTGAGAGCATGGCACAACATGGCATGGCTGTGCATAAACAGGTGGGGTGGCATCTGGTGTATGGTGGGGGAAGCATCACTTGAAGGTCCTTGGGGCAGTGGTGGGTGTGTGTCTTGCACAGGGTTGTAGCAGTAGCAACCTGTCGTCTGTGATTAGGGATGGTGAGTTGTGTTTGGGCAGTGTCCTAGTCTGTTATTTTCAGGGCCTTCTTTTGACTGTTACTGAGTAGGCTAAGGTGGGTAGATGGAGCACTCATCCAGCTCAGTGAGGCGTACTCCATAACACTGCAGACTTGTGCCTTATAGATAGTGGCTGCTGCTCACACTGTTGAGTTAGCTAGACACTTTCCTAAATGCACCCAGTTTATAGAGTTGAGACATTCGGTTCCAGAAGCGCTTTTGACCCTGCTTCTCCAGCCACCGGACTCATGGGGATTTTAACTTTAGTGATAGCTACCATATTACACAACAGAGAACCCCTTGAGTCTCCGTGATCAGAAAACGATACTAAAAGTTGCTGTAATGATCCTCGGTTACAAATGTTTCAACCTCGTTAGTGCCAAATCATGTTGCTTCCCTGTTTAAAACGGCACCAAAAACTACAATATCCATGATCATAGAGGCTGTTATGGTGATAGCACAACAAACCCGCAACGGCAATTTGGTAGGTGGGTCAAGCACATAGACATAGAATTGTAGAATTAATATTCATATTTTTTTGCCGAATGTAAATCTTATAGCGTCATGTTGCTATAGAGATGACAGCTGTGTAGTGCATGCGCACCAGCGAACATAGCCAGCAGTTCTCTGATACCTGCTTTTATAAGTCGTTGATTAGACTTACCTAATGAGCAAGTAACATAGGTCTATCTTGTATGACTAGCTCTAGATATATTTTGTCTCTCCCATATGACAAGATGACGGAGCGCGCTCTGTGATTGGGGGACTTCGATGGCACAATTCTCTCTGGGATGAGTAGTTCATTCACCCCCTAACACCCATATGTACACAGCCTTGCACCTCAGCCCTTTTTTCCATCTATGCTAGTTTTTTTTTCGACGCAGCTGCTATTCATTTGAACTAACAGGTCATTGTGTAGCGGTTAGGTCATTCAATGCTTGGAACCCTCCGAATGATGTGTCACGTGACAATGTGTATGCGGAAAATGCCCATGTCTTCACGTCTCAACACTACGACCTGCTCTGGAGTTGTTGGTGAAGTTTTTAGACCATGAAAGTTTGGGGTCTACTGTGACACCAAGGATGCCAAGCTCCTTAGCTGTGGCAAACTGGCAGCCATCAAAGTGTAGTCCATCTCTTCCTGAAGAGTGTCAAGAACTTGCACTTTGATGGTTCAAAGGTGGTCTTCCATTTGCCTGCACAGTTGTTTATGTTGTTTATGCAGATCCCTGTTTAGGAGCTTTGGAGGACAGAGGAGAGCATACGTATTTTCATCCCTTCCCCTGAGTGGTTAACCCTCACACTACCAGATAATCTGTGCAGACCATTGGTCCCAGCCAACCCTCAGATTGGGAGTTTTCCTTGTTGGGATGTCCAAATATGGTTTTAATCAGTGTGTCCCCAGTGATGTAGATTCAGTCACTCATGTCACAGTTGACACCTAGTCTTGACAGCCAACTTCTAGATGTCAGAGAAAATTCATGATTCTCATTTGAAATTCGTACACTGTAGCCACAAAAAAGAGATTCTTGACAGAATGAATTAATAAGAAACACAATTGAAACGTGACCTGTCTTGACTTTTGCATTTGAAAAGTCTTCTTGCACTGTCCCTATCATTGAGTCGTGCAGTGGCCTCTTGTTGCTCTGTAATAAAGCTCTACCAAAGCTTCAGTTGGTCCCTATTCCTTGGCTTTTGACTGGGTGTCAGTGGTGCATTGATGTCCAGGTTATAAAAAAAATCAGGCTGCAAAAAAGACAGATGGGACTTGACCTTTCTCCCTCAGAACCTCCCTGTAGCCAGACACATATCTAAAATAGCTCTCCCTCTCTCCACTGACATGTAGCAGCATAGTAGCAAGGGCATTACCACCCCACCCCACCCCCAAGATACACACACACACACATTAAAACTATTTGTCACAGAAAAAAATAAATATAAAATAATTATATCAAGGTTACACTTACAAGCCTAGGAGTTTTGCCACAAAGTTTGGAATATGAGTCATACACTTGAAGAAAGAAGGTTGCATTTGAAGTTGAATCTACAGGGTATGTGACATTGATGAAAACAGAGCCAGACAATTGCTTAGAGACAAAGCTTTAGGTGCCATTGGCAGAGTAAAAGGACACAATTCTCTCTCTCCTTATGTAAGCATTCATGTAATACAATGTATTTCTCACCCTAGTCTTCCTCAATGGCTCTTTGAAACTACGCTCACTCTGCAATGTATGATTTATGTGCTCAGCAGACATCAAATTAATCTCAACCTTTTGAATTTCATTTCTGACTTCCCCTCAAAATTAAAGTGGGGGGGTTCAGAAAGCCTAATGATAATAAGCACTAAATTGGCTGACTCTCGCCTAGACCATTGTCTGGCACCCTATTCAGTGTTTAATTCAAAGCACACTCTTGACGAGTTGGGGGGAGCGAACCTGATGGAAAGGGGCTCAAAATGGTGTGTAGCAAAGGAAAGTGGATAGAGTGAAAGAAGAGAAAGTGTGAAATGAACAGTAATTAATGCTGAATATGGAAGGCTAGAAGAAAAGGCCAGCCAGCGCTGCTCCCATCCAGCCTGGTGCTAATGGGAATATGATTGCATTTTCTCTTTTTTCTCCTCTTTGTCTAATTCAATCAATACTTCAGGGCACACAATGCACTCTGAATGGAAGCTCTGAATGAGGTAAATCAAAGCAAAGTGATTTAGACAGCAAACGCAGCCAGCTTGACCTGTGGTCTAATCAAGTGAAAAGCCAGAGAATGTTGGAATGCTTTATTGTCAGAAAGCATGCTATGACAATCCATTCATAAACAAAACCAAACTCATAACTTTGGACAACATTGTTACCAGAGACATATTAAAATCAACACCTGGTAAGCTCTAACCCCCTGCTAAGCACAGTAATAGTTTGTAGGACAAAGTTTGGTATTTGGAATTTGAATAACTTTGGGAATATAATAGGCTGTGACAAAAGATGACATTTTCTGTGTATGATGGAAGAGAATTTTATGCATCCTTTTCTAGGCAGGCGGAGGAACATGATCGACCCAGGGCAAGTAATGTCAGCTACCCCACAGTGCTCATCAGCAACCTTTTGAACCTCGCCTGACTCCTAACTTGCCAAGCCAGGTAACACAACATGTTGAAAGGGATAAATGGCAAGCAAACGATCAACAAAGACCATGACATCTTTAATATATTGTTAATTGGTAAGGCTGTGTAGTAGAGTGAGATTAATGTAGATGTATGTGTGGTAGGTGTGATTCGGCAAAGCATCAAATGAAACAAAATTCAAAATTTAAACTTATTAAGTATTCCATACCCAAGCCTTACAACCAAATATGTTATGAAGGAAAGGGTGTGTCTGTGATACAAGAGGGCGCAATATATAGTGCGACAGTAAGATTTCTCTTATATGATTTAAGGTTTTACCCCACCCTGCTACGCCATGCTCTCTGTCACTCTGTCCCTCTTTCTGTCTCTAATTCTCTCTCACAGATGCATCCACACACACCAGAGATGCTCACAAGTCACCTTATGCAAAGACAAGTCAATTAAGTCTCAAGTCTTTGGTCATGAGTCTGAGTCAACAGTTATTTGTAAGAAATGTACAGTATAGCCAGGTGATTATATTACGTCTTATTTAGCTATTCATATATTACTGCGTAATAAAATTATAATGTAACCTAAATGAAGCTGTAGAAGTTGTAGGAACTACAAGCGTACATGATCACTTAATATTACCCTAAAATAGAAAAAAAAAACACCATGTTCAGGTATTGCTCACCTCAAAAAATTGCAAGAGCGGCGTATATGGCCTCTATATACTACCTCTTGAGAAGAAAAAGAGAGAAAAAAGAGACCTATTCCCTAATTTCTACTAGTAATTTGTTAAAGATTTCTTTCTAGAATTTTGTGTTATATTGAGAGAGACAGACAGAGAGAGAGAGAGCGCTTTAATAAGCAAGAGTCTGAGAAAAGTGAAGAAGATGGATGATGCAAGGTTAATCTGCAAAGTGTGAAAGTACAGGGAGCTGTATGACCGTCAGCACTGTATCTACACAGACAACATTGTAAAAGATAAGGAGCACAGTCCTGCTGCAACTCCGCAGACCTGAGGAAAGGCGGAGGCGCGTCTGTGTGGCCGAGAGCAAGCTGCCAACTGCCTGCCACACAGAAGTAAAATTATTTTGAAAATATTTTTGGCATGGCGGGTCATGATCTTACCGTGGCTGACCGCCATGGAAAGACTGGAAGACCATAGAGGAAGATGGATGGCCAAATCATGTTATATGTATGCATATGGATACAACTTTTTTCCAACCAATTAAGGGTTTTTACATGAGCCACTCACAGAAACAGAATAACAAAATAATGGTACATTTTGGATAGCATTTAACAACTACCACTGTCCCCTTCTAGGAAACATTTATTTCATGATTTTATAAACTTCTGATGAAACTATTATATGGGGCGTAGGATTGCATGCTCTTCAATACCCATATGGCCTTGATAAAGGCTTAGAGAGGAGGAAAAATAGATGCACCCACACCCCCAATCACCCCTGCACACACACACACACACACACACACACACACACACACAGCCACTTCATGCTGACGCAGCTAGCTGGGTAAGCAGATAAAGAAGACCTACCCTTCATTTCCAGCACTGAATCGACACACTGCCTATCTGAAATCAGGAGGGAGCTGGACCTGGTGAGTGGTCAAACCAGGAAAGGATACAGCTCATGGTACACATGGAAAGGCAAACACACACACACATATACGTGGGAGAGACCTGTCTGTGAATAAAAACCTCCATTGAAATTCCTGGCCATGGTTTTGGCTCTAAATAAGCACAGAGGTATAAGAAGTCATAGAGAATCACCATCTCCATTTAAAGTGAGCAAAAACTTCACACCTCCAAACCTCATTATGCTTATCCAGCCCCTTATCGCGGCTCAGGAATTACTCAGTCAGGCTGCAGTCAGCTCACAGGAGGCCCCCAGATATCGCAATCCAAGACAGAAAAATAAAATGGCCAGTGCTACTTTACAGCCTTACTATCAGTGTATTTGCTAAGCTCCCGTTTTCACTGAAGCATGTCTATGGTGTTTTGTACTGATAAATTTACCTAGTGTCCTCTCATCTGGGTGTTGAGTGAGGAAGGAGTTCAGATGGCACATTTGCCTCCTCCCATTAGTTGTGTGAAGATGCATCTAGTGCAGATGTGTGATTTCTTTTTCACTTAGCAGTTTTGTAATAGTTTTTAGCTTAAAATGTTTTCCACCTATCTATTATTTTCTGATATATATGATTATAATACACTTTAAGACATAAGATTCAATTACAATTACAATTTCCCATTTGGCAGACGCTTTTATCCAAAGCGACGTACACATGAGATTTTAATACAACACAAGCAAGGATCTAGTCAGGAGAGAACAACAAGAGTAAGTGCCATAAAGCTAAGTTCTAGTCCGACAGGACATAGGTGTCACGAGGCAGTGCATAGAGGCAGTGCATAGACTGCATAGAGGCAGATAAAGAATTGATGGACTGAATTACACAGTCCATCAGGTGAGGAGGTGTTCGAACCACTTTCATTGTCAGGGGTTGGACATCCATAAAAACTCAGACATATCGTAGAAAGTGTCAAAGCTCTTGGTGGCCATATTGCCTGCTTCCCAATGATTTTTTGGGCACAGATGAGTGTCAAGAGGGATTTTCAAATTAATTTGAACAGTGTATTTATGCCCTCTTCATCTTTATTTAAATTAGACAAGTGAATGATTATGCACATGAGGTTAACGTCTGAGCAGTACAGGACTGTGACAAGTCTATCCAAATTCCAAAGTCCTGTCTGTTCGCAAACCAGTCCATCGAGCATCTCCCCCAGTGCTGTTTATCGCCGAATTGAGCAAAGCAGGTTTGCCTTGTGGCATCGGCCAAGCCTAGTCCTTCCAAATACCATTTTTAGAGTACTTGGCTCTGACCTTAATCAAGTTCAACAATCTATGGTAGCATTCACTACTAGGTCAAGAGGGGTTCCACTACAGTATATTGCTATAAATGCTCAGGGGTGAATTAACAAAGAATGGATTGCAGCCGCTAATAGCACCATGAATTGCGTATCATTTGCAACCGCTATTTGCTCCGTCTCAAGGACCGATTCACAAAAGATATTGCGCTAATGATATGCCAGCGCAAACACGCCCATAACCTGTTGCAACTGAGTGCAATTTGCCCCTGTTTTGCGTCTGATTGCAATTTGGCAAAGTATAAACGTGGCAAAGTATAAACGTTGCCTTTGCGCGAAGAACGCAGTAGACAGGACAATGGCAGAGAGAAAGAGAAAAATGAAATTTTTAGACCGCGAGCTGCATCCCAAAATAAACTAGAAGGGCACTCGGAGAGCGCAGACCTCCGCCAAGGCCAATCCAGTCTTCTATGATATGCAAATGTGCAAGCGCAACCAATATACGGATCTGCTCCAAAATTTAATGGGTTCTTCCTTGGCCCATGCTACACCCTTCCACGAAGTTTCATGAAAATCGGGCCAGTAGTTTTTCCGTAATCCTGCTGACAGACAGACAAACACACACACAAACAAACCGAAAACATAACCTCCTTGGCGGAGGTAATAAATGAGTTTGAGCGGGGCTGTCCATGGTGTTGAATCTTTAGGCCAAAATAAGGCCCACTGTGCTGACTAGTGAGATAAGTGAAAATATTTTCAGAGTGAGAAATTGAGTTGTATTGATTGTTTGGTTGTACTGATTTATTTGCTTTTGTTTGTGAAGCAATCTGTGTTAAAGTTCTATAGTAATAATAATAATAATGTCAAAATATTATTTACAGACTGTATTTACAGACAATTTTATTTTTTAGGTCACACAAAGGTGGAATTGTTGCAGAGACATTTGCAAGGTCAATTCAATTAAATTCTCAGTTAAATCAACAAGTGAAATATCCCTCACGAGCATGCCTGGCATTACGATGCCTTCGCCTGGCTACAATCACTGCTGCCATGATCACTGGAAAGTCTGGGCGTGACACCCCTTATAAATGCGCTTCAATTACCACCAACTCTCTGAAGACGCTAATAGTTTCACTCTAACTGCGTGTGGCAATTAGTGCCAATCTTTGTGAATTGGACTGTTTTTGCAATGAGGCTCATTTGCATAGAAAGGGGACGCTATTTGCGTGGCAGCGCAGTTAGTGGTGCATTTCACCCTTTGCGAGTGCTTTGTGAATTACACGGTTTCTTTTTGTCTTATTTGCACAGGTTTAGTGTCAGCAAAAGCCGCGTAATCCTTTTGTGAATTCGCCCCTCAGTGTCTGAGTAAACACACGACCAGGACTGTTAATACCTGTAGAAATGAGCTGAAAGAAACATCTCTGTTGGTGACACATTTGACTGCCAACAAACTGTTTTTAAGGAGTGAATTGGAATTACTTTTACAATTTAAAATCAATAGCAAGCAGAATTCAACACCACTTTGCTTCATTTCCATGTACTCTTGAAAATGTTCAAAGACAATCTATATGGTTTAAAAATTAAACAGATCTTCATGATTATGAGCCTGGGAGATTATTTATTACATAGTTTGCTTATACCAAACCCTTGGATGTGACCTCTATTACATTTCAAATTTATTCAATGTGGCTGATATGTTGTCCGTTCACTTTATTGCCCAATGCCACAAGTAGAGAAGATGGAGGGAATGGCAATTGTTATGTGGCCTACAGTATAGAATGAATCTACAGATACATTTTTCATGCCCTGGTCTAGGGTTTAGGGGACTTTTATGTTGAAATATTTAATCAGTCAAAAATGTGGAATGAGGGTGTGATGAATATCAATTGGCTATTCCAACATGTCATGAAACATGTCATGAGCTTGTTATCAGTATGATATGTAGGCTGCTTTGATACAGGGTACATGATGAATTTGTGTTCATTTTAATAACCACCACCACTATTTTTGGTGAATCATTAGATGCAAATGATGAGATATACTCTGACACTATTCTAGGTGTACCCTGGACATTTTTATGTATGGTATGGTCTTACAATAAAAATGTTTATAGTCCTTGTTGATTATTCAGGGAAAGAGTTTTCTTTGCATTCTAATTCTGAGTAGGAACTCTGAAGTCTAAACAAAATATGAAAACATTATATAACAATATCAAAACGAAATAATGTTAGTCCTTTAAATGGCAATGCAATTGACTAAAACGGTGAGGTGTGCTAGACTACAAAAACAGAAAAGATAATGCAGATTGATTTTATTCATGCTCTAAAATCTTGCCTGCAAGGAAGGAGCTGTGTGGTGCAGAATGATAATATGGAAAAATGCTTTTTAGCATCAGGGGTCACAACCCTAGACATCTCAGCCAAGGCTCAAATCAATTCCAATTTGTCACTGAAACATTCTGGTGTCACATTTGCTATCACAAAATGGGACCAATTTGTTTCATTTGAGGGGGGGGGGGGTGGGGCAAAGAGGATGTTTCAGGTCATCCCTGACACATTTATGTCCTATCAGTTATGATGCAAGTCATTCTGGACATTAGTCATAATTCTGTGTTCGCTGTAGTTCTCGGTAGCAGTACAGCACAGCAGTGGTCCATATTGTGTGGCATGTAATCAAATCATGTTACAAATCAAACATATTTTGAAGGTACTTTTATTCTATGAACATTAGGAGCAATGCAGATAGAATCATACCTTGGCTTTCACTAGAAAATATAGTTAACTATTATTAAAGGGACAGAGTGTATTATTAAGAATTTCACTATGTGCTGTGCCCTTCAGTCTTTGAAGGCCAGCATCCCTTCAGTGAGGTTCAAAATGTCAAGTCATTTACATCCAGGTCATGCCTCAACAAAGGGCTGAGGAACCGTCCACAACAAAAATAAAACACACAAGCTCATGTAAATGCACCTGCACACTTGCAAACACACACAATCACACATACTGTACACATAAACAAAGACAGTCAAATTCACACGTAGACACGACAAACACAGTCACACAAACACCCGTGATAATACATTAACACACAAACATCGTTTCCACATATTCACACACTCGGCTATGAACAAACAAATTTATCTGCAGCCCCACACCACTGTATGGATTAAGGTCCTCTGTGGTTGTCTGCCTTTTTAATGGTGTCCTAATTATCCTTTAACCCTAATTAACCTGCATGGATAGGAGCCTGGCTTGATTAATCCTGCACATTGTTAGCCACTGTGGGGTGGAAATCAACTTCCTCACTCAGTCTTTAATCTGCTTTTTGCCAAAGCAGAAACATACACGTGCACATGCGTGTGCACACACACACACACACACACACACACACATACGCAAATACATACAGACACATCTTTGTTGGTGCAAACAATCATAACCCATTAAAGACAGCAGGAGTTATACATTACCCCACAAAGACAGATGGGGTGTTATAAGGTTTCATAGTTTGTCTTCTTAAAGTTCTGTGATTTTGGACCTATATATAATTTGTCTCTTACATACCTGTAGTATTTGGACCCACAGAGAATATTGACTCCAGAGTCAGCTGTCGGTTGAAACGGCGAGCTCTGTTGCTAGGCCTCTTGCTGCTAACAATGAGTCCAAATGTCAAAATATGTCCAAAAAAGCTGTTTGTAGGCTCCACAGTGGAGTTGAGAGTAAACATGGCACAATTCCGCCATTACACACACTTTCACTAATCAGGAAATCAAAAAGTGTGTTACTGGTGGTGTGGTTTAGTTTTGTAGTATTATAGTAGTACACTTTTTGCTGGCATGTTTAGAAAATTTCATCCTAGGTGGCTCGCTTGACTGGAAAACATCATTCACTCTTTTCACTGTTTCAACTATGAATCCCTTTGATGTTATATAAACATTCATACTCCAGCTTTCCCAGGGTTTCCCTATTGAGGTCTCCGTTTCAATTTAATGCTGTCAAGAGCCAGTGGTTTATTTTGTAGTTTTAGGCACCCTTGCACCCCATGTATTGGGCTTTGCAGAATTGTTTTTGTATTAGTTTCTGGTTGTGGGACATTGGGTGCATAACATTGCCCTCTAGCTGAGGGAAGAACAGAAAGAAACCAGAATCTGACCAACAAATGAATGTGCATTCTGCCTCTGTGAGAATATTGAACACAGAACTACCTATTATCCTGTAGCATGAGTCAGAAATGAGTCAGGACAGAATGAATGTTAGAGTGATACATCAGCTTTGACAATAAAATAAAGCTGGCTGTTTTAGCTATGAAGAACTTGTCATACCACTTGTCTGGATTGAATTTTCCACCCTTTCCTGTTGACTTTAACCTATGGATTCCTGTCACAATATTAAGCCTGTTGTACATGAAAACAAAGACATATTCATGTATAGTATCACAAATGAAATTCATTTTTGGGAGAAAACCTTTGATTTACAGTGGCAATAAAAATGAATACTCCATCTAAAATGATTGTTCTGTTAACTATTAATTAACTAATTAATTAACTTAACTGAGTGACTATACTTGCAATAAAGTAGTGAATTAAACTAGAATTATATATGCAATTATATACCACATGTCTTTCTATTGGACTCCTGTACCATCATTCAAATTCCTCCTTTTCTAAAGTTTTAAACTAGCTGTGAGTTGTTACAGTTTTACTGCTGATTGGGCTGTTTAAAAAACGGTCAGCAGCCCTTTTAGTCTGTGATTGTATACAATGTGGTTTCTGAACTGCTGACACACCACTAGGGTCAGCTGTCCCATTAGATTGATAATGATGTTAGATATTGGGTGAGGTTGTCTAAGATGCATAGCATACTGCAACGTCCTGGGTTTGAATCTGGCCTGGGACCATTGTTGCATGTCATCCCCCTCTTTCTCTCCCAATCTTTCCTGTCTCTATTTTGAACTATCTAATAAAGGCAAAAATGCCCCCCAAAAAAAGACAAATTAATCTTTAAAAAAATAAATTACTAGGTGAGATTTTGCAGACTAAGGAAAGCCTAATGTTGTGTTCCATTCAAAGTTAGAAGTCGGATATTCCCAGTTGGTCCCAGGTCGTAATTATGACCTCCATGCTTTCCAGTGGTCCAGCTTGGAAAAACCAGGGAAAAAACATGGATGGCAGTAAGTTTGAACTTACCGAATGTAAAATACTGTTCCCCACACAACAGCTAATGTTATGTCAATGATATTTGGCAAAATATTGTGAAATTTTGTGAAATTTCAGGAGATCAGCTGATTGGACTAACTCAACAGCGTGCCTTTACAAGTGAACCAATCATCATATCAAACTCCCTAATGTCAAGCCTTTTAAATGACACTTACTCACTCACTGTTCAGCCTGCCGTCCAGGCTGCTACTGCTGCTGTCTTGCTGTCATGAGAGTTTTGCTGCTTTCCACCACTGTCCAGTTAGCTGGGATCATGTTCTGCCCCGACCATCCCAAACCGGACAATAATTGCTGCCTCCAGGAAACTTGCCGATGGCCAGTATAATCAAGAGCGTTATGATTCTCCAGTTTTATACCTAGCAGAGGAGATGGACACCAACACTGCTTCCATCAAGGTGTCACAGCGTTTGCATAGAGCAAAAACACCCCACCGGGATCCCATTCATTTCTCCTGCAGCAGCTATTCCTCCACGTCTACGCAATTATCACAGGTAACAATGTCAATCTTGTTAAAATCCTGCTCTGTTCTTCTGAGACTGTTTAGTTGACTGTGGAGACATTTTTGTCACTTTAAAGGATAAGGCTGGTGTTTTTTAATGCATTGCTTACCGTCAACAAATCCTATGAAAATAACAAAATCAGCAATGATTTTGTTTTGCCGACAAGTCTCGTCCATATTAGCCGGTGCCCAATGAAGCCATGTCCCAGCAGCCATAGACCTCCATTGTATTAAAAAAACGATTAAAAACACGTCACAGAGCCATGCCGTTGCTCTGGGCAACATATTTCATCATCACGATGCACCGGGCCAGCCGACTTTTTCCTCAAACAACTTAATAAGCCGGCTGTAAACACGTTTGCGATCTCAGGAAAGTAGTTCCGTAGCACCGAAAATAGTCCCCGGCGTAATGAAGAATTTGTTCCCATTTGAATTTGATTTGGTAATAACTACAACAGCCTGACTTTTCGTGGTAACAGTTAGCAATTTTTAAAATTGTATGTCTTTGTGAGCTGTATTTCAAGGTTTTTAGCTTACAATTGGAGCCAATGACTTCCAGGTTGACGGCTAAAAACGGTACGTGGGAAGTCAGAAAGTAACGGGAGTAGAGCAAACGCATTGTTGATTTTGTTATTTTCATAGGATTTGTTGACGGTAAGCAATGCATTAAAAAACACCGGCCTTATCCTTTAAAGGAACATGACCCCAGATTGACAAAAAATTAGAGTGCCTGAATTCAATGTCACATTTAGCATTTTCAGAGACACTATATGTGAGTTTTTTTCCAGAGAGACGCATTCAACCACACATTTACCTGGCTATCACTTCCGATTTGGGACTATCCTATGGAGGCAAGCTGTTCTAGGAATATCACAAGTCTTTTTCCAATAAAGCAACCATGTATCTTCAACATTTTAACATCAGGCTGGACTGGTCCATGGTAGACTTGGGGCTGATCAGTATACATTTCACAGGCCACCGCACCCTGTCCTGTTCCATCTGCAGCTCTTTTGCACACTCTGCTGATCTCTGTCATGGAACTGTTTGAAGCAGCTCTAGTTGCAGCTCAAATCTGGTCTTTGCAGGTTCCAAGCAGGTCCTGCAAAACCGACGAAAAGATGAATAAACATCCTTCTACTCCAATCAATGTGCATGACCTTTCTAAGAACTTATCCAAACATACTAACCGTTGTTTTGTCAATTACCTTATTACTGGTCTTAGCTATCTTCCCGGTTCAACCTACATATGTTTTACTTTCTGTCAGCTTTGAGGGAACTCAATGTTGTGGATAATTTGATCAAAAAAGAGGTCAGTCTATCTCTCTCACTCTGTCTCTTAAAGTCGGAGTTGTATGAGGAGGAAAAGAAAGAAAGAGTGAGAGACACTCTTTCTTTTCCTCCTCATACAACTCCGATCCATAATACTCCAAGGCCCAGCTTCATACTACTTATCACCAGCGGTGGAAATGGGCCGGAACGCACCCCAACGGCGTTCCGGGAGTAAAGTTCAAGGGGAGAGAGGAGTTCCGCCTCAGAATCATCTGAATTTTGTATATCTGTCTGATTATTGCATTTCTAAAGCATTTCTAAATTCAAACCAGATGAATTATTGAAATGTTTCTCAATACAGCTCAGAGGTTCCACCAAAAATAAGGAAGAATTTTTTCAATGACCACAGCAACGGGCGAAAATCAAGGTAAATCACATGACACTTTAATCTCAAACATCGGAAATTCGGACGTCTCTGAGATCATTAACTGTTAACATTGAATTATTTTTTTATATTATATTTTGCTAAAAAAAAAGGGAACGGTGGTTCAAAACGGTCATCTCAAACGAAATTAATACCTTCATAACTCTTCATAACACCAGAGTGTGTGTGTTTGATATAAAAATTATTGTGATTTATTTTAAAATCTTTGCGGAACCTGAGTTTGGGTGGAAACTCGGAGCTCCATGTTATGTCCACTGATTATAACCCAAACTAAAGAAACCAAGAGAGAGTGCCATACGTTTGACTTGTTTCCAAGGCAATGTAACCCAACAGGCAGCAGCTTCCCTCAGCCTGACGACATGAGAGGGTCGATGCACCGACCAAACACACAACTTGGAAATGTAAGTCTAAATTTCCCTCTGCAACGCAAAATCATATCTCTCTCTTTCTATCTCTCTCATAACTTGCAAGCCATTCTGAAGTGAGCAGATAGAAAGTAGATTAACAGGTCTGTCTGTCTGTGTGTGTGTGTGTGTGTGTGTGTGTGTGGGTGTGTGTATCCATCAGTGGTTAGCCCAAAAGGTGCTAGTAATTACTGGCAAAAAGGTATCGTTGAACTGGCAGATTCACTGTACAAAAAGTATTCTGAGAAATAGAATTCAGAAATAGAGGTCAATAGGTTGAGCTTAATTTTATCTGTCTACTTGTAAAATTCATAGTGATGTAGCATAAAGTAAAAAAAAGGGCAATATTCATAAAGCCTCTTAAAGAAATAGGGTAGGTCTGTGAACAGTTTTCTTGATACAGAATAAGGAACATCACCAAGGAGTAGATGTAAGAATAAATCAGATTTCCTACATTGAGATTCTCTGTCAAAACAGGCCCAGTGTTATACAATATGCTCTCTGATGACATCACCTAAGGGAAGCATACATAGTGAGAAGAGTAGCAGACCAAGGAAGCTTCCTTGTGCGACACCGAAAGATGTCATACCTGTCTGATGCATGATCCCCAAGACTAACAAAGAATTTCCTCCCAGTAATATATGAGCAGAACCAATTAAGAACACAATCAGAAAAACCTACCCAATTCTCAAGGCGATCTATGAGAATATATTGATCTTTTGTGTCAAAGGCTGCACTAAGATCTAGAAGAACTAGAACTGAGACTTTATTTGTATCAATACTAAGTCTTAGAGCATTACCTATTTTGGTGAGAGCAGTCTCTGTGTTATGATTGGCTCTAAAACCTGACTGAAACTTCTCCAGTATATAATTTTCATTTAGAAAGTTGCTAATTTGTCTGGAAACTACTTTTTCAAGTATCTTACTTATAAAGGGTGGATTAGATATGGGCCTGTAGTTACTCTATTGTCTAAATTAGATTTCTTCAGTAGAGGCTTCACAACAGCAGTTTTGAATGCGTCAGGGAATACTCCAGTCTCTATGGGATGTGTTTATAATTTTCATGGCAGAGTTGGAGATACTGTTAAAACCCTTGGATTGGATCAAGATGGCAGGTGGAGGAATTGCTCAGAGCTACTATCTTACAAAGTTCTTGAACAGAGATACTAGTGAAGCTATTCATAGTAGCCTGACTTTTGGAGGATTGACAGTAGATGTCAGTTGAGTCTGTAATAATACCAGCTCTACCTAAGGGGAAATTTAAGGGGAAAGTCGGGAAAGTCAGGGTGCAAGGGCGAGATACTCAAAGGATGAAAACTTCCCAAGGTCGACCTCAGCAGAGAGAGTAACAGTATAAGGAGGGGCAGCGCCCATATTTGACCTGCTAACAGCCATTCGATTTGACCTGTTTGCAGTGAGCACAGAATAACTCATAATCAGTCTGGTAGTAGTCCTGACTGGGATAGTATATGTGTAACCAGACCTCCCTCCTGGCTGGTGGAAGGGGCCAATAGAGTCAGTGGATATAGTGGTACCAGGAGACATCGGACAAGCTACTAAGACAGTGGTAGGGACCCTGACGGTATCAGATTGCAGTCCTCATGGCTGAGAAATTGGTAGTAGCCTGACAAAGGTTTGATTGGTTGGAGTGTCGCTTGGTGGCAGGCACCAGTCCCCTCCAGGCAGTAATCCCCTCCAGACAGCCAGACAGGATAAAACCCCTGTGGTCCTGAGGTAAAAATGACAGCAGACCTCCCCTGGTAACACTAATGCCCTCCAGAGAGGGGGAATTCCGGGGACATTTCTGGGGACGATGACAGCCGGGGACAAAGCACGAAATCCGGGGACTATCTCCAGAAAACAGAGATGTCTGGACACCCTAACCACTAGTATCTAGCAACCAACTAGCAACACCCTAGCAACCACTAGTAAGCACCTAGAAACCACCTGGTAATACCCTAGTAACTAGTAGTAATCACTTAGCAACCACCTAACAACACACTAGCAACGACATAGAAACACCCTAGCAACCACCTAGTAACCACTTAGCAAAATCTATCTCATAGTATTGTTATGCTGACGATACTCAGCTTTATTTATCAGCTATATTTATCTGTTAAGCTTAACAAGTTACATAATCTTGTCCTTCTCCAGGAATGTTTGGCTACTATTGAGGACTGGATGTCCTGAAGATTCCTCAAACTAAACCCTGATAAAATTGAGGTCTTTGTAATCGGACCTGATCATTTCACTAGGGAAGTCAAACACTGTATTGGCCCCCTCACCACTAACATCAAGACCTCCTCTAAGAATCTTGGAGTTATTTTTGGCCAACATTTGAACTTTGACCAACACATTAAGCTCATTCAGTCTTGTTTCCTTCAACTAAGACATATTGCAAAAATTAGATCCATTCTATCAGCCAAAGATTTGGAGCTTTTAATTCATACTTTAATTTTCTCATGTCTAGACTAGTGTAATGCCCTTTTCCCCCCGCCTCAGTCAATCTGCTCTGTCTCGCCTCCCAACATGTTCAAAATGGGGCGGCCAGACTGTCAGGCTAAGTCCAGTCGTAGATCCCACATCACCCCAGTTATTGCCTCCCTTCACTGGCTACCAGTGAGATTTAGAATTGATTTCAAGATTCTCCTAATTACTTATGAGGCTCTACATGACCTAGCCCCGGCCTTCTAGTTCTCTTTCACTCTCACTCACCTCTACTCAAACACACTCATCAGAAATCCTCTGTTACATAAAACTCACTCACAAAATTATATTTCCTCTTCTATTTTAGTTTCTTTTCTTTAATTTCTTCACAGTACCACAAATTGTGTGTGAGTGGGTACTGGTATTGGAGTATTAGAAGAAAGCCTCAGACAAATTCTACCATCACATCCCTCTACTCCTCACTGGTCCAGCAGCCTTATCATGATAAATGGCTGTTTCCCGGAGTGAGCTCCATGCTTGCCTCTACCAGCTGTACTGCCTGTTGAAAGGAACCCCATGATACTTTCAGTTTTTTCTTTCCAATGGCATATAAATCCACTGTGTTTTCCGTCTGCCACAGTCTCCATCTAAAGAGGTCTCTTGAGTGTCTTTGTTAATTAAAGAAATGTATCTTAATTGCCAATCAATTCAGCAAGGGCTTGTATTTCCTCTTGTTAGACACTCATGGTTTGTTGTTCCCAACATAAAAATTGTTTTGATAGAAATGTCTTGGTGTGAAGCAGAGCACATTTTGAGTCTCTATTATTTGTGTTTAAACATGAGGTTTTTTTTTGGTGGGCTTGCAGGTGAGTCATTATAAATAGTGACTCACCTGCTATTTTTATTGGGTGTTTAGAAAAATGCCCTACACCCAAACACACAGATACAGGGCATGTGATAGCTATACAATTGGAGATATGGGGAATTAGTTATATGTGTGTATACTCCTTGTGTTGTTTTCAAAAAAGATAATAAATAAACAAATAAACTACAGCGTTCCGCCTCATTTCTCCAGTTTACTGACCCAAACTTACATAACTCTATTTACTGTTGCCAATAATTTTCCTCATTTTCATTCCATTATTCAGCCCATGACTTCAGTATCTTACTCTGGTTTATCATCTGTTTATTCAGCCCATATTTCATCCATTTCATTGATCACCTTATTTGTCTAGTAGGTAATTAAATAAATATTTTCATTTATTACAAAGTCAGTCTGTTTCCTTCTCTACAGAGAAAAGTAATCCCTGAACTGAAAAGATCTCACAATTTTCAGATTGATGACTGATTAGTATAACCAAGTAAATGTCTGTTTTCTTTCCTCTAAAGAGGTGGTGCCCCCAATGAAAATTGATATCTTCATCAAAACCTTATATTGTCATACTACTAAATTCTATATTTGATTGTTTTAAGCATTTACCTGTTACAACAGTTTGTCAAATAGTAGGACTGGGAAGCTACAAGCCCATTGTATGTGTGTTTGTTAATGTGTGCATGTTTATGGATTGTACAGAATGTCCAAGTATGTGTGTACCTTAAGCTGATCTATTGCACAGAACATTGTGTGGGTTGGAGAGATTACTGCATATGCCACTTAAGTCACAAAAACCCCATTGTTAATCATTGATCATTAAAAAATATGGAAAAGTATAAATAATAAAACATTGTGATTACTTCTGTGTGGGAGTTTTTTATGCATTTGTACATCTGTTCACATATTTGAAAAAATGTGTAGTTCATGACAAATAATGACTATAGCACAGACCACATTAGAATAAAAATGTAATTTGGGATTTTGTTTATTATCATATGGAGAATCACGTCTGTGATCTGAGAATCACAGAGCGAAGTACAGATTTTATTCTGCAGTTGTTTGCTTTTCAGATCAAGTCAAGTCAAATTTGTTTAAGCACTCATCTAGTTGCCTCAGCGCACTGAAAATTAGCATGCACATGCTCAGCCAATCAGGGTGTGCCTATACAACATCTGGCTATCTAAGACAAGCGTACCAACACTTAGCATCCACCATCTTAAGTGCCTGAAAGATGACAACACTGCCGAGGATGGCTTCGTCTGACACTCCTAGGGAAGTACTGCCCAACATGCCCCAGAATGCTTGCCGCCATCGACCCCCATAAGCAATGCTTTGAGTGCCTCGGCATCAAGCATATAGTCTCTGGGGATAGCGTAACCACCAGAATGCATTGACTGCCGCAGGAGTACGGGAGCCATTCCACCACTCCCCAGAGCTGCGGTTAGAATGAGATGACAGTGTGGATGGGGCTTGCCTCAAAAGATCAGTAGGTGGTGTGTGACCTCAAGGGGAAAACTGTCACATCAAACTTTTGGAATTGATGGCAGTTCTGTTAGTCCTGAAACACTTTGCCCTACTGCTAAGTGGGAAGGATGTGTTAGTGAGGACAGACAACTGGACCACGGTGGTCTTCATAAACAGGTAGGGCGTAGTACAGTCTGCAACTCAAGTCTGCAAGGCAAGGCCCTGCATATTCCTGGCCTGGAGAACACGGGAGCCGAGCTTATATCAAGGGGCGGTCCCCTGTCAGATGAGTGGAGATTGCATCCTGACGTGGAGGGTGTACTATAGTATATCGCCTTGCCTTAGGCGGGCAAGGGTGTGCTATCTAGGTCCAAGGGTCCGGAATTGGATATGCCTCTTGCATCTCAAAATGCAGACTATGTATTTGTAGTAATTTTCTGCCAATTTTAATAATACCATTACTGCCAGGCAAATACATTTTACTCCATTTCAATCTAGAGTTCTTACTGTTGCCCTCTGTTGTCTCCAGTCAGCACTGCTGAGATAAGCCCTTTTCACCCAACCTAGTCTGAACTTGGCCTTGACAGGCAATGATAGGACCCCCCAGGGTCTATGGCCCTCAGCCCACCCAGGCACTATACATCACTAACTGTCAGTCTTCCTCTTGCACATTCAGCTCACCACTGGGGAAGCGAGCCCTTAGCCTTCCAAAACAAGTTATCCTGCCAGTAGCCTATGTTGGACTTCAAACATTGTTCAGAATGCAGGTCGCATATGACCAGGCGGCTCTCTCCGACCCATTTTTCTGTATCGACTGTACCAGCCTTCCCTTTAGAGTTACCTGCCAGCAGGGCTGTAGTACTTGAGTCCGGTCTCGGTCTTGGTCTCGTCTCGGACTCGTAGTTAATATGACTCGGTCTTGAATCGGTCTCGGATGAATTAACGTTACATAATATTATTGTTTTTATAATTATAATCTCTTCTAAGAAAGTGACCAGCAGCAAATGATACAATTTTCACAGTTGATAAAGTTATGCGCCCACCAAAAGGTTTAGTGACTGCTGATTGGTGATATGCCAACTACCCAACCAATGACTTCGTTTTGATTAAAAAAAAAAAAAAACTCACCATGTCCATATGTAACATTACTCCTGCTCTCGCTCTGTCTTTCTCTGTCTTTCTTCCTTCGTCTTTGCCTTCTTAAATTGCTCAACGTTAACGTAACTGTTCATAATGTCTGCCAATTCTTCGGTCATTATATTTGCTTTTAAAAATCACAAAGACTTTGTGTGCAGAGGCACACTGAAGAAAAAACACACGGCTGTGTGTTGCATCTGCCAAGCAAGTATCATCGAAACTTCTAACTTCACCCGCCACCTGCAACGGGTCCATAAAGAAAGGTAAGTTGTAGCATACCCCACCGAAAGACGGTCGGACACTTGAACTGATGATCTTAGATTTATTGAAAACCCAAAACCAACGTAAGAGCTGGGTAGTACAAAACACAAAAGAACAGCTATGTTAGCTTCCCATACCGTTTTAGTGCATTACCATAACACTAGCTCACATGAAGCTAACGCTAAGCGAGCGCTAGCCAGCTAGACAAACATTAAGTAATGCACTAAAACGGTTGTTAGTTGTTGGTATTGGTCTCGAATTGGACTCGTAGTTTTCCGGTCTTGGTCTCGACTCGGTCTCGACCCCCCTCGGTCTTGGTCTCGACTCGGTCTCGACCCTCTCAACTCCCCCCCAGTCTTGGTCTCGACTCGGTCTCGACCCCCCTCGGTGTTGGTCTTGAATCAGACTCGATTCACCAATGACTCGATCTGGACTTGGACTCAACCAAGGCGGTCTCGACTACAGCCCTGCCTACCAGTGTGCAGAACTGTAGAGTTCTTTGCTCAGTCAGCCTCGTACTGCCGAACAGCCTACAGGTGTTCTGGACGAGGCTGATTTAGAGGAAGGCGCTGATTTACCCCCTTTGGGTGTCATCCCACACCCTGGTTCCCCTTTCTCTCAGCAATCATGCCAGGGAAAGGAGGAAGAGATACTGCTAAGCTACTGCAAAGAGCTGCGGGACTACCACCCAATGGGGCTCTGAAGAGGAGGATGACAGAGAAGTGCCAGGGGAGGAACCACATGTGGCAGCCCAACAGGTTTTGGCTAAAGGTCCCTATCACAAAGAGCTTATGTGACTTATGGAGTGGGCTGTCGAAAAATTGGGGATTCCTTGGTCATACCCCGAACCTCTTACTGCCTCCAATTCGGCTGGAACGTACGTTACCAAAGCTGTTGCCATTCCGGCCCCCTTCTTTTATCCTTTATCATACATGTACCTCACTGACAGTGGAATAAATGTCAAGGACTTGTCACTGCCCAGTGGGGCAGTAAATGGACAATAACAGTCAGTAGTTGTTCATCTGTTGTTACGGAAAGCCCTCTTATGCTGTCATGGTGTAAAGAGGATTGTATTACTGGTTAGTGGGGTAATTAGAGAGTATTCTTTACTGCAGGGGTCTTCAACCTTTTTCAGCCCAAGGACCCCTTGGTCGATAGAGAAACAGAGCAGGGACCCCCTAGATTAAAAATAATAATAATAAATTGTGTTGCATTTTAAGCCTGGCCTATATTAACATATTTATAATCCCTTATTAACCTATTTATATACTCAGTTATTATGCTTACGGTTGCTAAAACATTTATACATAATTATTATTGATGATGATGATGATTATTATTGTTATTATGATTATTAATGATTGAGGCTTATACTTTTTTTTGTTTTTGTTTTTTACAATGAAACATTTAGCTTAACTTTAGCTTCAGGATGACACATAGGCCTACCTCAGTGAGATGACTGACCCTGGTGAGTGGCACACAGCTTGTCTATTCTGGGGGAGATGGAGGTTGTCAGGCAGAGCATCATATCATCCTCAGGCTGCAGTCTTGAACGGTATTTACGCTTCAGGTAGGTGAGGGAGGAGAATCCACTTTCACAAAGATAAGTTGTTGCAAAAGGCAAAAGGCTCACCATTGCCTTTGCTGTCAGCTGGTGGAAGGCTTTCTGGCAATAGATCCAGAACTGGATGAGAGGCCTTATACACATTCTTGTGGTACTGTCTGTGGATAGGTCGAGCAGCTGATCTTCCTCAGAGGCTGTCAAGTTTGAGCCGTCCGATGCATTGTGTTTGACCAACTAAAAACTCGTGGATAGCTGTGCGTAACTCGAACACGTGTGCCAATACTGATGCACGAGAAAGCCATCTGACCTCAGAATGGTAAAGGAGCGCATTGTGTTCCTCTCCCGTAGCATCGCAGAGAAAAGCAAAGAGACGCATTTGCAAGGCACTCTTCTTAATAAAATTGACAGCCTTCACAACAGTGTCCATAACGTCAACAAATTCAGCACTCATTTCTTTGGCAGCGAGAGATTCTCTGTGTAACATGCAATGAGTCCACAGAACTTGTGGGGCGACTTTTTTGACAAGCGCAATCAGTCTACTTTTTTGACCAGTCATAGCTCGCGCACCGTCAGTACAAATCGCAACACATTTTCTCTGAAAAAGTAATCAATCACTTTGAAAATTTCAGAACTTGTGCGTTCAGGAAGCTTCTTACAAAACAAAAATTCCTCACACATTTCGTTTTGGTCAACAAAATGCACAAATGCCAAGAGCTGTGCGTCTTTGGACATGTCCACAGATTCATCCAAACGCCTGCGCCAATTTTAGTTTCTTGATTAATTGCACCCTCACATCAGATGCCATTTCACCAATTCGCCAAGCAATCGTTGTGTCTGACAACGGGATAGTCTTCAGTTTATTTACATATTCGTCATTCCCAAACATTGTCTTACACATATCACTGGCCGCGGGCAATATCAAATCTTCTGCAATTGTATATGGTTTTTTACATTGAGCAATGCAAAGAGCAACTTGATATGAGGCTTTCAAAGCAAGCTCTCCAACTTTCACTGATTTTCTCATCATTGTCTGTTGGCATTGGAGAGAGTTCAGACGAGCCTGAAAGTGTTCCAGTGTTTTATCTTCCAAGTGGCCGTAATTCTTCTCCAAGTGTCGCTGCAGCTTTGATGGCTTCATGCTTTCGTTTGAGAGCGTCGCCGAACAAACAACACACACCGGCAATTCAATCCCTTTGGTTTCTTTGAAGGTAAATCCAAACTTTAGGTAGGTTTCTAAATATTTTCGGGACTTCTCTCTTTTGCGTTTACCCTCTGCCGGGCAGGTTCACCTGTGGTCTCGGACGAGGTGGAAGGAGTAACGGTAGGATCCCGAGCTCGAGGCCTAGTTACTGTTACAAAGCGATCCATTCCACTTCACATATTAACCTAGTAGTAGGCTAGTTATTAATTATTTTAGCACCGAACTGCGTTTTAGCCAACACATAGCTTGCTAGCAAGCCAGCTAATTTTTTTCAATGGCGGTTGGTCACGTGTAGGCTCATCTCGCACCGTGGTTGCATGGGAATCATTCATTTTGTAAATCGTTTTTGTCAAAAGTATCTTATTATTGCCTATTAATACTTGGAGTTTACTTAATATTATTATTTTTGTCTAAAATACATTTTTAAATTTTTCACATAAATTATTTTGACGAAAATTGGCGGACCCCTGCAGTACCTCCACGGACCCCTGGTTGAAGACCACTGCTTTACTGTATCTCGGGAGATCAACTCAAGAAGCCTCACCATGACCTCTAAATAACCTAAGCTCTCCACGAGCTTCTACACTATTGCTACCAAAGTCCCTGAGATATTCCTTTCTTTACCAATAACCCTTCCCTCACCCTCTTAATTTTGTCTTCTCATTCCTTGCTTTTCTTTCTTGCTCTGTCTCTTATATTCCCTTTGTCTCTCTCTGGAGGCAATTTTCTCCATTCACTTTTCCTCTCCTCCTTATGACTCGATTCACGAGTCATTAGAGAAGCCTGACCTTCTGGGAAAGGTCTTGGGTAAGCAGTGATAGAGTAGGGTTTGCCCATTGCAGAAAACTATGCTGTACCAGTGTAATAGGTGTTGCTATAGTCCAGGAAGCGGCCTAATGGCCCTTGCCCTCCATGCGCCATTAGCCTGAAATAAAGACTGGAGGGAGGGGAAAAAAATCTCTATCTCCCCTTCCCTGCCTTGCCCCTGACATGCAGACGTGGATGATATGTAAATATACAGTATGTGGTGCCTCTGTATTGGGATTTTTTTAAGTAGTCACTTAAACTGACACTGTAGTAGAAATGCTAAACTTTCAGCTAATTCAGGAGTGTGCTTTTAAATTGGAAATGCAGCTCCCTATCATGCTCACAGTCACAGTTGTTGTGGATTTGAAACTGGGAAGGTACTCACCCCATGAGGAAGGAATAGCCATTGTGAGCACAAATGGCCAATCAATCTTATTTGAAAATTGGCCTTATGAACATAATATCATTCTGGTCATAAGGTCAAAAGCTTTTTAGTACAGGTGACAACGTATACTGTAAAATTACAATCCAGGGTTTCCCAAAAGCATCTTAAGGCTAAGATGATCGTATCATCCATATTACGAAGCCTCTTTAGTTTGTGAGGTGTTTCCGAAAACCGTCTTAAGAATCTCTTTAAAATGATCGTAGATAACGACTGCTTCTAAGCAGTCCTAGAACGCTATATGCATCTTCAGAGGGAAAACAACACCCCGCCGTGTCACCTGGACTCACTGCAACTTTTTAACATGAGACTTTAAGGTTTATTATGCTTTTACATGATTTACTATTAGGCTATCTAATTTATTTTCATCTTATATATTTTATTTCTTTATTAGGCCTATATTTTTTTCCCACTAATGATCTCGGTATAAAATGGATTGGTGTGGTGAAATGGAGTGGTGTGCCTCAGGAGAGGGGAACACTGAAAAATAATGACCAAACAAAAAGGATTTGGGTGCTGGAGGAGCTGTGAAAAAGGAGACAAATCACAAAATGGGTGGCGTCGGCGATTGATGCAACTGGAGTGGTGAGCATCTAGAGAAGGGACAGGGAAGGGAATTCATTTTCAAAAGAAATTGTTGTCATCCAGTGAAACTAGTCATGTATTGTGCATCTGTCGTGGTCGCCCGGATAGGAATGTTGTAAGAACACCTGAATAGTGTGTAGTTGAAATTGATCACTCTCTTTATCAGAGAGCATAGGCAGTAATAAGAATTGTCACTAAACCTGAGCCTAGTTATTAGTTTTTGCTCAAGGGCAAATATCTCGAGCAACAGAAAAAAACAGTAAAAGCAGACATTAACATTAAACCCCACAAACATTGCATTATATGATAGTTGGCTCTTGCAAGCACTTTAAAGCTGCAACAAGCAAAATTTTCTGACCACTAGAGGGTGACAGAAATGGCAACACATTTGAAAATAACACACAACAAAGCCACTGAACTACGGAGGCCTACCAAGGACAAACATTGCAAAGCACCGCACGTAAATGCTAAGAGCTAAGCTAAACGTACCTACGGAGAAGTCGGGGCGGTTACTGGTCTCGCTTTGCCAGGCATTTCTCCTGCTTAAGTTATGTCTCAATAAAATCTCCACATAGCACACGTTACATTCAGGATTGGTATTGCAGGTTTAAATAATGTCGTCCATGTGGTGATTCTAAGCATAGTATATAATTGTTTCAGTTATGTGTGTTTCATTATTGGTTAGTAGCCTATTTGTTGTATTAGCACAATATCCCATAACTTACAGAAACCAAGTCAACAAACACTGCAGCAACAATAAGGTGAGTGCTGCTTTGAGAAAAGCACATAGGTAATGAACCTTCGTGGGATCACACTGTTAACACTGTTTACCTCTAAGAACAGTCATTATTGGGAAATGAGGCCTAGGATAGTAGATAAAATTAATGTTTACAAATAAAGTAATGTGGTGGAAAGTAAGGGTGTAGTGGTCAGGGTGGGGGAAGGGTGTATGTGTTTGCCTTCAATGCCAGTGACCGGAGTTCAGTTCCCAGCTTCTACAAAGGAAATTTTAACGAGTGAAATTTTCATTTTTAGCTAAAGTTTTTCTTATTTAATCATGACCAAAGCCTTTCCCTAACCTTAAAGGTCCCATATTGTGTAAAACAGGATTTCCCTTACCTCTGTGATTATAAAGGATTTGGATGTGGATCGAAACATTGTGAAAGTATCAAAACTCAAATCTAAACTAAATCCACACAATCCATATTAGAAAACCGAGCCTCTAAACGAGCCGTTTGGACTTCCGTAACTTCGTGGCGTCAAAAAAGTTCGCTCATTATCGTTTTTGTAGTTTAACAAAGTGTTTTTTTCAAAGCGGTTGAGCGGTTGTCATTGTTTATTACCAGAGAGTTTCCCCTGCCTCTACCTGTCTGCAACTGCCAGGTCTGTGATGTCTCACGTTTCACTCTTGAAGTGGTTAGCCAATCAGAACAGAGGGGTTGTTAATATTAATGAGCCTTAAAGACACGGCGACAGAAACAGCCTGTTCTTGGTAAGGCTCAAAGAGATGCTGGAAAATGAATGTGTAAAAATGGATTGAGTGTGTTTTTGGTACATGACACCACACAAACGGTTTTTAATGGACCTCAAGACAGAAAATAAAACACTGGAAAGTGTAGAATATGGAACCTTTAACCAAGTTGTTTTAGTTGCCTAATCATAACCATAACCGTAATCCTAACCTTGACCAAAGTTGTTTTACTTGCCTAAAGTTAACCATTAGCCAACCTTTAGCTGAAAATGCATGTCCAATTCTTGCAGCACGGAGTTCAAGCTCATTTCACAACTTCATCATGTATAATAATACATCATCAGAAAATTCTCCTCTACAGAATGTTGCTGTAATTAACAATAAATGGTTAAAGCATTACATTTTTGCAGATTCACACAGAAAACAACATTTTTGCAGATTCACAAAATTAATTTTATAGTTTGTCTTTTTTCCCCCCAGGTAATATACTTGTCTGCAATTTTTCTAACATTCATTAATTTTATTAACCCACCCATCCCCCCCACTCATCTAATCCACCTTTTTGTCTTTTTAATGTGGGAGAAAATCCACACGACATTTAACAACATGCAAACTCCACACAGAAAGAACTGGGAATAAAACATCTTGCTGTGAGGCAATAGTGCTAAACACTGAGCCAAACAAGAATGTGCTAAATCTGTCTACCATTCAGCCCCCAATTTTGTTGTTGCCAATTCCCAATTTGCTCCACGGTCCCATCATTGCATGACCCCCTGTTGGCTGGGGGGGGGGGGGGGGGGGTGTAGACTCCCACCAGTCACCAGCCGCTTCTTTTCACCTGACAGCGAGGAGCTTTTCTGGGAGAGCATAACATGCAAACGCTGTTGATTGTGTCCTCCGGTTCATAAGGACACCCAGCCAAGCTGGAGGCACCACTGCTGGGATACACACCTGCGGTGGCGGTCTAGCATTTTTCTGCTGTGCCACCCAAGCGCCCTCCTCTATCATTTTGAACTGTCATTTTCTCTATGGGGAAAATGAATGTAATCGTCCCTGTCACAGTCTGTTTAATGCAGGCTTTTTAAACTTGGATGTTTTTACCCACATACATTTGTCTCTCTAATGGCACTGGCTCTATTGAATTCTGTAACTGTTTTTGAGTCTAAACAATAATTTTGCTAACAACAAGCTAACACTGGCGTGCATGTAATTTGTGTCACCTGCTAGCGGGACTCTCTCTGGGACGCTATCTATGCTATCACCGCTATCTACAACTCCTACTAACGTGTGAGTACCGTATTTCCTCTAATAGTGGCCGGTAGTCAATTAAAAGCCGGGTCTCCGATAATGGCCGGGGCCGTGGTCGACACGAACAAATAAAGGCCGGCCTCAAATACAAGCCGGGGAAAAAACAAAGGAAACAAGACTAGGTCAAAACCTAGTATATGGCTGGACCGTGTCCATCTCCTCTCTCCGCCGCTGCCTCTCCACCGCGCCCACGGCCCGTACCTATCGGGGACACCCGGTGACGCATCGGCGTGGGGACCCCGCCGCAATCTCGGCCGGATCACCGGGAACAAATCGGCGCCCAGCTATCGGCACTGGCCGGAACCGTGCCCCCGGGAAACTCGAAGCATCGGCAGTAAGCCCTCGGCGCAACGAAACCTCCATGCCGCCGACAGAACAGAGGGCTGTCAGGTGGACTGACAAAACGGCGATATGATTGTATAGATTGTACTTTAGCTTCAGTTAGCTTCAGTTAGCTTCAGCGTACATGCAAACAACGGTGGATACCGGTAAACTCCTGGTGCCTGTTTGTAATTGTAGTTTGTAGTAACGTACAAGTGCCACAGGCCGGCGGAAGTCTCTGGAGCATGCCGTCGTTGATTACCGTAATTATCGTAATGCATTGCAGTAACAAAAAAACGGCTACCTAACGTACCCCAACAGAAGCAGATCAGAAAATCAAACTTCATACTAAAATATGAGCAAATATACTTATCAAACAGAGGGAATTAGAAATAAAGGCCTGTCTCTAATATAAGCCTGCTTCCAATAAAGGCCTGGTACCCTCTGCAGTTGAGGTAAATAAAGGCCCGGGCCAATATTAGAGGAAATACGGTATGTCAGTTTCATTGGCAGATATATCAACCTTTATTCGAGGATGATCAAAAAAGTATGAAAAAAAGGCATGCACTGTTAATACTTTTTTGATAGATTTACCCCCGTGGGAGTGCCACCCAATGCAGCCATTACATTCTACAGCAAACTGTTCCCCGGATCAGCTTTTCATCCAGGATAGTAATGTAGTCTTCAAAATGACCAACATAACCAATTGAAAATGTGGACATATACCTCTACACTTTAAGAGAACAGAAGTCCCTTTAGAGAAATCGCTCTAGATCTGGCAGTCTGTATTTGGGCAAGGCTGACACCCTAAATGATGACATCACTTATGAGGTCTATTGCTGCTTGATGTTGTGTGTTTCTCTTTCCTCTGTGATTCCTCCTGGCTCATTCAAAGCAGCAGTTACTGAGCCACTATGTACAAAATAAGACCTTAGAAATATCTTCAAGATTAGGTATTTTCTGTCTTTTACTAACTTAGAAAAACTGATCTGTGCTTTTGTTTCTTCCAGAATTGACTTCTGCAATGCACATCTCTTGCTTTCCCAACTCCATACTTAGAGATATCCAGCTTATTCAAAACTCAGCAGTCTGAATGTCCAGTCTTAACCTCTTTTCATGAGCTACCTGTAACAGCAGATTTTGATTATAAAGTCTAACCTCTAACTTGCAAAGCACTATGGCCTTCAACCTCAATATATGACTGATACTGTTTAAGCCTACCCATACTCGCAACTCTAGGATACAGGACTCATCATTCCCTGCATTTAAAAAAAGAAAACTGGTGGGGTCCCAGGCTTCTATAGGGTCCATTCCTGTAATTAACAGGGCTTCAGGGCTCTAATTTTATGACGACTACCCATTGTTGAAATGGGTTAGCTACAAAACGGCAGGATACCGGCTCTTGGTCCCACCCCTGCTTCATCCTCATTGGTTGGTAGAACTCTGAAGTGACATTGATGAGCGGTGCGCTTCAGACAAAGTTGAAATTATTTCAACTTGAGAACAGGTCCAGCGCTCAGCGCTAAAAAGAGGTGAGGTACCCGTTTCTGTTATGGATCTTTTTATGACATTATTGTGTTTTGTTTATATGAGAGCTAGTGGTAGTCACCAAGTGAAGCTGTTGATTTCTTTACCAGTAGGTGACTCTGAACACCACATCTACTGTGGATCAAAGACGCTAGTCTTCATGTTGAGAGAAACACCTGTAACTTCACCGTGGCTAAACAGGTTTTCAATACACGTTACCTATAGTCCACGAACACATATTATACTAGGGTGCGAAAGCCAAGAGGAGGCAAGACATCAAGGGCCCGGCTTGCACTAGGTCAACCTAGTCTTGTTCATTCTAGCTAGGTTATATGTGGCTGTGGTGTGAATGATTGTCATCCAACGTAGACCTGTCAGCATGCACCATGACACACGGAAAACAATATTGAAGGGAGTTTCTCACCAGCATGGTGAGAATCCCTCCTTTATAGGTCTTTAAGATAAATGGTTTATATGTGGGTCAGATATTCAGGCTAGAAAGCTAGTGGGCCTTAGGCCTACCCAGATCGTAAGGAGAATAGTGTGCAATCGGTACATTATGTTTGTGTAGTACAATCCCACATTATCACCTGGATGTTTTGTCAAACAATGCAACTTGACCTTTTAAATATGAGATAAGCAATTTGCAATTTCTCACCTGATCTACCAACCCCAAAGAACTAAATCTGTTTTGGAGAGATTTGTGCGGGGATTTGTGTAAGGAGGCCCCAGTGTCTGTGGAAGAACAAAGGGGTGTGAAACAAAACCTAGGACTGTGTTTGCTGTGTTTTAAGGGTGCATAAGCAGCTTTATAAATCACTTGACTGTTTCCTGGCAGTACAAATTCCAGAGTCACCCTACTTACATAGGCACTTTGCCTCTAATTGAAGCCCTCTCATGCACTGTATGGATCAAGCTGGGAAATTGCATTGCCACCTTATTCACAAAAGGGAAATGAAAGAGTTCTCTCCATTACCTTCAGCTCAGTATGGAGGGGGGCACGGGGAAGGAGCCATGATGAACAGTATACACAGGCAATTTAGCTCAGAGATTGTGAATACATTCTTATGCTCATGTTATCTATACCTTGCAGTACACATCAGAACGCAGCCCACACTGATCTTTGTGTTGGTAAGGCATGTGATGTTGGTCTCCCACAGTGTGATTTGATTAGGTTCCACTGATTTTCACAGTGTCTCTCAAAGCCAGAGTGTGTACTGTATAACCTAAATTCATCTGGGTTGATTGTTATTACACACAACATGTTAGAACATATTGAACAAAAACATTCATAAAAACTCAATTCAGGAAATGTGTCTATTGTAATTGACATGTTTTTGGTCCAAATATACCATGATTCTGGCCACATAATCCATTGCCATGTTCTGTTGATGAAAATTTACCATACACACCATAGGCTACAGTTTCCGAATCAGCACCACAAAGAAGCTCCTGCAGCGCTGAGCTTAGCTGAAAGAGGAGAGAAAGGACGCAGTGCAGCAGCTAGCATGGAGCGCAAAAGAACAAACAAACAAAAAAATTACACCAAGCCTGGCCCAGAACAGGCTCATCTCCAGGTCCATTAATTTGAGCCCGAACTGGACTGAACCCAGCAGCTCGGGTCAGGCTTGACAACTCTATTTCCCGCACTTTCTCCTCATGACAACCTTCACTAGTTCCTCCTCATTAGTTGCGCACGACAACAAACATTCAGTGCGATGTCATTCAGCTCTGTCTCATCGCTCGCTCTGTCTCTATTTCAACTACATTTTGCTGGTGTACACCCGCCTCCACCCGACCAAACCGCGTGCTCACTTCCTTTTCCGGGTTACCACAGTACACTACAAACATAGATGAGGAGAGACTGATTTTTGAGGTACAGAAGCGCCAGTTACTGTACGATGCGCAGAGTTCTCTCTACAATGACATAATTAAGAGGGAAGCCGTCTGGGCAGAGATAGCCAATGTCCTAGGTGCAAGTAAGTACACATTTATTTTGACTAAATGCGTTTGTGTCAACGAAAATAGCTAATATTAGCAAACTAGAGACGAACACTTTGAAAAACATTTTTATTTGTATACTTAAAATCTAATATGATTTCATTTGATTGAATATTTATCTCCCTCGATCTTGGTCAAAGAACAGTAGCTAGATGCAAACATCTGAAGATGATCTCTCTCTCTCTCTCTGCCCTGTTTACGCCATTCTGTCTTGAAAGTCCAGTTGGCCTTCCTCTGAGATGAAATAGTCAGCAAGCTTTTCACGAACAGCAAGCTCCACTCGGTGGTACTCAAGGTGGTAACTGCGTGTTAAGCTGCTCAAGGAGTCCCCTGAGGCCTTGTACCTGTAAATAAAATAATGTTATTGATTCAGCATAACATTATTGAAAAACAAATGGAAGAACATCCGTGACGCATTTGTCAGAAATGTTAGGAAACCACCGCTAAGGAGCACAAGTATCATAAAATCTTGTGCTTCCTTCTGCCGCATGTCCAGCCGAGAAGGTAAAATATTGTCCAGTATCATCTAGGCTGTTCAGTTGATATTACATCTTTGACGATTAATTGATTAATTTTGTATTTAGATCATTTGCACACTCCTAGACATAAACAATGTAAACAATTTAATGATAGTGAAGATTGTCTATAGCTATTTAGCTAAAGATCTAAATTTGCATTTTTCTCTATCTGTGAAGTTCAAGGAGCAATTTAGACTGTGAAGAGAGGAGTTCATCCAGTGCAGTGGAGGCGCCTTCCTCTCCAACAGCAGATATGGAGTTGGAGAATGAGGAGGGAAACACATCTGTGGAGGCCAAGCAAGGGGCTTCAGGAAGCAACAAAGTTTTAAAACCAACAAAGTTTTTATTTGCTGAAGTAAATTTTCTGTTTGTTGTCTTTTTTTTTTTTTTAAGATTTGACAGGGACAGTGTGAGAGAGAGACAGGAAGGCATGGGAGAGAGAGAGAGGGGAGGACATGCAGCAAATGACCGCAGGGCGGATTCGAACCCGGGTTGCTGCGGGAAGGGCTGAGCCTTATATGGTATGCGCTCTACTCGGTGAGCCACTGGGGCACCCCCTGTTTGTTGTTTCTGATTTGAAAAAAAAAGAAAAAGGAAACAACGCAAAAGTACACTGACCCATTCCAACCCAACCAAGGAAAGAAATTAATATTTTATAATATTCCACTCCTGACACCAATTTTCAACTAGCAAGACTTGTCTGGCTTGAGAGGCTTTTGAATAGCTGTCTTCTGCAAACAACAAATTTTATTTCAGTTTTACAGTACTTGGAACAGCACTCAAAGAAATCCATTTTGACCAAGACATACAAGTAAATCGTCTTGACCTTTACTTTCACATCTGGACCTTCATTTATACCTTTTAGTGCTTGTAGAACTTGTACAACTGAACAATGTATGCAGGGGTCAGAATATTGGGGATGTTTTTGCCAGTGTTAAGAAACACTGGACTAAACCTAGACTTGAGGACACCAAATGTCCTCTCCACAAACGCCCATGTACACTGTGTGCCTCCATGTAGTGCTGTTGGCTGGGTGTTGAAGGGTTTTGTAAAGGGTCATTATCCAAGGTAGGTGAGGGAAACCTTTATCGAAGAAATATATCGAAGAAAATCATAGACATTTTTTTAAATCCAAAATATGTTTTATATCAAAAAGTGAGTTTCGTAACAACAGCTGCTTTCTACTCAACAAGTCACTTTACATGTACATTGCACCTTTTGGTGACCAAACTAGAGCGCCACAAAATGAAAGCATCAGGCAGACCCTGGAAACATTGTTAAAACTCTTGTTGCAATGTCTGCATCACATACAATGGAATATTCATGGAATGTTGTCATTTCCTATCCACATAAATTAGGCTAGTTCTTGTGTGCTCAGTGCCCTGATAGTCACATGCGTCTATGTACTGTATATATAAAATATAGGCAGTGGAAGGCAGAGGCCTGATACACCCTGGTTCATCTCAGTGACGTAGCTTGGCAAAGTATTGTTCGAAAGATGGCAAAGCTCAATGACCAAGGTCCCATCACTGTAGAAATGCTGAAATGCACCCTCTGTGGGCCCTGGTATGTTGGATGCATTTGGCGTGTATCGTTATGTAGATTTGCTGTTTCATATCAGGCTTAAGAATGCATAGGACCCGCACTCCAACAAATCAAAATTGTTCACAAGATCATATTCTTCTTGACATGTTTGCAAAAGTCCAAGTGTTTCGGCCTAACAGTGGCCTTCATCAGTGCAATACCCATTCACACCAAACAAAGAAACAATATACAGGTAGGCTAGTCACAGGTGAGCTAGCCACATGACTTTCTGTGATAGGTGATAGGTGATAGGAAGTTGGAGCTCCTCATTTAGTCCCACAGGATGAACAGTGGGAGGTAATAAATCCATTTGGCTTCATGTTGTAATAGTTTCTTCTCAATATCACCTCCATGTCATGGCCTATGGATTCTTAAGCCTATTGGATTTTTGGACTACACCCTAAAAGCAAGGACAAACAAAGCAAAGGCACTGCGAGTCACATTATACCTTGCATTGTTTTACATCAGGAAACTGATGGGAGCACTAGACATATTGTAGAGGGTATTGTAGGGTTTTGGGTGCGTAAAGAAATTAGCTTAACATTTACCTAATTTAGAGTCAGAACCAATGTATCATAATGTGATGGTGGACATGCCTTGATTTACATATTCATCACTTAAAGTGTGCCTCTTGCAGGAGGCTGCTAATCTCCCGAGTTGAAATCAGCAGTATGCGGCGTGCCTGCTAAAAACCAAATGAAGCACCACTGTGTGATGCCTTAGTAAAGGTGTGAATTGTGCTCTTGTTAATAAAAAACTTGTGCTCTAATAAAAAACTTGAATTCAGGTATGTTTCTGTTAGCATAAGAAATCAAGACTATTCAAAGAAATTGAGATCAAACTTGACATTAAGAGTTGAGTTTTTATTTAAACAATAAAGGTGGAAATGAATCAGTTTATTAGAGGTTCTGTTGAAGTTAAGGGGTGAATTAATAGCTATCTGTTCTGCCCACATTGAAGTTCAGATGCCACATTGGATTAATCAAGTTTTCAGATATTACATTTGACTATATCTTTTGAGGTACTTGCCTGATGGTCTGGTCATGCACTGGGAGAAGAGCATTGTGAGCATTGCCACCTCAGTCTCAAATCTAATCAACTTTTATGTAATGATAAGCGCTAAATACATGCCAAGCCTTTGGCAAGCTCTTTGGAAATAAAATGAATTGATATTTGGACTAATGAAATACAGAAAATGTTGTGTTCCCATGTAATGTTAAATTTCAAATAATAATTATTTAGAGACAGTAAAGATGGACACTATAGGACATGTGTAGTGTAAAATTAAATATCTTTTCAAAGGCAGTATAGCATTGATGTTGCCTGGGTCCAGACCTTTGAATCCGCCCACTCCACCGAGTTGACTGATTCTGGTCTGGCATCGTGACATGAAACAGCGGTTTCTCGGTTGAAAAATGATCGGTCCAATGAGCGCCGGGGGGGACTAACGATTAGCCAATCAGCGCCACGGGCGGAACTAACACCGTTGTCAAGCTGTTGTCAAGCGTTGTCAAGCTGTGCGCCGGAACCAAGGAGGAGTAATTACAACAATGGTGACCGCTATAGACAAGATAGACGCTGCTATCGAGGCTGTTCTAAATCGATTAAAAGTAGTCGTACTTTGTTTTTACTTCGCTCCGTGTTTTAAAAGATGCTCTATACTTTCTGAACCGTCTCTGGTGTTGTCATGGCTATGCATCAGTGTCGACTTAAAATGACGTTAGATTCAGGCGGATCTCTAGTCTCTAGTGATTGGTTAGGGAAAATCGAATCCCCCTCCCCCACGGAAATCGGTTAGAGTGGAGGCAATGTCAGACTGAAGATGGAAATGGAGTGTAACGAGTTGACAATTCTGTCTGATATCAGGGAAGCATTGATGCTTTTTGAAGGATCTTTAACTCCTGTTGCCTTTTGAAGCTGAATATCAGCTGTATCTGTTCTTATAGATGGGCTATACTTGATTTGTAGAGTATATGCTGTGATATAGAAAATCATGAATCCCTTGCAAAACAGGACATAGCAAAGACATGCTAATAACAGAGAGAGTAGCCCTCGCTTTCTACAGCATGGGCTGTCAATAGTGGTCCAATGAAGGCTAAAGCTAGAACATATGTGATCTTAGAGAAAATTACTGATCAAAGACTGATGGTGAGTTAATTAGAGCACACATCACAGGATCTGGCTTCTCAGGGGAGAACCTTCACTCTACCACATGGCTGACACACAGTGGTTCTCCAAGCATATTCCATTAAATCAACCATATCTCAGCTGCTTTTCACTTTACCCCCAACATGCTCACCAACATCCTGCAGAGCAAAAGGTTTTCATAAAAGTGTCAGTTTATCACAGTATAAAACCAATACATCATGCCATGCTCATTCTCTTGTTCCAAGGTTGTCACCAAAAGCTTTACATTGACAATACTGGCAGAGATATTGGATCAATTCAACCGAATACTATATAGCATGGTGCCATGAAAAAATAAACACAGTAGCTAGTTTTTGCATCAGTGACTTCAATCTTAACCTTATGAAAACAAGGCACCTCTTTTCCCCACATGGTTGCCACAGGACCTTATGTAAACTCCATTAAAACAGCAGCAGAAATGTAATTAGTGTTAGGCATCACTAAGCATCAGCTCAGCAGTAATTCACTCCTTTTCTCTCTCTTTCTCTCCACCTTCCTTCTCAACAACTCAGAATAGAGAGGGATGCAATTTCCCGAGGATCCAGGAAATGCATGCAGAGGATTAAGCAAGAAACACAAAGCCCCTTGCACTCTAGCATTAGCCAGGCTTAGATGTCAATACAGTATGCATAAATATTCCTCCCTGGTGTTTTGTAGACCAGCACTATAGAGGGAATATATGCATCCCCTTATGCTGTGGTCATTCATTATAGCTCTCTGTGCTTATGAACTATTACATTATTAAAAGTATCTAATAGTCAGCCGGCAGTCATCAATATGAAAAGCCTAAATTAATCTGACTGCGCCTTTCACATTGACTGATTGCCTTGTCTTCTAGACACTAAGTGAATTAATTAGGTATTCTCATGTCATCTTAAGCACCTGAGAGAAAAAAAGAAGGAATTAAGAAAACTGATAAAAATGCATTGTACAGTCCATTAAAGACAAATCAGTTACCAGGATTTAAATCCTATGATTAATATGCATGCCAATGAACGTAGCAGTATTAAAGAATATGAAATTCACTTTTAGGACCTGGGGTGTGTGCTGCATGAATACCAACTAATGACGATCAAACGTTTAGTTGGCAGGACCAGGCTGGTACAGGTTTTTGGCATACGTGTACACGTACCCCTGCACTCTTTGAAATTCATGACGGTGTTAAAGCCCCTGGATTTAATTAAACCAATTCAGGCGCGGTGGCAAACTGGATTGGCTAATGCAGTACTGTGGAACAAGAAGAGGCAAACTGGGAGCTCATAGTTGCATGGCAACCTGTGCTGCTGAACCACTGATAAAAGCATGGTTTGTGCTGTGTGTGTGTGTGTGTGTGTGTGTGTGTGTGTGTGTGTGTGTGTGTGTGTACATATGTGCAGTTGGGGTATATGTAGAGAGGCCTACGCAACTGGCCATTGGACTTAATAAGTGATACAGAAGGGATCTATCAACATAGCCACTTAGAGGAGCAAGTTTGAAAATGTTCACCCTTTCACTCCTCTTTGTGGCTTAATTACAATTATGCAAAACCACTTATCCTCAACACATTAGCTCGGAGCCACTCAAGGGACCAGTTATTGGGGACATTTTTATTTGTAGTTTCAGTTCCTAGTTCTTGAAGGATAATCATAACCCAAAATGAAGAGTATGCATTTATCATTTTTATCTGTCTGTCAGTCAGCCTGTCTTTCTCTTACGATCACCTTCCTAATCAGTCCTTAACTCTCCTTTCCAATAGACCTTCAAATTGTATTAACCTTCAGGAAAAGGAAGGCCTCAGTCTATGAATATAGCTTAACATGCATGCCCTGTATGATTGACCCAAGACTTGTGCATAAAAATGAAGATTCTAAAGCTGGGCTCAGATTACAGGAGTTTTAAAATCCTAACCGATTTTGAAATCGGGTTGCATCACGCACATAAGGAGAAACTTAACCGATTTTCTTCTCTCAAATCGCAAACAAGCTCACACTACAAGTTCAGAACATGACGGTGCATCACACACTACAAGATATTATTAAGATTATCTTGCCAGAGCTGCTGTATGCAACAACTCACGTGACCATGGAGAGGCAGGAGGCAGATGTTTACAAACATGGAGGCGGAACAGCTGCTTTGGTGTGTTCAGTAGTTTGCCAAAGAAAAGCGAAAGGCCAGACGAGTTTGGATGAGGAAATGGCCGGAGAGACAGACATAGGCAAAGCGGGCTGTCCGATCCAGAGGACCGGAGGCGAGAATTTAACCGTCAGTTTTAATATCTGTTTGTTATAACGTTGGTACGCTATCACTAGCCTAGTGCTAAAAGTGCTAAAAGGTTTACCGTTGCTAGGCAATACCGTCAGCTGTCCCAGCCGGGACGTTAAAGTTGTATTGTCCAATGTTGAAAGGCATAATGAAGTGACGTCGCCGTGGTTAGAACAGGTTAGAAATTATCGGGGTGGCTCCGATGCGTCTTCGAACAGTTCGGGAGGGTTCAGATTTGATCTGTAAACAGCTCACATTACCAGATATTCTGTGCCGAACTTCGGTTCCGACCAAGACTCAGATCCAGATTTCTCCTCCGGTTGGAGGGGCGAATCGGGGATAAATCGGCAAAAAACTTCTGTAATATGAGCCCGGCAAAAGTTGCTAACCAGGCACAAGTCTTTTGCATGTGTAAATTATTCAGATTTCAGACTCATCTTTGGTATTAAGCACCTCTTAGGCATCTGGGTAGGGGGTGGGTAGGGGTTTCCCCAAAATGCAGGTGTGTTGCAACTTGTTCCTGATTCAAACTTAACGGTTGTTTGAATAGAAGCTCATTACTTTTCTGTTTTAATAACAAGCCAAAGTCTAAAACAAGTATTAGGTATTTGTGAAGAATTTACTTGAGTCTACTAATAGGTCAATTTATTATTGTAACACTATAAAGTATTATGTTGATCCTATATGTGTCTGTTTCCATGTCTTGGTCTGTCTTATGTGTCTACCTGTCTATACTGTATATCTGTCTCTGTTTATCTGTCTATGCATGCATGTGTGCATGTGTATTACACAGTTACAGGTTTTAAAGGCTTTGGTTCTGACTTTGTGTATCCTGTACTCTCTGCCATCACCTTCCTGTTAGAGAAATTTGGGAGGCTCCATGAGGAAGTAAGGAATGCAGAGAGAAATGTACCCAAAGGTGCTCCAATATATATATATATATATATATATATATATATTAATAAAAAACAAACATGACAAAGCTTAAGTTTAACTTAAGTCGGACTTCAGTCTTTCAACTCTGAATCGTAGCCTCTGTGATGATATTAAATTATCATGTGACTGAAAATCACATTAAATTTTCAAAGACTAACCTAGCTCAATAAGTCTTTCTGCTTGGGTATGAACTGGGAGAGATGCAGATCCACTTTTCCACAATGGAATGAATCAGAGGCTATCTGTACTGTATGCCAGACCATAGCGAGTGACCGTCCATACATACTAACTCGAGAAAACATTCTCTATTAGTCCATTTTCAACAACCAGAAAACCATTGGCCAATGGTGACCATGGCCACCTTGCTGTCGAGTCCAAGTCAATTCCAAGACCAAGTCCAGTCGAGTTCAAGTCAAGATTGGGACCAGAGAAAATCTAACCCTAACCCTGCTATGACCTTTAATTTCATAGGATTTTAATTTATCAATGTAGAGAAGTTTGACCATCACATATTATACTCAGCTGTAATCCCTTAAATTGTTTGTAGTGCTGAAGAGAAAAGAAACAAAGGTGGACTAGGTGGAGATTTTTTTTCTTTTTTGATTTTTTTTAGATAGGCAGGACAAAGTCAACATCCTGTACTAGCTGAGACCAAAACATAGTTAGCAATGAGCCAGTTCAAATGAGCCATAGTAGCAAACTGATGTAATTTCCAGGGATGTGATTGCCATTGATGTGATCTGACGCAAAGTATAGCTCTCTGTTTTATTGGAGCACCTTTGGGTACATTTCTGTCTGCATTCATTACTTCCTCATGGAGCCTCCCAAATTTCTCTAACAGGAAGGTGATGGCAGAGAGTACAGGATGCACAAAGTCAGAACCAAAGCCTTTAAAACCTGTAACTGTGTAATACACATGCACACATGCATGCATTCATTGTTGCATGACATTGTTTTATGCAAAATACATATTCACCACATAGTATTTGCTAACAAATATTGTTTGTATAATGTGTTGTTTGTTGTGTTTTTGGTGTGTGGAGTGCTATATAAACTGCTGGACAACAATATTAATTTATTACAGGTTACAATTAGGCCATTGTGCCTACTGTGTTTTTTTCAATATTCTTAAGAGTATTTTTAAGATTACTGACATACAGTAAGGGTAGGGAGCACAAAGGATATGCATATACAGTAAAACAAGAAATGCTGGGCCTTCCATAAATGACACTATACTGTATTTTAACTGTTCACCGCTGATCTAATCTCATCTAATATAATCTCATTTTCTTGGCTATCAGAGCTGCTAATGTAAGTGATGTCAGCTCACCTCTGTGAGAGTGAGCCAGGACACAGCTTGTGAAGCTGTCTTCTCCTGTTATAATCAATGGCTTTTCTATCAGTCCTCACCTTGCTGTCCATTCCATGGGACCCATGAAGGCCATCTATTGATATAAGAATACCACTGACAAATGTGAATTATGTTCATGCTAAGTGATTTTGGAAAGAATACAGGTTGAGTTTGTGGATTAGGTAGAAACAAAATGTGTGCCCCATATTTTACCGCTCTAATGATATTCCATTGCGTGCGTGTTCACAAAGGGCATACAACATATGTCTGCTTGAATAATTTTTACATTTGTTTCTCTGTTTGACTGTAGCTACACATCAAATTCAGCTGTGGATACCCAGCATCCTGTTTCCTTTCTTAATAAAGCCTCAGTCTGCCTTATCTGGTGGCAGAATGTGTGTCCAGTGTCACATATCAGTTGGGAATGAGTACTCAGTCAATTTTCCACTGCAGCTGCTGCCCAACAAAGACTGATGTGAGTTAGATATGCAAGGCAAGAGGCAGTGGTCTCTGTGCTGACTGATCATTATCCCTGCATTCAAAGCCTGGGCTTGGGTTCTCTGGCTGAGCTTACTTCTCCTACTGATAACTGTTTTCTACATGGTTCTTAGATTCAACTGGTGGTGCTAATAGAGACCAGCCCTGCCTGCCAGTGAACAGCAACACATACTGTTCACATCCTGTATCTG
Source organism: Centroberyx gerrardi (assembly GCF_048128805.1). NCBI lineage: Eukaryota > Metazoa > Chordata > Actinopteri > Beryciformes > Berycidae > Centroberyx > Centroberyx gerrardi. Next base: position 25,267,287 of record NC_135998.1, read on the forward strand.
ACTGCACCTGGACAAATGGAGAAACCCAATCCAAAAATTAAATTATACTTTACCAGTCCAAACAAAACCAAGCTTCATTACAGATTTTTGTTTTGTTTTGTTTAGATTTATGTTTTTCTTACCTCTCCATGCATAATATAGACAATTTAGTGCAAATAGTTGACCTTTAGATGTGAGGTTGAGCTAGATGGTTTGAGATAAAAATAGAGAATGATTGAGAATGATTTCTGTTTTTGAGATATGCTGCTACTGTTAAATAATGGCTGGGATTTTATCAGTATTTTAAGTTCATTTTGTCTCCCCCCCAGTGAGCATGCACCGCAAGTCAATGGTACTTGCCATTTTTAATCCACATAAACTTTAGGAAACAATAAAATGCAGAAGTTTGGTAGTTACCTTTTAGTCATTTGTCACCAAGGCTGTAGTCAAGACCACTTTAGTAAAGTCCAAGTCAATTTCAAGACCAAGTCCAGTCGAGTCTAAGTAAAGACTGAGAACAGAGCAAATTGAGTCCTATTCAACACCAAGACCAAAATAGGCAATTAACAGTATGCCCATCTTTCCAAATGTAAAAATAATGCTTAAGGAGTTTCTTAAGGAACAGAGACCTATCTGTAGGGGCTCTGTGCTATTCCCTTTAACTTCCAACTAATTAATGCATAGGATTTTGACATATCAATGCATAGAAGTTTGCAGACCATCATATATTATACTCAGGTGTAATCCCTTAAATTGTTTGTACTGCTGGAGAGAAAATAAACCAAGGTGGACTAAGTGTTACAGTATTACACTCTCTTCAGTACGACTGAACGGCAGTCGGCTGGCAGTGCATTGACAGGAACAATTGGTAAAGCAAAGCATGGAAAGGGCTAAAATCATCTATATAACACTCACTTTCAGAAGGTTTGTTCTAGATTGTGGAAGTAACAGTAAGCCTCTACTGAGCTGATTTAAACAAGACACACAGGCATCTTCATATTCATGGTGGTTTTGTCTTTTTCCCACAGCGCAGCTGCAATTTTGTGTCTTTTTTTGATGCAGTGACCAGATGACTACAGTACTAAAGACTGTATTACTTCCAGCTATTTCTTCCAATAATTATACTCTTAGATACATTAAAAACTAGTTTGTTGCTTATAATCCAGTCATGTTCAATATCTAGTTTGATTTGAAGTGTTCTGTGTTGCTAATTATTAATCAAAGCAGGATAATACAAGGTTGTATCATCTGCGTACAGTGCAAGTTTTGCACTCTACCAAGGCCATTAGTAAAGATGGAAAAGGCAGTGGTAACTGCCTTGCAACACTCAGGATGTTATGATTAATTTCATAGAATGCTGTACTGAAATCTAGCAGCACAGCCCCACAAACTTTCTGTTAACCATTTAACCAATCATTTGTCATTTGTGTCATATCGGTGATTTAAAATAGAAAACCTTTACATGGTATAACTGCCAATGCTTTTATCTGTTTCAAAAGTTGTGTTTTTCACTGAAACAAATCTCTTTCACTTGAATCAGTCAACATCTCAAATGCAATACACATAGGCTGGGCTTTACAGGTGTGTTGTCCCAGAACAGCAGAGCCCTAAATCTCCACTCCTTGCCTCTGCACTTGCTTATGATACAAGCCCTTTTTGCAGCTTTCTTTTTAGGTTTGGCAAGCTTCTCATCTTAACTGTTACACAAGTTGTGGTACCCTTTACCAAGGAGCATTGATTTTCCCTTGCAAAACACAAACATCAACTTTTGTTTTGTCAATTTATCCCTTAGTTCCCAAGACCAAAGTCAGACTTTGCTACTTGACAAGCCTGGTTTGACTCACTCTTTGTTAGTGGATAATAACCCCTTTTCCCAACTAAGGTCAGGTTAATTATCTTCCCCTTCTCCTAGCATGCTACTTAGCTGACTAGTTAGCATACCGATTGACTCATTTAACTACTTGTTGAAAGTAAGGGAACAAATCAGTAACATGGACTCTTTACTAACATCTAATGGTAGCCATAGGAACTACAAGAAAATCGGCAGACGTGTCCTTGTCCACAAGTCTCAGTCGCAGCCCCACCCAAACCCTCACCCCTCCATCCCGGTGAGCTACGGTGGTATGAAATTGACAGAAGGAACTGGCGTTTTCACAACAGACACCACCTAGCCAAGTAGCATTACAGTTACGAAATGTCAAGTGAAAAGGTAACATATCCCATTACAAACTTTTATAAATATTTAGAACATCCCACAGAGTTATTCAGGGAGTCAAGTAAAAGATCAATCAATAGCTAGCGATGCTATGCTATCGACTAACCCAGTGGTCTTTGAAATGGCCCACCTTTGAAATGCTGCAGCAATGTTTACAAAGGTTTTGAATGGGCTTTCTCATTGGCCTTTTTGGCTAGAACAAGACTTTTTAGGCTTAGTTGCAAAGCCAACTGTTTGGTCGCTATACGTTCTTCCATGGTTCCATCCCAGCTAGCCAGCAACAATAATTTTAACACACATTTTAAATATCTATTTAACATGGGCTGAGGGTGCTTAAACATGTGAATATGTGTTTTCCTGTCTGTCAGTATCCACGTCCAGCCTCTTTTTCGGAACCAGCCTTCTAAAACAGATAGGCCTCTTTGCAGACACCGAAAGGTGATTAAGCAACAATAATATCAGGCAGCCAAGTTGTTCTTTTCCTCTTTCTGCCTTCAGTTGTTGCCTATATATGTCACATCACAAGTTTAAATATCTATTTAACAAGGAATGAGGATGCTTAAATATGTGAATGTGTTTTCCTGTCTGTCAGCATCCACGTCCAGCCTCCTCTTTTCTCAATGCAGCCCAGCTCTCTGCGAAGTCACAGGTCTTTGCAGACTACGAACAGTGAGTAAGCAACAATAGTTTTAACACACGTTTTAAATATCTATTTAACATGGGCTGACGATGCTTAAACATGTGAATATGTGTTTTCCTGTCTGTCAGTATCCACGTCCAGCCTCCTCTTTTCTCGAGCCAGCCCAGCTCTCTGAGAAGTCACACATCTTTGCAGCTACCGAAAGGTGAGTAAACAACAGTTTTAGCACACGTTTCTATTTAACATGGGCTGAGGATGCATAAACATGTGAATATGTGTTTTCCTGACTGTCAGTATCCACGTCCAGCCTCTTTTCTCAAGCCAGCCCAGCTCTCTGAGAAGTTAAGCGTCTTTGCAGACTACGAACAGTGAGTAAGCAATAATGGTTTTAGCACACGTTTAAATATCTATTTAACATGGACTGACGATGCTTAAACATGTGAACACCAGCCTTCTGGTTCTAACCCTACTGTTAATAATTATGTCTTTATATTCATCTTTTCCTCTTTGCAAATCTGGTGATATATCATATCAAGAAAGCATCTCAGCATGCCTGGCTGACATTTTCAGATGGATGTCCTCCCACCATCTCAAGCTCAATCTAGACAAGACTGAGCTGCTCTTCTTCCTGGGAAATCCTTTCCCCTGTCAACATTCAACCCTGCACTCCAGCCACGCCCTGCGCTCACCCACCGACTGTCCCTCCCTTCCATCGCTCTGCCTGGTCCGACTCTTCTCCCTCCTGGCTCCTAGTGGTCCGACCTCTGTTCCCCAGTGGTGGAATAATCTTCCCACCTCAGAACTGCAGAGTCACACCCGATTTTTGGACACAGGCTCCATCTCGCTCTCTGACCTCCTGCCCCCCTGCCTAGGCTTTCATCGTAGCAAGGGTCTGTATTCTGCCCCCCCCCCCCCCCCCCCCAAAAAAAACCTTAACCTATTCTGCTATTTTGTTTCCCTTTACCTGAGCCAGGGTTTATATCCCCAAAGACACTAGTTAGGCACTTTGTTGTTATGTTATTAGATTATTATACTTGCACTTGCTTGTTGACTTAACTGCTGATAGGAGTGATGTTTTTACTTTTCATGTTTAATGTTGTGCCATTTTTTTGTTTTCATGGCACTAAATTATCTGACGATTTACCCTGTTGATGCTAGAGGAATGTTCACTTATTGTACTGTTGCACTAATTATTAAGTCATTCTGGATGCTAAATGCCTAAATTGTAAATTGGAGTAGTTCCACAGAGGTCTATCAGACACTCACCTCCTCCTCACCACCCTCAAGACATCTGACAGCAAGGCTGTCACCTCCAACATGTCCCGGCTTATAGCCTGAGTGCTTTTGTTGCATATTCAGTCTGCAGAACTCCCTCACTACAGTTGACCTTTATTCCAGAAAGTTGCAATCAGCTTAAAATGCAGATGACCTGGCTCTACAACAGTCAAAATTGCAATAACATTCCATTTGTAACTTTTCTGTTAATTAGATCATGTAGAACAGCACCAGAAAACATAGATAAACTTCTAATACTTTCTTTACCACTACAGTTCCTATGTAAAGGCCAAAGATATATTTAGATATATTTACAGTATATTTTGTATATTTAGTAAATACCTGGGCCACTTTTCAACTTTAGCTTTGATTGTAAAGACTCCTTACAATTGCCATGCATATTTTGTGTTTTCAATAACCTTGATCAAAAGTGTTTAATAATCTTTCAACCATTTACACGTTATTGATAAATATGGCACATTGTTTATAAATTTTCCAAGCATTTCTGTCACTCTTTCAATATTTCATATGCTGTGAAAACGTTTTTTTTATTGATGTTAGAACTACAGTTATTGCAGCATACTGCACTTATTATACCTAACATTATGGATTCTAATTCATTCTAATTTATATTAAAGAACAATTATTTTACATGTATACAGACTATCGTTATTTGTTTCAGGCGGGCCGGGGTGGGGGGTGCAAATTAATAAAATAAAACACTTGGGCCAGTTCTGGTCCGGGTTTGGCCCAAATCCGGCACGTATGCGACCCAGGTGTGGCGCAGATCCGGCCGGCCGGACTCGGGCCATATCACTTGGCCCAGACTCACGCCGTAATTCACGGCCAAAACTGAGCCGAGTCGGACTGCCAGATGCGGGCCGGATGTGAGCCGGAGGTTTAGCCGTACTCGGGCCAGATCTGGGCCAGACCGATTTTGCTAGCTGGGATGAAACTGAAAGAAGTTCTGAATGCAAGGGGAGTAGTCCAGGGGGCAGAGCTTGGGCATACAGTATATTGAAATGCCTGGGGTGAGCATTTCGAGCATTTCCACCAAAACAGTACAGACTAGACTGATGGTTTAGAAAGCTTGACATCTCAAAAGCCATTGAGGTAACAGTGGAGTGACTGGCATTGATAAACAACACTTGAACTCCTGCCGATATATTATGGTCATTTTGTACAATGAGCTAGTAAAATTTACCGTTTGTTCATTTAATCAATTCGCCAGCAGAACTGAATCAAAATTTTAAAACCACATTACACAACTCAATGGCGCAAGTATGATACCATGATTCATTCAGCTAGTTAGTTCACAGTAATAGGGGTTATGCCCAACTTCCTTCCGCATTCTGTTAAAATGGATTTACAGTTTCCGGTTCAGTTTCGCTTTACTGAAAGCTCATTGTTGTACCAACTACGTGTGGATATGGCGTTGTTTATTCACGGTGTCTTCGGGAGCTGCAAAAGATGAGCATTTCCGATGTACATCGCAAAGTTGACCTCCAAGACTCCCCGACCAAACTGGATGAAGGGTTTAAGCTATACGCTTCTTAATACATCTCAACTCAACTCAACTCAACTCAACTTTATTTATATAGCACTTTACACACAACACAGTTGATCCAAAGTGCTTTACAACACACACAGAGGAAAACAAAACAAAAGGAGACAAACACAATAGAAGAGGAGAAAAGATCAGAGTGAATGATAAATAATGATGATAATAATAAATAGTAAAGGCACATGGTCACACAGAGCCCAAGTGACAACACAGACCTACAGAGACTCCAGGAGAAATACCTGAGCTAGTTAAGTTAGGCACAGTTAAAAGCTAGTGAGTAGAAGTATGTTTTAAGATGACTCTTGAAGATCTCAATAGTGGGGGAGAATCGGATGGTGGAAGGAAGAGAATTCCATAGTTTTGGGGCAGCGATAGAGAAGGCCCTGTCCCTATAACACTTAGTCCTGGATCTCGGGACAGACAGAAGTCTTTGGTCAGACGATCTGTAATGTAAGAGGGGGCGAAACCATTTAACACCTTGTAAACAAACATCAGGATTTTAAAATCAATTCTGTAGCAGGCAGGCAGCCTGTGTAGGGAGGCAAGAATGGGAGTAATGTGCTGACTCTTTTTTGACCTTGTCAAAACTCTTGCTGCTGCATTTTGAACTAGTTGGAGATGGGATAAACAAGACTGAGTGATACCAAAATATAACGAGTTGCAATAATCAAGGCGGGATGATATGAAGGCATGGATGACTTTCTCCAGGTCAGAAGTACAGAGAATTGATCTGAGTTTGGAGATGATGCGGAGCTGCATGAAGCTTAATTTTACCACCTGATTGATTTGTTTGTCAAACTTCAATCCTGAATCGAATATGACTCCAAGATTTTTTGCATGTGGTTTAACAGAGGGGGCCAATGGGCCAAGATGAGGAGAAATAATGTTGGTCAAATGCTGTGGTCCAAATAAGATAACTTCAGTTTTATTCTCATTGAGCTGAAGAAAGTTTGCAGCCATCCAGGACTTGATGTCTTGAAGACAGTTATTGAGGTCAGTTAGTTTGGTGTAGTTATTAGGCTCTAGGGCAGGGGTCTCAAACTCAATTTACCTGGGGGCCGCTGGAGGCAGAGTCTGGGTGAGGCTGGGCCGCATCAGGTATTCCACAAGAAAAGCTTTGTTAAAAAAATTCCAATCTTCTCAAATGTCTTTATTTTTATTTTTTAACACAAAATAAGATTTAAACGTCTTTATTAACAGTTCTTTAACCTCAATGGGTTCTTCTGAATATGAATTGTCCTGAACATGAATGGAACATTGAAGAACATGAACTGTTCTTCTGAACATGGCTTCTCTTGCCTACTCCTTGCTGCTAGAGACCTGGCAGCGCTTCCTCTCGCATAGCTGAGCTACATTTGGCTTGAGGGAGGAAGCAGTTGAGACCCTCAGTATGGCTTGAAGATGATTATCAGTAAGTCTGGACCTGTACTTGGACTTATTGAAGTTCAAGGTGGAGAAGAGCTTTTCGCACAAGTATGTGCTCCCAAAAAGGCACATGGTCCGCTTGAACATTCGGGAAAGCTCAGGGAAGCTGGGGGTCAATTCTCTCAAAAACTGCCCAAGCTTGTCTGCTTTTCCACTCACCTCCCTGAACTTGGCTTTGAGGTCAGAGTTGCACTGCAGGTCAATGAGCTCCATTTGAAGCACAGCAGGGGCATCTTGCACATCAAAGGAGAAGGGGTCCGCAAAAATTTGAAATGTGGCTCTGTGCGTCTTGAAGTCTGCAAATCTGTGATCAAATTCCTCCTGTAGCTTCAAAATGGCATCAACATACTTCTCACCACTGAATGGTGTGCCTGCATCCATGAGTGCCTTGCATGCTGGGAAATGGCAAAGGTTTGTCTGAGAGAGCTGGGCTTTCCATAACACAAGTTTTGTGGAGAATGCTCTCACGTTGTCATAGGCAGCACTGACGAGTTGCCCCTGGCCTTGTAACTTCTTGTTCAGTACATTAAGCTCATGTGTGATATCAACAAGAAAAGCTAAGTCCATGAGCCATTTGGGATCACTTAGCACAGGAACAGCCACCCCATCCTTCTCCATGAAGGCTTTCACTTCTGCTCTCAACTCAAAAAATCTCTTCAAGGCGTTTCCCCTGCTGAGCCAACGTACCTCGGTGAAGTAGAGCACATCCCCATATTCTGACTCCATTTCCTCTAAAAAAGCACAGAACCTTCGGTGCTTTAAGCCCCTGGATCTGATTTGGTTGATGCATTTCACAACGACAGACATCACATTGTCAAACATTTTCAGGCATTTGCTGTAAAGGGCCTGCTGATGGATAATGCAGTGCAGAGCAATGGCCTCCTCCACACCCTCCTCTTCCAGTTTTTTTTGAACAAGTGCCACCAGTCCATTTTTCCTCCCTGTCATTGATGGCGCTCCATCGGTTGTTATTCCAACAAACCTCTTCCATGGCAAACCGGCATTCTCAATGGCATCACACAGCTGGTGAAATATCTCCTGAGCAGTGGTCTGGCCATGCATTGGAATTACTGTGAGCAACTCCTCTATCACTTCAAAATTGTCATCAACACCACGGACATACATTGCGAGCTGGGCAATGTCTTTGATGTCTGTTGTCTCATCAAGAGCGACTGAGTATACACTGAAATATTTGGCTTTCTCACACAGTTGATCATAAATGTTACTTGACAGGTCAGAAATGCGCTCTGCCACGGTGTTGGCAGAAAGACTGATGTTGATAAACTGACCTTTCTTTTCCAGACAGACTATACTTGCAGCCTGTAATATGCACTTTTTGACGAATTCACCTTCTGTGAATGGCTTTCCCGCCTTAGCAATCATCTCACTAACCACGTAGCTAGCTTCGACTGCTGCATTATTCTCTTTGGTTGCTTTCTTGAAGAAATCTTGTTGCTTCAGTAGACATGTTTTAAGATTTGCAACCCGGTTGGCTCTCTCATCTCCCTGGTATTTTGCATACTCCTCAGCATGTCTAGTTGTGTAATGACGTTTCAAATTGTATTCCTTGTGCACCGCAACTTTCTCTGTGCAAATAAGACACGTCGGGGTGCCCCTGTGCTCAACAAAGAAATATTGCATCTCCCACTTTTCCTGGAATTGTCTGTGCTCATCACCAACCTTTCTCTTCACTGCAGGCTTTGAAAAAGACATGTTTGGGGCTGTGGAATATATTTTAATTCCACTTGGTGTCACTGTTGTGTTTAGCCGACGCACGGAGAACGTCTCGATGCACAGAGAACGTCATTTCCGCTTCTTTTTCCTGTGACAGCAGCACGGCGGTCGGCGGATAATAGCCCGGTAGCAGTCTCCTTTGTTTTTGCGCTCGATGTTCATGTCTTTCATGATGACATGAACACCATGGCATTTGTAGATGGTAGAAAGTACCGGGATAGCGAGCGCAAAAAGGCGACTGCTCCCGGAGTGTTATCCGCCGTGCTGTTGTTACAGGAAAAAGAAGCGGAAATGACACCGTGCTGTTGTTGTTGTTGTAAACGTAGTCATAGAAACAAAAAAAACAAATGACATCATACAGAAATATATGTAGTGTTCATCGTGTGAGGCAATGCAAATAGCGTGATGCAAATAAAAAATAATGACCCACAAATAACGGTGCGACCCTAGTATAATTGGTCCGGGTTACCGGGGACTGTTATCGCCGACGGACAGGTGTCGCTATGTGACTGCAGACTACATTAGGCTACATTGAGTTCCTTACTTTTCTTTTATCCCGCCGCGTACGCATCACTTTGATTTATTTTGTCAGAGAGAGACATATATACGTATAATGTCCCGCTGGGCAGCAACTTAAAAAACTTTTTTTTGGAAGTGTTGTGAACGCAGCGCGCTGGGACGAATGTCCGCGTGTGCCCAATAGAAACGAGGCAGCCAGCCAGGCACGGAAGAAAACTCTCCATGGCAACGCTGCTGTAACTTTCACTCATTGAGAAATGTTTCTGTGCTTGCATCAAGCCCAGTCGATGTCCCACCCCCGAGATTGATTGGTAGGTTCGTTCAGCTCCGCACACAATACTGTAAAGTGCCATCCATATAAAACTCGCGGGCCGCACTAACATTAAACTTTCATATTAAGGTGGGGGCCACAAAATATCGTCTCGCGGGCCGCAATTGGCCCGCGGGCCACGAGTTTGAGACCCATGCTCTAGGGCATGGGTGTCAAACTCTGGCCCGCGGGCCAAATTTGGCCCGCAGTGTAATTATATTTGGCCCGCGAGGCAATACCAAATGACTACTAGAGCTGGCCCGCCGGTATTACACAGCGCATTCACTGCTAATACTACAAATCCCATAATGCTCTGCTGTTGTTTTAGCGCGCCAATCAGGACAGTACCCAGAAACACCCTCTCCTCTGTGACATTAGTCATAGCGACCTCACGCTACAACTGTCACCGTGCTACCCCTTCCGAAAAATGGCGAAAAGAAAGGCAGAAAACAGGAGCTTTCTGGACAGGTGGGAGGCAGAATATCTGTTTACATATGTAAAAGACAGACCTGTTTGTCTTGTCTGTGGAGTCAACGTGGCTATAACTAAGGAGTACAACATTAGACGACACTATGAAAGCTACTCCAAGGCATGGGCTTGAATGGTTGATTGATTTATTATTGTTATTTTATTTTTAAAATTATTAGCCTGTGGAAAAAGTTTATTTTGATATTTAAATCAGATGGCTGCAAATGGAAAAGGGGCATACGATTTTTATTTACATTTTATTTAATAAATTAATGCCATTGATGTGTTTTTTTTATTTGAAATTCGATTTTGCATGTCTGCACTATTAAGTTATATATTGTATGGTAATAAGTGTTGCTTGTTCCATATTCAATGTTAAAGCAAAACTTGTTTGGGTCCATATTAAAAGGTTCATTTGTTCAATGTTGGCCCGCGACTTTGTTCAAGTTTTAAATTTTGGCCCACTGTGTATTTGAGTTTGACACCCCTGCTCTAGGGGGAGGTAGATCTGTGTATCATCCGCATAACAGTGAAAAGAAATGTTGTGTTTTTGAATAATGTGGCCTAGCGGAAGCAAATAGATGGAGAAGAGGATTGGACCAAGTATGGAACCTTGGGGGACACCACAGGACATGGGGGCAGAGGAAGAAGATGAGTCGCTAATAGAGACACTGAAAGATCTGTTAGATAAATATGAAGAAAACCAATTTAAGGCAGAACCGGAGACCCCCACCCAATGGTTTAACCTGTGAATGAGAATGGAATGATCTACTGTATCAAAGGCTGCAGTTAGATCTAGGAGCAAGAGGAGCAGTTACCTGAGTCAGCAGCTATAAGGAGGTCATTAGTTATTCTTAGTAATGCAGATTCAGTACTGTGAAGAGCTCTGAAACCAGATTGGACATCTGCGACTAGATAGCTGTCTACTAGCTAGCCGGCTAGCTATCTAGCTAGCTCACTACCTATGTTGTTGAGAGTCTCACCCCAGCAAGTTTCTGATTAATTATTACTATATGCCTACATAATCATGTTGTCGTTTTATTTTCACCAGTATTGAACAGTGACAGGCTGACTGGCAAAATCATTATCAGGGCAGCCTGTCACAGGTCTATGAAGAAAAACAACGTGATCTCACACAAATATGTGAAATGAACACGATCTCTAAAACAGCGATTTACGTGCTGTGGACACATATTATGGGAAAATAACATTTCTCCACCACAAAATGAATTACGTTCCCCTGCAACGAATTGAAATACGTTCCTCCACCACGAATTTAAAAACTTTTCTCCGCCATGAATTGACGTCCCAAAGGTTGGTTAACGGTTAAATTTAGGCAAGTAAAACAAGTTTGGTTAAGGTTATGGTAAAGTTTAGGCAAGTAAACCAACTTGGTTAAGGTTTGGATTAAGGTTATGGTTAGGCAACTAAAACAACTTGGTTAAGGTTAGAGAAATGGTTTGGTCATGGTTAAATAAGAAAAACGTTCATTAAAAATTAAAATGTGACTTACGGTTGAAATGTACTTTGAAAATGCTGGGAATCGAACGCCGGTCGCCAGCGTCGATGGCAAACGTATACGCCCATCCACCACCCCAAGCACAACACCCTTACTGGCCACTGTGCTATTTTAATGTCACACTACTTCCTGTTTATAGTCGTGTCTCCTTCACGTAACCGTTTCGTGCTGGGAAAATGTATAGTTAACACTTTATGTTCCACCAACACGTAATTTGCTGTTAACATGCCATTTTCTGTGAGATCAGTCTGAAGAAAAACGAGAAGCCACACAGTTTGAGAGTACGGATTGCTAGTCTGTTCACATTCAATTTCAGTTCCAATTCCAGTTCAGGGATCTTATTAACCAGATAAATATAATATGATATTTATCAAGCCTCTCAGAATAGGAGTAGGCTAATCAGGGATCATGACCAGGTCCCCCTGTGACAGGCTACTGCCCTGATTCGTCAGTCAGCCTGTCTCTGTTTGATACTGGTGAAAATAAAACAACAATGTGATTATGTAGGCATATAGCAATCATTAATCAGAAACTTGCTGGTGTGAGACTCTCTTAACAAGGTAGGTTAGGTAGTGAGCTAGCTAGATAGCTAGCCGTCTAGCTAGTAGACTACCCTCATAGTCGCAGATGTATGAAGAAGCGTATAGCTTAAACCCTTTATCCAGTTTGGTCGTGGGAGTCTTGGAGGTCAACCAGCATATACGATGTACATTGGAAATGCTCATCTTTGGCAGCTCCTGAAGGCACCATGAATAAAACAACGTCATATTCACACGTAGCTGGTACAACAACAAGCTTTTAAAGCGAAACTGAACCGGAAACTAAATCCGTTTTAACAGAATGCGGAAGCAAGTTGGGCATAACCCCTATTCCGTTGCTACTGTAGCTCAGTTGCTGTATTACTGTGGGAATGGATACCATGTTTGCATGCTGATTTTACTTGAATCTGTCTTTGTAGCAGTGGCGAACCTCGGGCCTTCAAGGTATTCTCTGAAGGCCCTAGAATCCTAAAATGCTAAAATGGAAAAAGAAAAACATTGTGTCCAATAAATCTGTTTTGTGATATGTTGTTATTCATTATATTATGTGAATCATCTTATATTTGTGTGAGTGTCTGTGCGTGGCGAGAAATGTTGTTTTTTGGCAATGTGTGTTGGAAAAATTCAACCAATCAGAATTTTTCTCTGGTGTTGCTGGGTGGAATTTCTACATCGGCTTCTCCCTTCAGAACCCTAACCCTAACCCTATTAATTTGAATGAGAGCTTAATGTGGGATAGACATTTTGATCAACCAATCAAATTTGGATTTGTAGCCTCTGGGTGTATTCTTTCAGATTTTCCCACGGCCTCGGGGTATTCTCAAATGCCGCAATCATCTTTCTGCAGGTGAACCTTTAGTGAAAAGAGAGATAAAAAGGACGTCCAATACCCGAAAATCTGGATCTTATCCAACCTTCAAAAGGGTTTGTTAGGCATTTTAGCAACTGAGAACGATAAGGAAAAGGAAATCCTTTTGGATTTGAAAGCAAAGAATCAACTTTATGAACATTGAACAATTTATCCAAAAGGACAGGAGGATGGATAAATATATTTTTTTACTGCTGGTTTTATGACATTGTTGCATCAAACATTTAACTGATGTGTATGCTTATGGACAGACGTGCTCAAATTGGTTAAATTTTGTTATGGCTTTGTAATGGCGTTCATGTTTGGTAGTTGTACTTTGGATTGTGAGCAAATGGTATACAATGGTAAAGGCAAAGGTGTGATAGTGTGGCAGATTTTACATGCAACTGTGGTAGAGCTTGGTTTTTAAAGAAATAATTCGGGCTCGGGTCAGACTCTGCTGTGTTTTTTCATGTGTGGAAAAAAGCACAATGTTTTATGCTCCTCGCTTTCTCCTGAATTTGGGTCGGCCTAAATTCGGGTTGGGCCTGAATGTCATGGGCTCGGGCTTTATTTCCAGGCCCTCTAAACTGTGCAAACCTCAAAACTGTGGTGATAGCCTATGTGGTTGTAACCATCGTCTATGGTAGGTTTTTTGTTCGTGATTTTGAAAAGATTATTTTGTGGGAGGTACCGAGTGAAGGCCCAGGTCCAGAACCCATGGTTCGCCATTGCTTTGTAGTCATTCTTTAGCTGAATCGCACACAGAAGTCCCTGTCTATGTGACTCTCACTATACAGGCAGTCCAGTTAACATATTACGGCTAATCAATTAACTGTTGCATTGAAGAATTGAGGTCTAAGTTATAACTAGCAAACCACTAGCGGATTTTAGAGCCCTACTCCCATGATTCTGTGAGCTGTTATTGATTGTATGAGGGTCAGCTAACCTCTTGTGGAAACGTAATGTGTCACTGTGCTTATTTTGAAGTGCATTATTGACTACCTGTCCATCTTTACAGTGCTCTAGTAGAAAGATATCCAACACAGAGCACTGGCACAGGCAGGGAGCAGATGGTGTCATTTTTTATTAATGACTAACATCAACATTTTGCTGTGTACACATCAAAACAAAATGCCCATAACACAGCAGTGGGTGGATGCATACAGTTCAGCCACTAATCACAGATGAATATACATGCATCACCGTACATGCAACACACACTGTTTTTTTTAAGTCAGTCTCTACACACTAAACTTTACTGGACTTAGGAGTGTAATACACTGACTTTGAAATACACGCTGAATAATACTGGTTAAGTCCCTTTATCCTCTTAAGTGTTTACAGAATCCTCCAGTAGCTTTGCAACTTCAAAGCACAAATTTGTACTTCCTTTATAGTTTGTCTGCTGAAGATGGCAAAATACTGAATCTGTACAGCCTGTGCCTCCTTGGATGAGTGAAAAGTTTTGTTTTTTTTGCCATCTACAGTGTTCAGTACCAATCAATCAATTAACTCCGTGTGAACCTTAACCCAAGAGTAGGATCTCGGCTTTTGTGTTTGTGTGTGTGCATGGAAATTACTAAAAAAAAATAAATAAATAAATAAATTTGTAGAGGTACAAGCAAGAATTTTGTGGGCTCTTTGAGTTTCTCATTATCCGCTCACTGTCTATCCCATCTACTGATACAAAACAATTCATGCACAATTGGATTCAATCACTTTGTTCTTGGATTTGGTCTGGTCATCCTGCGTTCTCTTTCAGCAGCCACTTGGCAAACTCCAACACATATGAGGGAACAGTTGTTCATTGGCCACTAGCACGGCCGGATTAACCATATGGGCAACTGGGCGAGTGCCCAGGGGCACCAAGACTCCCGTGGCACCAAGCAACCGATTTTTTTTTTTTTTTTTTTTTTCATAATTCAAAAAATAAAATAAATTTAATTGCAATAATACAGTAGGCCTGCATAAGTTTGGGACAACAGTGACCAAAAAATCACTCACGTTAACTTCTTGTCCCACAATGTGTCTCGCTGTTTTGTCCTCTCTTCCGCACCCACGGGCCGCATTGATCCTCCCGATCCAAGCCCCGATCGCCTTGGTACCCATCAGTGCCGAAAACGGCGTTCGCCGGGCACCCGGTGATGCGTCGGCGTCGGGACCCCCGCCGAAATCTCGGCCGGATCAGCTATCGGCACTGGCCGGCACCGTGCCCCCGGGAAACTCCGGAAAGCGCCAAAACCACCATGCTCTGTGTGTCTCTCTCTCTCCGCCGACAGAACAGACGGCTGTCAGGTGGACAGAGCTCGCGCATATGCATGGAAATAAACGACTTACCGCGGTCCCTCTGTCCCAAATGCATCAAGCCAGCCAGTACCAAAAGTAAAAGTATAAACTTTCTTATGATTTAGACGAATAATATACCTGTTGAGATTAGTAATGATATTTCATTAAGGTCAACAAAAGATAAAACAATAGTTCTGCACTGTATTAAGTTATGATTTCTAATAACATAATTTCACATTAAACATAAGTTATAAACTGAAAATGTAGTGGAGTAGTAGTAAGCAAAAAGTATGTATAAAAAACAATCACGTAAAGTACAGATACTAGAAATAATACTTGAGTACAGTAAGAAAGTATTTCTACTCAAGGACCAATACACCCCTGTGGATAGGTATGGTTTGTGTGCTGCGGGGTGGGGGTGGGTGGGCACTTGAGTCGCTGGTGCCCAGGGGCACCATGAAGTCTTAATGCGGGCATGGCCACTAGTGAGAAGACTGTCCATTATTAAACTTGGTCACTGGGGAACGTGGGGATAGGCTTTGAAAGGGTTTGTTAGTGATAGGATCGATAAATAGAAAAATCCCCTGAGGCGGATGCTAAGCTCTGACTCTGAGAACTAACATACTGCTATGCCGCCCTATGTGATAATAAGTCAAAACGAATCGAGACAGTCACAGATTAGTGTTTATTTTGAATTGATAGAGAGGGGAGCACTAGAATAATTTTGTTTGGTTCTTTTTTCCTCCCAGAGAGCTGTTCATGAATTTCATGGCAGATTACTGTCTGTCTAACTTAATGTTACTGATGTGTCTTCAGCTATTCAGTGTAGCAATAGAAGTTATTTTTGTGCCAACAACTATATCTACTATTGTTAGTAATATGTCATACAACTCTATATTGTACAGCAAAACAAAAATCCCATCTCAATATCAGTTGCATTTTTCAGATTTAATTGATAATATTGATAAGAAAAGAACACATTTCATACTGGCTTATGGCATTAATTACATTGTGATTAAAATTTACCCACAGACTAGACTTCCGATTTTGTGACCTTTATCTCAATTAGGCAATTGCAGACATAAGTGCACACACTTTATTACAATACTATTTTAAAAAGTATTGAGCTACATGATTTGCTAAAAAAAAAAAAAAAAAAAAGTTGTTGATTAATCATCTGTTTAAAAATCTCTAGCCATTTGGTCTCAATAAACATTGCACCCATCATTACTTGCCAATTCCACGATCTTCCCGGGAGAGCGCTGATTTTCATGCTGCTCTCGTGTGGTTTCACTCCTACAATGTTCTCCCTCAAAAATCTGTTCATTTACTATATTTGTTAAAATAGTAACACACAACGTCTAGGCCCTATAGTATCACTTTCCAAATGATCAACAAAATAAGTAGACTTTATGGGAATGTGACGTGGTGGTAAGGAAGTGGGAAGCTAACAATGCCACCTTGGGAATTTCACGCAAGGAGATAACACATTAAGCACTGGACTGAATACTAGGGATGCACATTTTCAAAAAAAAATCTTGATCAATTTGCACTGTTAGTTAACGATCAAATATCGATGTTTGTTAGTCGTCCCCCCCCCCCCCCAAAAAAAAAACAAAACACAGACACACGCACCACTACACACACTTGGAACCCAAGCATTATTCAGACAAACAACGTAAATCACACTGACAAGCATATTGAAGCTGAATGAAGAATATTACTATAGTATTAGCCTATGTAGGCGATGCAGTTATGGCTCGTAAAATCATGCCGCATTTTCATCTGGCATTCTCATATTCCAATATTAATCCGACTAAAATAACGTTTCCAAACTCCAAAGGAAATAAAAAAAACTATCGTTGACCAAATCGTCTGGGGTTAACTGTTTTAGGCCTGTTGCCTAAACATTTTAATTTATACAGATCAGCATGTCCAAACGCTCCAGAGTTACACACCACATACTGTCTGTTCACCGTCTGCCCAGCGGCAGAGAAGACGCGCTCTGACGGGACAGAGGTCCCGGGGTACAGAGATACCGCTGCGTTAGTGATGTCAGCCTGGGAATCCTACTTGATTGGCTTTCCACCAGTCCAGTGGATTTGTATCAAGTGGTGGAGGCATTTCTTGCAAGTAGCTCTCCACTTTGGTCCAATCAGTCTCGAAAAGCAGGAGACCAATTCTACGGCTGGTGAAATAATATGTGCGGCATGGTACATTTATAAAAAGTGACCAGTGGAGAGTGGATATATGCATGCTTTAACAGACAGTGGCTACAATAAACTATAGTATATCATGTTGATGATGTCACTGGGGTCCATACACAAAATATAAAGTGAGCTTGGGCCATTTACAAAGGTCAAGTTTGGCAGCTTAGAGGGAATCACACAGAGACTCTCCTCAAGGAGCATCTGAAGCAAACAGTGGAGTTACTGGTTGCGGGGAACAGAGGCACCTAGGCAGACTTTTCAAGGACATAAATAGATAAAGTATCTTGTGTCCACTTTAAGTAAGTAAAGACTTATTTATACCTAGCACTTTTTAAAACACACTGTTACAAAGTGCTTCACATAGAAAAGTGGCAGAGGATACAAAAACAGTAAAAGCAAGATCAAAACAAACATTTAAACAAAATGGGCAAACAAAGATAAAAACTTTGGAGAGGCTAGCCTATAAAAATGCAAAGCAAACACAACGAACAAACATAAACAAAATGAACATAAAAACATAATATAAAACATAAAAAGGCTAACCTGTAGAGATGCATTTTCAGGTGCTGCTTAAATCAATCAACAGATTCGGCAGAAAAAATAAATAAATAAAAGCACAAGATTTTAAACATGTAGAAATACTGTTTTAAACCAATTACTTTGTATTTCATTGTCAAATTCAATTAGTGAGCACCCATAATGTTTGATGTCCACTTTAGTCTCTGTTCTGTATGTATTCAGCGTTGTATGCAGCGTTTATAGTTAAAAATGTCACATATTATGGCATTTTTCATTTTTATTATGACATCAAACAACAGGCCACACCGCCTACCTCTACCTGTGTGTGACGGCTACCTCGCTGAACTGCTGCGGCTCGCACGCCTGTGGTGTCCAAACAGACAGCACTGCTGCTGCGGCGCTGCCTTCCAGCCTTTGATAATGTTTGCCTTTGATAATGGCCATAGAATGTTTCATTTCAACTCATTATAAATGTCATTTATATTTATTTTAGACAGAAAAAGGTTAAGAAGCGTGTGCTCAGTTGTAAATAATAAATAATAATAATAAAAATAAATAAATAAAAAATATACAGCAGTCCCTCTTCACTTGGCCTGGCTCAGTTTAAAAGCCATTTCCGGGGGGGGGGGGGGTTCGGGTTTCTGTTCTACAGGTTTCCAGGGGTAGGCTTATCGAAAACTATCTAATGTACATCAGGAGCGGGACCTTAATTTACATTATAGGCGCCAAACCAACTGTATAAGCAGATGTTCTGGGTTCAGTCTCTGCTGAATCAGAAGTGCTGTGCGTTTGCCACTATATCTTGCTTCAAGTTCGAGATTTTTTTCCCCTTACAAATGGGTAAGTCTCCTCTGTTTTTTGTTTAATTGAAAAATATTTAGTAAAACTGCATGTTGATCATGATCTTTATTTTATATGTAATGTTACTTTACTTTAAATAGTTTTGATTAGCCTACCTGTCTTGCAAATGGCACTGGCGTTGTCAGCCCTTGGTCTTTTGGTTGTGGCTTGTGACTTCGTCGTTTGCTTTTGCTTTTGTCACTTCCGCTTCTCTTCTCGTGCCAATCAGAGTGATCTCTCTCACCGACGGGCTCCGCTGCCGATTCAACACGCTCAACCGGCCGAAAAGCCGCCGACGGGGGTCCGACTAGTGCCGACGGTGCGGGACACACCGCAAAAACTAGGGACACAGACGTTTACCGACGGCCCGACATTGGCCAACGGCCGACCGTCGGGCTGGTGTGTCAGGGCCTGTAGACAGAAGGAAAGCCATAGCGCTTTATCTTTTGCTCCGAATGCTCCGGAGAAGAAACCGCCGAAGAATGTGGGTTCACCCAATAAACCAGAGAAGGAGGCAACTTGGAGCTTTTCACCATCTTGCTGGTGAACTGAGTCTTGATAAGGACAAACACCTGAAGTATTTCAGAATGAGCGCTGAGCAAATGGATCATCTTCTTTCCTTGGTTGGAGCCGACCTGACCAGGCAGACAACAAATTACCGGGCTGCCATCGAACCTATAACTATTTCACTATTATTGGACATGCATTAACAAAGATCAGAAGAAACTAACGTAATAACTGTTTTTATTGGAAAACAAAACAAAATAAACCGAACAGTTATTTATATCCATTTAGAAAATAAAAATAAACAAATAAATGAAATAACATAGGCTATATAATTTTTTTTTTTAAATAACAAAGTTACAGTGATACGTCTTTTAGTAAACATTACTAGCCTACAAACACCCAAACATGAATTATTAATACTAAATATAGCCTATAAATAAAATGTGAAAATATAAATAACTATTTACAACATGGCAACGAAAATATCAGTTGAGGGGTGGGATTGGATGGGAGTTTATTCAAACTCATGATACATTGGTATCGAGGGGTCTTGCAGATCTTCCAAAAACTGTCTTTGGGATCCCTGTTTTTGGTTGGCTCTTGGGGGAGGTGCTGGAGGTTGAGTGGTCTGGCCTTGCTGGTAGAAGGGTGTGGAGTGGTATGTGTGAAATGCTGTAGGGGTATGTGGCAGCTGTGGGCTTGGTGTTGGGACAACCGGTGGGGCTGGTGTGGAAAACTGTCCCTGGTCTTGACCTTCTAACCCTGCCAGATAGGTCAAGATGTGAATTTGGGCCTGGGCCTGGGTTTCACGGGACAGCCTGTTCAATCTGGGCACTAAACTGAGGGCGAAATAATACATTTCCTCACCTGGTGTGGGGACATGTGGTGGAGCAGTAGTTGTGGGTTGTGTTATAATGTCCAATATCTGTTGCTCTGCTGTTGTGGGAGAAATGGATGCCCTTCTCCTCTCCCGTGTTGGTCTCTGGTGCTGTGCAGATGACTCTGTTATCAGAGCTTGCACTCGGGGGTGGGGGTGGGGGTGGTAGACCTTTGTGATGTTAATGACGGGGTGGGAGTAGTAGCCCTCTGTAGAGAAGGGAGTGGAGTTGCAGGTCTTGAGATCTGTCCTGATGTTCCTGCCTCCACATCCTCTTCCATGGCGCTCAAATCCAGTGCCTCCTCCAAACTCTCCTGAGGCTGCAGTGTGCTTCTTGAGCTAAAATAATTAATAGTAGATGTCAGTATAATAACCAGGTACCAAGTCTATTAAAAACATGAATCCCTATAGGTAGAACACACATTTTGACTAACTTTACATATAATTCAATAACAGTAATGGTTTGGTTTCAGAACTATGCTTATTCAATATTTCTAGCTTATAAATGAAGCAATAAAGCATACTAACCTTCTGGGTTGCACATGAGGTAGCAGGAAAGACATAACTTTGTCATATTTCCATTCCTTGATGGTGCCACCAGCAGAGCCACTTGGCAGGTTTTTTTGTTTTTTGTTTTTAACAAATGCGTCCCGGAGCACCTTCCACCTCCGCTTGCATTCATCAACTGTGGGGGAAAAAAAATTAAATGTATTATAATAACATAATGAAAATTACACTTTTTTGGTCTTTCTTACACAGGTTCCTAGGAACAGGGGAAAGCTTCACAAGCCTGGATGGTGGTTGTGATATATATATATGATAGATGGTATGTTGTGATAAAACTGTTGCTACATCAGAAAGAACAGCAGTAAAGAAATAACCGACACAGGTCCATCTTTTAAAAACGTAAGCCCATGTTAGAGTGCTGGATTCGGTGTTTTGCGCATGTCAGAAACCTTTATTCTGATTACATACTGTGGAGCATGTTAGTGCTCATGTAAACACTTGCATGACAATCTTCCTTCCGAAAGATTTTATTCAGAATGAAAAAAAAATGTGGCTCTGTCGGCTCTTCTCCACTTCTCATTAAAAAAATCGCCTTTTAACTTTTGGTTCGTGAGTTGTTGTCTCCTCTTGCGTAGGTGTACTTACATCAGCCGCTTTCTTTACACCCGCAATGTAACGCCACATTGTTGTTTAAATAACGTTAGTCCGTCAGATTTCTTTCTTCTTCTTCTGATGCAATTTGCGGCAGACTAGACGCAGCTTTGAATTTGAATTTCACGTCCAATCAAATTGGCGGTCAGTGGAGATGCAGGAGGAGACGTAGCTAACCGGCCACCGTGGCTGGTAGGTTGATCAAAGTCCAACCCTGATTATAGCCTACGTGGGGTTTCTGCTATGACTACCGTATTTCCACAATTACTCCACTAATTTAGCCGTGCAAGTTACTGAATTTTCTACAACACAGTCCTACAAATATTTAACAATAGAAGCCTTGTGTTAACAAATGAAGGGATTCTGTCCACAGAAACGCTAGAGGGCTTTTAATTTGAAACAGAAACAGAATGTGTTGAGTAAAAAAAAATATTTATATTTTTTCATGTCTGTGACATATTCTACAGATATAGACATTGAAACTGTATTGAAAGGTGTAATGTTGCTGGTATGATGTCAATATGACTATCAACAGATCATTTTCACTGTCTATTTTTGCTGAGAACCGCGCGCGTCACGCTGAAAAAATAGGCGACACGTCAAATCTCTAGATGAGCCGCAGCAGAGCTGCAGCCGCGGCGCGCCTGCAGCTGCTCACGCAGCTGCTCACGCGGGCTGTGTGGCTACTCTAACCTGTTGACATGGGCGACAAAATGAAAAGCAACAGGTTCCGCGACGCACACGCATTGCTCAGGTAGGCAGTGTGGCCCGGGCGATATGGGTGCTCATTTATTGAATTTGACAATAAAATACAAAGTAATTGGTGCACAATTGAACAATGGAAGGTGTTGGGGAATTGGAAGGCATTGTCTTTCTCCAAAACCTCCACCAAGCCTTCGATTGTGCGGGCTCCAACTAATTTCCCTGGGCTGTTGTTTGCCCTCAGGGACATTACTGGGAGCCTGTCATTGTGGCCAAATAGATCCCCCAGGAACACCATCACCAGGGATTGGCCCACAACCCCTGGTGCAGCTTGAAGCACATCGGTCAGAAGGAACAGCCGCTGAATCCTTGCCTTTTGTTTTGGGTCGGCTGTCCAGTTTGAGAGAGGAGGAGGGGTAATCCCAACACTGGCACTGTTTACTGGAGCCAGGCCAAGGAAGCCCTTCCGCCTTGTGACACTGTGTTCTGAGAGGTTGGAGGTTCACAGGCTGACTGAGTAGTTGTGGTCAGTGGTCGACATTGGATGTCCCCAAAAAAACTCCAACGCCAGCTCAGCCTGGAAAATCTTCCAGGATGCCTCATACCCACCAACATGTACATTAGTTTTGTACAAGGTGCGGAGTGTGGTTGTCAGGTGGGTCACAACTTCCTGCACCACTGTCAAGGTTCCCCTGTCTGCTCTCATTATCCTTAAAAGGGATGAGCATGGGATAGTTTTTCAGTAGGTGGCACAGGTTGTCCGTGTCAAACATGTCAGCAGCATCAATTATCATTGGGATTGCTTCTGTCTCTCTGTTGAACAGAGCAACCTGCTCCAACCGTAGCTTGAGAGGGGGCACACTTTTTTCCAGCAAGTCCTCCATGTGGCACATGTAATTGTGTGCCCTTTGCATCTGCACTTTGATGACCTCAGGGTGCTGGAGACCACAGGTTGCAATGACCCTGCTGACGGGGTGCTTATACATTTTGTCCATCACCCCGATGGACAAAATGTACAAGCACCCCATCAGCAGGGTCATTGCAGTGCTGAGTCCACATAGCACTGGACAAAGGTCAAGTATGGGGAGGTGAAGAGAGACCTCAAGTTGTGGGTAACGTCCATCGGGCGGTGGTCCAAGTTTGATTGAAAATTGACTGCCTCAATCATAGACAGCACTGGGTAGAAGTTTCCCCTCTGTCCAGCCACTTTCTCCATGCCCACACGTGACCATAGGATGTGGCAACTTGGGTCCTTGCACCTCACAGTAAGGGCAGCATGAATGGAGACCCTTGTAACTCCCTCCATGTCCACCAGGCTTTCCAGGTTCAGTGGGTCCTCTTCTCGCTGACCAAACAGAGCCAGTGTAAACAGGACCCTCAGGTTAGTGTCCACACAAGCTTCGGAGAAAGCGCTGTCCAAGATATCCAAAAATAACACCTGGTCCATGCTAAGGAGATGAAACTTTGCCAGGGAGGAGAGGGAGTTCTTTTGAAATGTTGGCCGCGCTTTGTCCGTCGCAGGCAAGTCATGCAGCTTAGCCATGAAAATGCTGGCTGCTTCATTGAAGATGTCACAGGCCTTTTCCTTGGCAACATGAAGAGCCAGATGAAGTGAGTGAGTCATTTCCTTTTTGCTGGATGGAATGAGGGTCACATTCAAATGGAATAGTCCATTGACATACCCCAAGGTCCATCCATACAGGTGACTCAGTTCAGAGTGGATACTTTTGTTCCAGTTACAGAGATCAAGATGTTTCTTCATGAACTGAGAGTGGGACTTCAACTGTGGTGGGTATAATTTTGGCAAAGAGATAGGGTAGGTGACCCACGATCCTCTTCCAGGAGTCCAGCTCAATTACAGCTCCATCAATATCAAAGTTGAAGTCACCTTCAACTTAAATAAGACATTTCCTTACCTTAAATGGTGCACAATCCAAGAACGAACAAAATCCAACAGGAACGAGGCTTCCAAACAAAGAAAAAATTCATCAAGAATCGTTTTCAGAAGAAATCAAGCATGTCTGAGGCGTTTTACAGTCAGTTATTACAGCAATTTGTAAATGGCGGACCCAACGGCGCTTGTCACGTACGTTACAGCGTCATCGCTACGAGGTCTGCAATTGGTCAGTTTTCAATTCAAACTCCGTGACATATAAACCACATAAATAAAATAACTTCAAAATTTCCTTTCAAATTCTACATTAATGAGTGTAATGTTAGTACAAAAACGGAATTAATCAATCAAAATAAATAAATCATGTATGTTGTTATATTGGAATTCAGGTAAATCATGTTTAGAAATGTAATCTGTCCCAGTTACATTTGCACTAACATTCTAACATGTCAACAAAGTACATAATACGTTGTATTAACAACGTTGCACAGAAGTCGTGAAATGACCTACAATACACATGAAATTAATAATGTTGCAACAACGTTGCAACAACGTCCTATTGTAAAGTGCAGGATATGCCATGTTGACGTTGCAAAACAACGTAAAACTTCCACTGTATTCTGACATATCAACAGTGTTGCAGATATTGTAAAGGATAGGTTCGCTGGTTTATTTTTTCAACAAAGTTGCACAGATTTTGTACAACCACCTGGAATACCCGGTAAATTGTAACGTTTTAGCAACATTGTAGCAACGTTATTATATAAAGTCCAGGAAACGTCATGCAGACAAACGCCGAACAGACGTTGTAAAACTACCTTAAAGTACCTGTTGCGTTGTTACATTTCAACGACGTTGCAGCAACGTAGCTGATAGTAACGTTGTAAGTGTAATGTTGCAGTAACATCGTTCCAATGTCATAAATTAAACGTCACAATCACGACGTTGCAGGGACATACTGTGTTTGTAGGGTAAGGTTTGCAGGACAGAAGAGGTAGATGTCTGTAAATTGACGGCGATGAGTGTGGCTCTGTGTGAGATCCAATATGACATTATCAGTGTATGAGACTGAATGTGGCATTTAGCCCATCGGCGAGAGGCCATCTCTTAGTCAAAGACGCCCTCTAGAGGCCATCTCACGAAGCGTTTCCTGACTGACTGACTGAATTTGCAGTGTGATGGCCTCGGCTGCACCGTGGGAAAAATATACTTCTAGCTGCAAATTTTAATTCTGCTGTCCTCTACTAATAGCTTGAAAAAAGTAAAACTAGTTCAATCAGGAGAGACTAGGTTGAATACTAAAATAAAAACTTTATTCAGAAGCCAAACATGTTGGAAACTTTGGTGTTGGCTCCGTTCTTTGTAACTAGTGGAGGTTCACAGAATACCTCAAGTGAATCTCTGTTTCAACACATTAATATCAGCTTCCCCCTAGAACTGCTCTTTGTATGATTTAAGCAGCTACAGACAAGACTGTGAGATTTGATCATCATCATTGATATTTTCTGACCCTTTCTATTTTTTATACAAAGGGCCATTTTCACAATCACTGTATTCAATTGCATACAATAAATAACATAATGGAAACTACAACTACCTTCAAATTCTTTGAGAAACTTACCAGGCTAAAATTGCTCTACCATATCCTTACTTCTTTTTCTTTAATGAGTGCTTTTCATTTTGACAAACTAACCCTTGTTCAGTGTGATACTTCAGTAATCCAGTGTGTGTATATTTATCCTTTTTCATCATTGTTCTCTTTTTATCCAGTACCCGGTCTACTAAATTTTGGATGTGCACATGGTTTTCTGTGTTCTACACAAAAACCTGGAAATAATGACATGACCTAGGGGATATTAGCTTGTTAGTTAGTATAATATAGTAACAAATGAATATGATTATATCTCATGCATACCGGGCACAACAATTTCCTTGTCATACATTACCAGTTAACTCTTACACAGGATGGTAAATGTAAAACAAATATTAATCAATAGTATTAATTTATATAGTATAACAAAATAAATAAGTAATAATGATAATATTTATTTCTACAAAACAAATACAACAATAGCGTTTTATCACTACATCTTCATATGTACTGATAACTCTTCACCTAATAATATTACAGATAACCATAACAGGGAAGGTGCTGGCCAAGAAAACAACAGGCTCCAACAGAGTGTCTTCAGGCAGTTTACTACCATACACAGTATTCTTGCTGGTTGATGCAACAAACATGATTGACCTAACTATCTGGGGTAAGGCAACTGTAGATATTGATAATTGGTTCATGTTTTGTGAGTTATCAGTGTGTGAATTTGGAGGAACAAAATCATTGAGCACCACAAGAGACACAACAGTGTCACAAGTTGCTGCACCTGGATCTTGCATCAGTGCAGCAGAAGAGATACCCCAAATAATCTGTGGAGAAGGTGTTGCAAAGGTCAACAAACAATTTCTGTGCATCGCAGAGTGCTAGTAAAGTCAACTGTGCACCACTAAGCTACAAGTGCACAAAATGTCATCAACGGCGCAAGTGCAAAACACTGACCACTGTGACCTCTGTACAAATTAGTTTGCTGTGATAATGCTACAGAGACCTCACACAAGTTAAACAACACTTTACTGAGAGGTGTGCTTACAAGTGAATATGAGCATATGTCAGCAGACGAGTTAGAAGAAGCACTGCTGATGGTGAACAACATTAAACCGGAGTTGTATCGCAGACAGGTGACATCCGTCACTCAAGTCATTGACACTCAAAGTGAACACAATCCAAGACATCTACACAGCATGAACAAGTAGAACACCTTGGTACATCAACAGAGTGTGTCACCACTCTTCCAAGATGGGGAAACAACAACACTTCTCAGGGATGGACTGGACTACCGGGAGAATTCCCAGTGGGCTGCTCTGTGGGCTGGTCAGTCGGCGACTTGGCCCACAAACTGGCCAACTGGAGAGAGCGAGAGTGTACATTTGGGTGTAATTGTTTGAGTAAGTGTGTGTGCCGCAGAAAAGGGCAAGGAACAAGACAAACTTGTCAGGAGAGATGGCCTACCACGACAGAATAGCAGATGCAGAGAAAGCTTATGAGGTCGCTGTCCGCAATCTAATTATGGACACAGTTATTGAGACCATCCACAGAAGATTTCTCACTCATGGCACTCTGTATGCAGATCTAGCTCTTCTTGATCCTAGAAACTTCTCCCAGGTCATATATACTGCTCTTTCGCAGTCAGCCTTACAAGGACTCAGCGTTTACTGAAGTTTGACAACAGGGGTTAGTTTGAACAACAGTTGAAAATGTATATGAGCTGAAAAGTCTAGCTGTGCAATGGAGCAGATTGAAAATGTCATGACTGGATGAGTATAAGTCCAGAACAGTGGAGGAAGGCTCTGGACATGAAGAGGAAGAGGTTGAAATTGTCAATAGAAGCTGCTCTTCCTGCAAAGATTGTCCACTGTGCTGCTACCAAGTTCTCAGGAGGTTCAACCTGCTTACAGATGCATACCATGTTCTTGGCCTGGCATACAAATTTTTACTCAGTGTTTCAACGCTGAAATTAATCAAAAACAGATTCAGGAGCAAGCTTTCACAGGACCACCTGGAGGCTTTTATGCTGATGGACTCTGAGAAAGACATCCTGATGTTCTTAGAAACAGACACTGTGATTGATAGAGTTGCAGAGAAGAGTGACCTGCTGAGAAAGCCCCTCCTATAATAAGGTACACTATATTTTGGTGGTACTTATTTTTTCATTCTTGGTTTACTGTCTTAGTACTTCCTACAATTATAGTGTGTGACTTAGAACAGCCAGACAGACATTTATGTCTGTGAGTATACTGTCTATTCAACCATCTCTACCTTATTCTAGAATTAACATAATGTGATTTGTCTAAGTTTCAGTTATGAATCATCAAGTGTGGTTGCCTTCAGGTTTGTTTTCCTTCATCTCTTGTTTGAGTCTTCATTGAAGAAGTGAGCCAGTTAATACACAGCCAGGCGGCCTTTTATGTCTGTGACTACATTGTCTATTCAACCATCTCTACTTATTTCAAACATCTCTACAGCGACTTACGTCCGGAGGCTGGAGATTCAGAAATCACCAACAAGGATGGTTGTCCGGCCAATTGGTGGGCTGGTCTGGCCAATTTTGGATCCCAGTCCATCCCTGACACCCCCCTATCAGCTTCAGAAAACAGAGCTGACAGTCACATTTCTGGCCAGCAATCCTCAATTCAACTAAAAAGACCACTCATAAAGCACCCAAACCTGCCTTTTAAATGTAAAGCTAAAGCAAAAATAACATAAGCACTTTCATAAAACTCAAGGGTGGACAAAAACCAAGATATTGCTGAGAACATCATGGGTAATGCTTTCCCTGAAGACTGGCAAGATATGTTTTTTTCAACGGGTCACACTGGTGCAACATTTTAACAAGTAGCCTACTTCATCCCCCCAGGATTTGGTCAACCGGTACTGTGTGTGCATTATCCCATTATAAAAACCTCTTCTTTTAGACTCTTGCACAAGCTGCTATGATTAGTGTGTGTGTGTTGTGAGCATCACAATCCTCTATCTCCCTGTCTCTCTCACTCACTTGCTCTTGCTAGCTGATCATGGTGTACAGTGAAGGCGCTTTCAAAATACAGTATTCTATCGAGTATGGACAACAAAATAGTTCCTCATTGTAACATCACCTGTGTTTCCCTGGTCGCTGATCCTTAATTTTTTTTTTTTTCATCATATCCGCTGATTTGAAACTCTGATGTGACATTTCTTCACATTTTTACAATATTTTTGGCTACAGGATCACAGGGCTGTTAATTTATAATACTATACACCGTAAGAAAAAATACATATACAATGAATGTGTAAGGGCTGTTCACCTGACAGTTGAGGGAATATGTTAACACTGTAACTACTACAGTTACTGCTACTTATTAGCTTAATATTACTTATTGCACTAGATTTATGACTGTTTTCCTGTTTATTTTCTTAAATTACTTTTATACAAACAAGTTAACATGTTTCACACTTTAAGAGGCAAATACTCTTAATGATGCTGCCTGAAAAATAATGTAAGATATTGTACAAGTCCTCATGACTGGCACTTAAACAACAAACAACAGTTGATATAGAGCAGAGATGTAAAAAAAAAACAAAAAAAAAAAAACCCCATTGTTTAAATATCTTCTTTTTCTACTAAAATTGCACTGAAGAGTTTGACGTTTGAAGTTGTTGATGTTTTACACTTGAAAAAATTGCAAATACACCTGCATCACCTGTTGTAGTTGCATTTTAGCCAATGGTGTGTTAAGATATTGCCTCTAGTTTGCTTTGTGCACTATTTTACCAAATTCATGTCTAGTGACCTTCCTTTGGGTTAGGCCAATTACTATAATAATAATTAGCTCTAACCCTAACCCTAACCTTCTGTTGGAAGGAACTCAACCTGATTTCAGGTAGCTATCTGCAGCTCTACTCACACACAATTCTTACAAAACACCAGGTGAGGCATGGATTATACAAAAAATAATGTCGTTTTTAATTTCAAATACAAAAATTGAATCTCATTAAAATTTAATTACTTAAAAAACAAAAACATCACTCCTGTTTGGCCAGCCACCAGCTACTGCATCTGCCCTGAGAACCTCGGAGTGCCTGAGCATGCTCCCACACTCTGCCACAGCTCCAGCAGAGTCACCAGGTAAGAGTAAAGAGAGAGAGAGAACAGACAGCACTGCAAGCCAGCATGCAAGGCCAAACCACTACAAATGGGAAGCATGCAATCACTGCATCCTTTATCACTACAAACCAAACAATGTGGACAATTACGAATCTCCCCTTCTCCACCAGCACCCAATGGCAACAGCTGCGACGGAGGCGGAAACACCACCCGGCAACATACCCAGGGCCAGGACACGCTAGCCCAGCTGCGAGTCGGTAGCCAGCTAAAGACGAAAACACTGACCAGAGGATTAATACCAAAACAGCGCCAAGAACAGCATTGCTAAACACAGCGGTAGCACTATGACACACTTGCCAACAATGGCCGGTTACTCAACAGTGAATAACAAAAAGGTAAGACATCTCTACAAAATTCAGAAACCCTACAGGAACAGTAGAACAGTCGCTTATAGGCCCATACACTCCTATTCATCTGCAAGTCTTGACTGAAAAGAAAAAGAGAACATTAGAATTAACATGCTTAAAATCATGTAACCAATAAATAAATATTGCCGCAAAAGGCCAATAAAGGGTTTCAAACCTTTACTGACTGGTAAAAATATGGAAAAGATTTTTAGTTATTTTGAGGCACACTTGTGGCTTTATTTGGTAAAATAATCACAGAAAGTCATTTTGATTTGCCATGTACCTGCATGCAATATACTCTGCTTGATGCACTAAATGCTTGGCCCCCGGAATTTTTTATTTTTTTTTCTAAGATGCCTGCCGTCAGACTCATCCTGAAGGTAATGGAGCATGTGTTTGAGAACATCATTGGGGAAACCCTCAAATATGCACCCCACAGAGGGACTCCGGTGAGTGTAAAGGATTCGTGAAAGAGCTTCTGTGATGTTCTCATGTCTTCCTTTGAGCCCAAAATATCTGATTTTTAAATAAATATTTTTATGATTATGCAGGTGGATAACCAGAATCCAATAGTGCCGCCTAGTTGTCCAGGGGACTCGCCTTGACAGAGCATTCACACAACCGCTGCCAACACACACACACACACACACACACACACACACATATCCTACCCCATCCCACGCCACTACCACCACCACCACACAAACACACGCACAAACCCAACCCAACACACACACACTCCGGCACACAGACACATCCCACCCCATCCTGCCGCCACACAAAAACACACACCCGCACACACTCACTCACACATCCCACCCCATCCTCACATAACATTGAAGAAATCCTAAAAGAAATGATTTGTTGAGCTGAGTTGTTTTGACAAACACACATTTGTTATATTTGTTAAATGTGGAAAACCTTTTCACCCAGTTGTTAAATATAGTAAATTAATTGAACATTTGTTGAACCTGCAATAAGCGTTATCAGGCCATATAACCAATCCTGAAACTAATGTGTGCTATGCACGATTCTATGGTAAGCTTTCTGCCAGGGTGCTCCTAAATTGAAAAAAATAGGAGCAACAGCAAAATCTAGGAGCACAAACTAGTGATGAATGTCTGTGTCCCCGTCTGTCTGCTGTTCAAACTCTAGGAGCCAGGTTACTTTTAATGGAGTCTGCAGTCTGCGCAAAATCACGGTTTCATGGTTATTATGTGCTTCAATGAGCATTTTATAATTACAAGATTTATTTAATTTTTCACAACATTTCTTCTGGTTTTGCAAAAAAAAAATAAAAAGCGTACTCTATATTAAATTAATTACTCTAATTTAAATACAGTGGCTAAAAAGTATGTAGCCTAGTATGTAGCCCATTTGAAAGTGAAATAATATTACAGTAACTGCCTTTTGAAGACAAAAAAAACAAAAACAGATTAGACTCAAGCCTTTGAAAATGGCGTTTTCATGTCATTTGCATTTCTGTCCACGCTACCGTTTCCAGGCCGTTTTCTAAAAGTTTCCCGTCCACACTGATATGCAAAAAAGTTAGGGAAACAGTGAAATCTACCCTGGGCATGGGCAAGCCTCTGACCCATGACATTTATGTCTTTACCACTGTTACGGAAGTGTTGTCATGGCTGCAACAGCAGAGTGCCTTAAGCGTCAACAAGATGTCCTAATTTGACTTGAGTGAGATCACATGACAATCCCACGTCAGCGTTTTGGAAAAGCTGACGTTTTGGAAAAGCTCTGTCCACACTACAACACGAAACCGGCATTTTCAAATGTATCCACTTTGGAGAGCGTTTTCAGAAAGCGCAGTTTTTGGTGGTCGAAAAAAACGCTGTCCTAGTGTGGATGGAAGGCCAAAATGGAGAAATAAAGATGCGTTTTCAAATTTACCTGGATTAGTGTGGACAAGGCCTTAGTGCAATAGGTTAGTCTTCTACACCTAGCCTGATACAGATGCAAACAGGAATTAAATAATGGCACCAAACGAGCTGATTCAGCCCCGCGAATGGAAGACACTGCTGAGAAGAAACGCTGGAATATTTCTACTAATACTAATTCTAATACTACTACAGCCATTTTGGTGAGTTTTTATAAAATGTAAAGTAATGTATGTTATATAATGATGGGCGCTACAATACTCCCATTTCTGCTTTACTGACATTGGCTTACGTTGCACTGAAAGTCCAACTCTTAACGTTGGTCGTTGAGTGACAGTTTTATATTTAATCCCCTACCAGATTTACGTTTCTGTAAGAAACTTGCCGCCAAATTAAACGCGTTTCAATTTAATTTTATTACCTTGTCTTGATCATGCAAGGATGGATGGTGATCTGGAAGATGTCTTTGCAAGTTAGATGTGTTTGAGCCATTGGCAGCCGCGTTTCATCGGCAGCTTTGCAAATTGGATATCAGTCTTCTTCAACAAACCAAGTGTTAAACACTGGTGGATAAAAAGCTAGGATGTTGTCTCCTCTCTGTTAGCTAATGTAGCCTCCACACAAACAGAAACAGTGATTTGCTCTCGTAAGGTTTGACAGGCGCAGTCTTGTGCGAACGTGAGGCTTCATTCAAGAGCACAGAATCTCAGACGGAGATATCGCAGCTTCTAAAATGCTTAGATGCGACTAATAGTGACATCGGTTAAACATCTCGCACCGGTGCCCCTAAATTCAACCCCTCATTCGCATTTTTTAAAAAAGTAGGAGCAAATGCATTTGCTTGCATTTATTTATCTAAATGGATAACCCTGAATATTCCTTACACACACACACACACACACATTTAGAATATTGTGTCAATAATAAGTGTTGCATTTCTGTGTAGTTGTAGTTAAACTTCATTTAACTAAGATGTCAAGACGTGTCTTAGCATTGGTTTTACAGAGGGAACCAATAATACCAGGGCACCCACTGCTGCCTGTAGTATGTCTTGTGCAAACTTACAAACTTCATTTTCAGAAAATGGTTAACGATTTAAATGCTCGTCTAACCTAATACATTTTTCAAGTTTCAAGTTTTCTTAGAAGATGATGATTTTATTTACCCACTTACTGAAGTCCAAGTAGGATGTGAATGTTTTGAAACCAAATCATCTAACCCTCTTATCATTTCCACTGTATTTTTCTTGACAATATAAGGAATATAAGAATTGCAAATAGACAGACTTGGAGTTTCCGTCTAAGTTATTTTTTTTCATACAAGCACTGTTCTATCTTCTACAGTATTTAGAGTTCTGGTTGGGAATGTAAAGCACATTTGGCTGTCACTTACAGTGTGTCAGCTGTCTTCTGTCTCTCTTTTCAACTCAATTTTTCAAACCCTTATCATCACACACCTTGTCATGCCAGGACTAATGAAGCAGAGCTCTAGTTGAGGCGCACACACTTACTCAAACAATTACACCCAAATGTACACACTCACTCTCTCTCTCTCTCTCTCTCTCTCTCTCTCTCTCTCTCTCTCTCTCATACACCATATATGCTGGAGCATATGGTGGACACAGCAGCAGGAGGAGCAGAGCCCATTTTTAAGGTTGTTTGACAGTCAGTGTGAGGGGATCCATCATTGTTTGTCTTCCACTGAGATACTGAGATGATGGATGGATGTAATGGATTGATTTAAGCCTCAGCTCCTCACTGACTGACTGAATAACTGAGTAAGTGAGTGCTAGAGCAAATAACGAGCTTGCGGGAATGCATTTATACTTTGCAGGTCCTCCAGAGTAAAGTTCATCCATCACCCCAGCTGAGTGTCATGTTCGTCTCTCTCTAAAGGTTATCAGATACCCTTTATTTTCATAATAAATTAATAAGGAAAGGGACCTTTTTAATTTCTTGAAATTTATTTGATATCGTGGTCCTGCAAATACCTGGACCACTTCTATCTTTGGCTTATGAGAGTTTACATGTAATTTCACGAAACCTATTAGAACGGAGCTGCCCAGAAGGGATGTACCCGCATCTGAATACGTTATTCGGGAAAGCACAAATAATGCGATGGAAACAGATATTTCTTCTACCCGAAGTTGCTCGTTATAATTCGGGAAAAAAAAAAAGCCATGATTGACATGTCTGTGCGTCAGCCATTATGTTTCTTCAAATCGATTCATATCATTGTGGATGGCCACAAGATAAAAATGCCCATTCTGTTTGCAACATAGGACTTTGATTTCACTAACTAGTCGTTTCATTTACTACACATTAGAGGTCTGCAACCCGACCCGAACCCGACGGGACCCGAGACTGTATGTCGGGTATTGGCCGGGTCGGGCTTGGTTTTTAAATAAATAATTTGAGGTCGGGTCGGGTCGGGCTCGGATGTTTTTTTTTTCATGCGTGGAAAAAAGCACGATGTTATGCTCCTCGCTTTCTCCTGAAGCTGTCTGGGCACACACAGCCCCCCTCCCTCTGCTGAGCGCTTCTCTCCCCCCCCCCCCCCCCCCCCCCCCTCTCTCTCTCTCTCTCTCTCTCTCTCTCTCTGTCTCTGGTGCTGTCTCTGGTGCTACAGTAGGCCTAGGGGGAAAAAAAACACCTAATAAATAAAACAGGCAAAAAAAAGTTCATGTATTACTGTTATGTAATTACTGTTGTAAAGTAGTAATTCACGTTTCCCTAGCGAACTGCAGTAACGTTAACACATCAAGAAACGCGAACGCAGCATCATTGGAATTTAAGATTATTCCCTTCAACTGAAGGATATTTTTCTATATATCTTTACTGTAAATAGTTTCTATTTCTAATGCAAAACAGAATCTTTCGATTTATAAAACATTTTTTTCAGTTTCTGATTGTTCAATGTCCCCCAGTTAAAGGGGGGTGGTGGTGGGGTTCAGAAAGTTCATAAAACTTAGTTTAGTTAAAAATAAAAATAAAATAAAAAAGAGAGAGAGAGAGATGAAAAGTACAGTATGAGGATGTGGAAATATATTTCATAATTAATTATATGCCAATATTAAATCAATTTGATGCTCTGAAGTCACAAAAATTGCATTGCCAATGAATATTAGGTTAGAAAATACAACATTTGCCTGATTTAACGTGACTTCCGGCATAAACCACGCCCACTTCCGGTCTTCTATCCGAATACAGATACAGAGACAGATAATTTTGTTGGTTGAACAGATACAGATACAGATAATGACGTCTCTGTACACCTCTACTTCCCAGTCTATTAGTTGAAGCAAGGAACAATTGGGTATGACAACACGTCCGGCACCAACATTACCTGATTACTGGCTTTGTTCACGTTTACTTCAATAGATTAAAGATTTTTTCACTCTCCATTTGATTGACTCAGCACAAACAGCCATACATACTGTATGTTTCAAATACATTTTGAAGCTGCTGTTGATTTGCATTGTTTGACAGAATAATGTAAATTTCATGTAGGTCGTAAGCTTTTACCATTGCAACTCAAAAATAACCTTGGTTTCAAAGACAGAGATCTGGCGATTAATAATATATAATTTTCACATTAGTCAATTTATGCAACTAGCTGGACACTACCCAAAACAAAGTTCTTTCTACATGCTTTGTCATTTACCCTCTAGACCTATCATAATGAAACATGTATGAAGCTGTCCCTTACTGTACTACCCCAACACCCCACACCCCCCGTTTGACCAAAGAGTTTTAGCAACTTCCATCAGAGAACACCTTGATTAATTGAACAGTTAATCCCAGTGGATGGTGCTGTAGTGAAGTCTACCTTTTCTGCAGGCTTGAGGCTCTTCTGCTTCCACAAGCCTGGAAGATCCATAAATTCAGCATGATACCTTTTTTTGCTAATTAAATATAAGTTCCCAATGTCAGATTTTTGTGGTGTAAGGTAATTTTCTTCTGCAAGTGTGATTAATCAGGGATTCATTTATGGTAGAAGGGTTGGATCATTGTAGTCATCACAAAAACAACAATTGTCAGTAACAGGTACAGTTTTACCCTAAGAACTAGGTATTTACCAGATAAATACTAGGTAATGCACAGTAAGAATAAATAGTTAGCAAATAATTCCAAGTAGTTCAGTTATTTGTTTTTACCCAAAATGCTGCTACAGATCTGATGAATAAAAGTGTCATGCTTTTCTGCCTAGTTCATTGCATCACGAGCGGATGAAGAGTGGAACCCCCCTCAATGACGTCAACAAAGTCTCAAATATCTAATGTGGCATTCAACAGCCACCACGGGGTGCAGTGATGGCTCTCAGCTCTTATAATGTCACCATCTGCTGGTGCTTTTTCCCAGCGCAGCCAAGGGCATTCACGGGCCAAAATCAGGTCAGGCAGGCAGGCAGGCAGTCAGTCAGTCAGGTAACGCTTAGTGAGATGATGCACTTTGTCAGATGGCCTCTCGAGGGTGTTTTTGACTGTGAGATGCAGTGCTTCCCATACAGAGGCACAAAATCAAAAGTTGGTCAGTGTGTAGAAATGGATCTAAATCGATCTCTAATGCACCTGATATGCGCATCATGTCATGTCTGTAATTTGGAGATGTACAGACACCAGAGCAGCAGCACTGAACTCAATCCACAGAGTCTCCCGGTGTGAAAACAAAAGTGAAACGTGACGTCATCTTGTGGTATTTAAGTAACATTAGTGGAATTAGGTAATTTAACCGTGTCACAGTGCTTCAGTGCATAGAATTGAACACACGCGCCATGGGTCTGTACAGGATCTGTGCTTGTTTTCACTGCACAGCTACTTCGCCTTACACTCACGAGGTGTAGTGCAGGTAGTAGCTACACTGCAGAGCTGGACCTGTCGGTCTGTCATCCTAAAGAATCTTGTCGAAATTAGTTTTCATCACTTGACCAAAGACCCCTTCATTCGCCGTAATTGGATTCACCTTAAGA
Organism: Centroberyx gerrardi; assembly: GCF_048128805.1. Lineage (NCBI taxonomy): Eukaryota > Metazoa > Chordata > Actinopteri > Beryciformes > Berycidae > Centroberyx > Centroberyx gerrardi. The sequence goes on from NC_135998.1 coordinate 25,304,280, forward strand.
AGAGATATTGGTCAGCATGTTACTAATGTTATTAAGTTTAATAGAAGCCTAATTTTTGCTGTCACGTTAACAGGCTAGGCTAACTTGCTAGTGTTCCCTATCGCCACATAAGATCAGTTAAGCACCACAATCCTTTTTCTTATAAAATAGGTATTTGTATATTTATATTTTTTTTATTATTATTGGTTTCCAGTGAGTTGAGGTAGCCTTCCAGCTGCCTGCAGCTTTATTTCTTCAGAATTGCATAAATTACCTGTAATGCAAATCATTTCAGTCCATCACAAGTGGTCTGATTCATCCAATCCCTGCAGCACTGAGTTATCAAAATTAGAAGTAATGGGGAAATCTGCTAAGATTTTACATTTCGTTTGTTTAGAACAGGAACATGATCAGTTAAAGTTGGATTGATATCTCAGACTATGGCCTTTTTTTGTTTTTCACCCCAACCATGTACTCATTCAGCCTCAGAATAATTTAGAGCCAAGTGTAGTCAAGGCAAAATTATCAGATCCAAAGTCTTGGGAGGCCTGTAGTTCATTAACTGTTAATCCAATATGGATGAAAATACCCTAAATCCCTAAACCTAAATCTGACAATCTGCATTTAAAACTCATATCTATTGTGCCATTCCACATTGTAAGTTATAACAGTATGGAGACAAAACATTAAACTGTCGCTATCTCAAAGCCTGGGGAGCACACTGTATGATGCTGAACACATGTTGGAAAGAAAATTGTGCCCTTTAAAAAGCTTAGTATTCTCTTTTTTACCTTGTACTTGCAGTGAAGAGACAGACATGATCAAGAAGAATAAATGATAAATGACACGGCTTTAAGACTAGCACTTCCTCCTTTCATGATTCCAGGGGGATGAGAAGAACATAATGCTTTTCACAAGCTTTCCAGAGTAAAAAACACTCAATGCTGTTTATGAACAAGCCCTTGCTATTACATATTATGTGTCACTTTACCTTCTACAAGAGTTGTATTAGACTGTACAGAAATACTCTAAATGGGCAAAAGTATGCGGACACCCCTTCTCATGAGTGGATTTGGCTATTTCAGCCACACCCACTGTTGACATGTATATAAAATCAAGCACAGAGCCGTGCAATCTGCATAGATCGTTGGCAGTAGAATGGACCGTACTGAAGAGCGCAGTGACTATCAACGTAGCACCTTTCGAACAAGTCTGTTTGGCTGTTAAGTGCAGTTACTGTGAAGTGGAAAAGTCTAGGAGCAACAACAACTCAGGCGGCGAAGTGGTGGACCACACAAGCTCACAGAACGGGAAAGCCCAGTGCTGAAGTGCGTAGCACATTCAAAACATCTGTCCTCAGTTGCAACAGTCACTACTGACTTCCAAACTGCCTCTGGATATGAGGTGCAGAAGTGGACAAAAGGGATTCAAAACCTTGCGCGAGAGGGAATTAAGTTTTGTACTATGGATTGTAGAATGAAAACCTACTTTGCACAGCACTGGTCCAATGGTCGCGCAGAGCCAAACGAAATATCAAGCCCTGCGCAGAGCCAGTTCAAATAAGCACATGAGAGGCAACATACAGATGCTTGCGCAGTGCCTGTTCAGTTGTTAGTGCAGGGCCCGTCCAAATAAGTGCGTGAGAGATTTTATGCAACTGCTCATGCAGGACCTGTCAAATTGTTCACAAAAAAACGTGCGGAAAAGATTATACAAAAACTAATGAATATATTCATTCCAAACTGTTTTCATAGATCATAGCTCATTAAGTGAATCCAATACATCCTGCTCCTCCATAAAGTTGAAAAGATTAACAAAGTGGCACGGTATGCTTGATTACGTTCTGCCCATAATCTTTCAATTCTTTGATTATACAGTGACCTGCCAGTAATAACACTACGCCTGTTTAATCCTCACCTATCAAGCATGAAACGGGCAACACCTTTGTTTTCCAATCCATGATCACATCTGACCCTTGAAGGTAATCCAAAGTTCTGAACACCAAGAGTGAACAGTGATAGAACTCTAGAGGCTCTGTTGTTGTTCAGTCCAAGTAAGACATATGATGGTCCGACTGAAGCCATCAACACAGGCATGGAACACCATTCTCCACCTCACAAGCTTGTGGTTTCCATCTATGTGCCTGAGAGAAATTGAGATGAATGTTGTTATGTGTAGGACAGGGATAATCGGTTTCAAATACAGGGGTTGAACAAAATAATGGAAACACCTTACAATATAATACAATATAATAGTCCTGCAGTTACACACTTGATTCTACTAATCAATCAGCAGAGTCTTTGCTAAGGACTTTGATTGGTAGAATCAGATGTGCTACTGCTTGGTTGGAACCAAAGTCTGCACCCACATTAGCCCTTTCTGGATAAGGTGGCCATCCCTCTGCTCCACACCTGTGTGATAAAGCTTTTACACCAACAATCCAGAATTGAGAAAATAGAGACTTGTCACCACTTATGTCATTCCATAGGTGTGGTTGCTCAGCTTTTTCATGCTTTGTGGCATATGAAATTCCATATGGTGCCAGCGCAAGAGAGTGTGGCAAACTGAAGATCAACATTTGCTTGCCAAGCTAACAGATCTAGTGAATATTGGTGTGCTATAGCTCTGATATTCAACTCCAAAAGTAGTGCTCCACTTCTGCAGGAGGATTTTGCTTGTTACAAATAAACTTCAACATTGAAAGAAAAATTTGATGGAAATTACATAAAACAGTTACAGGGTCCATTGCACAAAATTCACCTGGGGTCATAGCATTGACCCCTGGCACATCAGAATTTTGCAGTTTCAGGAGTGACAAAAGCTCTGCCCAGCTGTAATCAGCACAACTTGAAGTGACAAACCAAGTAGGGAGACCAAAATGCAAAAGCATGTACATCACCTCAGAATGCTGGCGGTACCAATATTCCTTAGTTTCTATATACTCTGAAGATTGACTTGTAGAGAGATGTGATTCTGCTCAAGAGGTTGCTTGCCGACATACTATTGAAATGGGCACCACTTCTTAAAGTATGTGTGATGCTTGAGGATAAAGCACCCTGTTCATTCTCCCACAGTAGGTGGATAAGGTACTCAGAGTTTCTGTGGAACCTGGAATCAGCAGAAAGCAGCCACAAACTTCTATACTCAGAGGGTGATATCTTGGTCTCTCTGTCAGCAAGCCTCCCACCTCTACCTTGGAGGAAAAGATCAGGAAAACACCAAGCCTCAAAGGTTTTTTCCCCAGATGTTCAATGGCTTTTCTTCCACTCTATGTATCTGGTAAAGATCAATGTTGTCTCCCACAGGGTCCTTTCCACCTTTCCATGCACGAGGTGTGCAGTGTAGTGCTCATAGATGTTTGGAGCATCTTTGAAAGACACCTTCCAAGTATACTCTTTAGTATATAGGTAGAATCTGAATCTTTTCCACAAGGTAGTACAACTGGGTCTACCTTGTCACGAAAAGCGATTCCTTTCGGTTGTCTTTCTTTGACCTTTCTTAGGCAATAGTTTGATCAGGATCCTTTCGAACATGTTCAAGTCCTCAAACTCACTGGACATTACATTGGTCTCCACATGGCTGTTTACTTTATTGTGGAGATCATCACTACCTGTGTCTGACTATATGATGATGACCCTCCATTCCCAAGGACTGATGACTCATGAAGGTGATAAGCCTCTTCCCAAAGGAGGTTTTTGTGTGTTGCCACTTACCCCCAGATAAGTCACAGAAATTTTCATGGATCTGCTCTCACTATCAACATCAACTATCAACATCAACATAACATAAAGAATCTTTTTCATTCAACCTGGCCTACAAAGCCATGCTGATGTTGTGGTCCAGCTGTGCTGCACTGTGGTTAAACTTGTAGAATCCTCTCATCAAAGAGATTTCTGTTCATTTGAATGGGTGATTGGATTCTTCCCCATTATCATCAGTCTTGGACACTCATAGGCCAAAGAAACAGAAACATGGCATGAGGCTTTCTCAGTAATTGTTGACAGCCCTGAGGCTTTTTCATCTAATCAGTTATTGTTGACAGCTCTGAGGAACTGGCCAGGGACAATTTTTCTGTTTGTAGCAATTCTTGTAAAGAATGTTTGCTCCCTGAGGCATCTAATCAGTTAGTGACATCCCTGGGCTTCTTTATTTTTACCTTTTCAATGATTCATTTGTTCAACCATAAGGATGGGAATACCCAACTCTTCCTGCACAAGTTGAAACAATTATTTTCTAACCGAATTTAATTCCATTGTAGGCCAATACGGTTGTAGCTAGCAAGCTGGTTTAATTCTCCCTTTGTAAACCAGCCCGCTTGCAAGATACCCCAGGTTAGCAATAGCAACTAGCAGTAGCGCCGCTAGCAACAAGCCAAAGCAAGCATTGTATTCGTCAAACTCGTTGAAGTATAATGTTGGCAATATTCCAGCTTACCTTGCATTCTTTGTACTGTGACGGGTAGTGGTCACGGAGATGGGTGAATAAATTAGTGGTGTTGCTTCCTTTGGCTGCCACTTTCTTTTGGCACTTCCTGCAGACCGGGAAATCATCCTCCCTTACATTCCAGACATGGCTCCGGTGATGACGCTCTCAGTGGTGCTATGGTAAAAGTTTGTGAGTGTGTTTGCTCATGCCGCATTTCTTGAGGCTGTGTAGAAAGTAGAGCCGCTGCTGTGCTTTCTTTAGCACTGCCTCAGTGTTGATGGTCCAGGTGAGGTCATTTGAAATCCGGATCCCGAGGAACCTGAAGCAATCGACGATTTCAACTGTTGCCGTCAATGCTGATGTGGGTGTCAGACTCGCTGTGTCTCCGGAAATCAATGATGAGCTCCTTGTTTTTTTATTGTATGTTAGTCTTAGCTTTCTGTTGAGACCACAAGAGACATGTAAGATTGAGGGAAGAAAAAAGAAAAATCACTGAATATTGTCCAATTGATGTAAAAACTGCTTCTTTCTTTTAGTTCATTCTTTTTAGTATAGCTTACACATACTGTAAATGGTTTATTATTATTTTATTGCTGTTGCTATTATTACTATTATTAGTACTATTTAATATATTTTATATATTCCTGTGTTTAAATGTATTTCTCTATTTGTTATTCTTTGAACTGCATTTGTATTAAAATGTGCTATAGGCCTACAATTAAACTTGACTTGACATAGATACTTGAAAGCTGCTTTCAGTAACAGTGTATTGGCACAGAACTGGTCTCCACTTACTGAATTGTCACCAGTTGAAACCATTCGATGCCACTGACATTACTGGCATTCTTGATCAATAAATTGGCACAGCATTCCACACCTACATGCCTGGTTTATGAATGGTATATGACTACCTTATGTGTTCTTATACCTTTTAAGGACCAGGACCAATTTCACAATTACTTTCGTGCACATGGGGTCATGTGGGGACCCACCAAAAGAATGGAAAATTATCTATTTTGGGTCCCAATGCATAGTTTAAAGCTGCCTTTTGACACAGCAGTTAAATGAGCAATCATGCAAGCAAGCCCATACTATATAGGAATTGTACATTTCAGCTATAATCTTTTATGGTGAATCATTCATGAAAATGTTAACTGCTTCGGCAGGGTGTCAGTGAGTGCATGTATGGGGGGGGGGGGGGGGGGATGCGAGTCAGAATGCATTAAAAGCAGCAGCACAGTCATTGTTTGTGCATGGACTTAATTATGATAATTTGCTTTGATCTGCAATTATCTGTGTCTGCTTGAGGACTCAAGCTGTGGATTAATCCATTTGAAATTTGCTGTGAATGTCATTTGTCATCTTTCTACTTTTTCTTTATTTCTGTTAAAGGCAAAGTGACAGGGTGAAATCATAAATACAATATGTCACCAGCATTGTTCAGCTACTAATTTGGTTTTGTGGGTCCATTGCTTGAGGACTTTTTGATGAAGCTATCATATGTGTAGACAGCCTTTTGTTTTGCATGTTTCCAGTCTGCTGAGAAGATGTGGCATCATTGTCTCTGTAAAACCAGCTGTATGCTAAAATACTTTTGAGTGATCCAGAAGACTGCATGAATTAAACATGCAGGTGTGAGGCTGGAAGCATGTGGATGAGACCAACAATGCCCATGTGCTGAAATTTCAGTTGATCACATTGACAAGATTAAATGAAACGGTTAGTTCAGGGATAATAAAAGAACTCCAAAAATAAACACAGTAACTTACTCCAGGCACTTCTATTCACTTTAATTCTTTCCTTATTTCCTTTCCTTCCTTCTTTAAAAACTGCAGATATTCTCCTCCAAATTTGTCTATGATATTTTGCCTTCTCGTTAACTGAAGGCAAAGATTACAATAACAGATCTTAGTTGCGGCAGCTCATTGACAATGTGTTCATTTCAATCAATAGAAAACACCCATCTTTTAATAGATACTAAGAGTATATACTGTAGCTGCATCACAGTTATTAGCACCTTCGTAGCATGTCATATGCAAACAAGCACAGATCCTGTACAGACCCATGGTGCGTGTGTTCAATTCTATGCACTGAAGCAATGCAACACAGTTAAATGACCTAATTCCACTAACGTTAGCTTAAATACCACAAGATGACGCCACCTACCGTTAAAGTTTTTAGGGCAGCGAAGACGAGTTACTGTCTGCAAATCCCCGTTACTGACTGTGGAATGTTAAGTTTCACTTCTGTTTTCACACCGGGAGACTGTGGATTGAGTTCAATGCTGCTGCTCTGGCGTCTGTACATCTCCAAATTACAGACATGACATGATGCGCACATCAGGTGCATTAGAGATCGATTTAGATCAATTTCTATACACTGACCAACTTTGGATTTTGTGCCTCTGTATGGGAAACACTGCATCTCACAGTCAAAAACGCCCTCGAGAGGCCATCTGACGAAGTGCATCATCTCACTAAGAGTTACCTGACTGACTGACTGACTGCCTGACCTGAATTCGCCTTATGATGCCCTCGGCTGAGCAGTGGGAAAAAAAGCAGAGTCTTACTATGTTTAGTGGTGATAATAATCACACTATTTCATAGCATCAAACGATCTGGTATTACTGTCATTGATAATTTGTGTTGTGTTTGAGTAGTGTATCCTGTGCTCATTGTGGAACCACTATCCTCTGATGATAGACACTCAATCTCTGCATTACCAAAGACTTCTTTCTCACACTTACCACCCACTGCCAATGAAGTCCAACACCAACCATAGCTTCATCTCCCACTCTGGGGTCCTGATGAAGACCTGTGTTCAGAACCCAACACCCTGACATTTGTTGCCCTGAGGATGGTGCATCCTTGGGGCCTTAACCCCTGGGGTCTTCAGCAAGATAGGCTTCTCATTTGTTTGCAACGACACCTGTGTTTTCCCCTGTATGGTTATTTTTTCCCTCTCTCTATCCTTTGCCCTTGTTTGAAGAAAGAGAGGTTGACTGATTAGGGAGGACAGATGACTGTTCAAGTTTGGGTTGGAGCCAATCCCAACCTCCTCTGTTTTCCCCACTGAAGGTTGATGGTGGAGGGAGGGTAAAGGGTGTCACTCCTTCTCCCAGAGGTATAATTCACTCTGACAGACAAGCAAAACACCTGAGCTTTCCAACATTGATTTAAGACCTCACAATGTGCTTGCCTTAATATTCCCTCTTATTAGTCTCTTATTAGAGATTTATATTTTTTAATGTGTACTTTTTTTAACTGCTAATGTCAATATAATTACAGTTAACAGCACAGGTTACACATTAACATACATGGCAAATTGACTTCTCAGGCTGTCTTTCAGTTGGTCTGCTGATGTCTCTTTTTTCCACTTGAACACAAATCATCGAAGAAGCAGTACATAGAATTATTGAGCCAGCAGGGTTACTCATGCTCTTTGCAAAGGGTTAGGGTCCTGGACTTTCTTCATCAATAATAACATGTTCAGGGATGTCTGACAGAAGAGAGCAACACACCATCCACCTTCAAGATGATGATGAGTGTTTTATTTATTACAACCACTTTTTTTTATTGAAACTATTTTGCAATGTCGCTAAGTATGTTCATTCAACTTCTAATAACAGTAAAACTAATGAAATCTACAAATAATATACCACTTAAATATTGCTCTCATATTCTCTGATATCATTTATCATTGGTTAGGGTTAGGGTTAGAAAAGAACCCTAAAAGATTAAATGCAGTTGTGTCCCAAATCTACTGTCAACCCTGTTACTCTAATGAAACTCCCCTATAAAATAAAGAAGTCATATGATTTTCAGTAAATGACATAATTTTCATGGAAAATAACAGTGAGAAGGCAAGTAAGTTTCCCAACTCTATTTTGTTTGTTTCTGAATGTTTTAAAATGTTTAACTGATGGTAACAATAGTTACGCATGGAAATTCTAGTTCTGTGATTACAAGCTGAGCCCTGTAATGGGTTTCTATTTACTTAGCTACCCATTTAATTGCATAAGCACATTGAAATTTGCATGTACGTGCTCAGCCAATCAGGATGAGCCTACAAAACCCTATGGCTCCTCGCCCTATATAAGGCGAGCGTACCTCTACTCCGCATTAGTGATGAAAGGTTCGGCTCTTTTATGAGAGTCGGTTTTTTATGAGTGACTCGGTGAAAAGATTTGATCAGCTGACTCGTTCATTCAATTGATTCATTAATTGAAAACCCGCCTATGCAAATTTCTCCAAGCCGCTCTCATTCACACAGCTCTCGTTTGCGACTCCCGAGTCTCAATTCTTGAATGGCTGTGTGTGGCGCTGTGGAGCCGTGAACGAATGACTCATTTGGCAGAGAGTCATCACTCTCTCCCAGTTACGATTAACGTTTCACACCAATTGGCCAAAGGGGGTGTGGCAGTGGCCATGACTTCTCATAAAAAGGCATATAGCTTCCAAACTGATTCATGTAACACCATCAAACTTTGTGGCCTGTCAGCAGACATAAGAAGAGGCAAACCCTCCATTATTGGCCCAACCAAACAACATGGGGAACAAAAAAATGGTGATTTCTAGAAATTTGATATCAAAATTAACAGACCGTCTCTTTCCAGTAAACAGCATGTTTCTGTTGATGACTCATCCTGATCTTGGGGGCAGATACAAAAAATTCATCCAAAGAAATTTTGATAACCGTTTCCCCCCCATCCCCTGATATTTTTTTCTAGCATGTCCTAAAATAACAGTAAAATTCTTTCAATAATGGCATTTTTTTAACGACTTTACTGAAGTAAAAAAGCATTTTATTAAATAACTTATTTTACATTTTGATATAGTACAATACTGTAAGTCGAGTGACGGTAACAGGGTTGTTGATATGTTATGGTTTGTGCGTCAAAAATGTGGTCAAAATCCACAGGATTTAGGTGCTTGAGTTGGACCAATATGTTTCTCTGCAAGTCAAATGTGTCTAGTTTATACAGTCTAGTTTATGGGACTGATCAGCTGCTATTCAAAAGAACAGCAAAGGACTACTTTAAGCATAATATAGTGCGTGTTACTGTTTTTATATTCACCATCAACACTATTTGACTATTACATTTCAAAAGAGTGTTCACCTTACCTGCTCAACATAATAGTCCAATATACTTCTCACACAATGCATTGTGTTCTGGTTTGAAATGAGGGGAAATTGAGAGTTGTGTGGTTAAGAAGGAAAAGGATAATTGGTCTCAGAGGATGTGATATATGATATGAACTTTGTTCTGAGTTATCTTTCAGCTTTTTCTACCACGCACATTGCCAGTGGCTCAGTTGGCAACTAGCCCAGCTTATATTTCAGTGAGTGTGCTTTTTTGCAACAATGCATGAATATTATTGTGTTTATTTTTGAGGTTTTGCCCAGTACAATTTTACCACACTCCACTCACATTCCCAAATACACACCATGCTTTAAGAAAAATAAGCTTTTTGACAGAACAGGTTTTTGGTCTCGATAATCTTGCTATGGACTTTTTCATCATAGTTTTGCTCTTGCAAATCATTCTGACCCTGGCTTACCCCATATCTGTCACATGAAAGCGTTTGAATACATAGTGCTCTTCCTTCCTGTCGTTTGCAGAAGTGAAACACAACAAGAGGGCATATTTTCTCCTCATAATGAAGCTTTCGGAAGTATCGTATTCATATCTCCCCATCTTTCTGAGTACCTCCCCTTCTTCCAGAGTAGAGATCCAAAACAAAAGCTCCCCAGAGAGGTGACCGAATGCCAAATAGAGGTCCTACACACATTATGCATATCATTGATCTTTAGTGTGTGTGTGTGTGTGGGTGTGGGTGTGGGTGTGGGTGTGGGTGTGTGAATCTCTGGACTCATTTTTGTTCATGCAATATGTGTTAAGAACATTTTAAATAGTGATTCCCATTTTGCATTATGATATCCCAAACATTATAGATTATGAGATCCCAGACCAGGAACCAGACCGGACCTGGGAATTTGGAATAATATTTCAATAGCTTGGGTTTCTTGGGTGCAGGGAGCACAGTAAATACACACTTTATACACGTTTTTAATCTCAGCTCTATTTTACTTTAGTGCCACAAGCAAGGAAACACATACACCATGCAGCAATTCCTTAAAAATAAATTACTCACCTGGGCCTCGGTATTATCTGTCAGTCACTGCATTTATTATTGACCTGTATCATTAACCTCACATCTTTGGGCATGTACCGCAGCATTGTTTAATTTGCACTCATATAATATGATGAGACATATAATATCATTATGAAAACAGAGAAAATATAAAATAGGCTGTAATTTGGCCCATAATATGAGTTCATTCCTATTCTGGATTTACCCTCTTGCTTTTTCCCCATAGCACATAGCAGACTTGACAGAAAAAATTAGATCAGAATCCTTGCTGTATTGCAAGACCCTCGATTGGCTGTTGCTCTAAACCCTAGAGCAACATTTCACCAATCACCAAAGACAGTTTGTCTTCATCTAGGCGTGAATGTCAGAAGCTTTAGGGCAAGATCACTGGAGTGGCTTTGGGGGATTCTAGTTAGTCAATTTTGACATTTGATTTCCATAAAACACAAGAAGTGGTATACGTCTGTAGACTGACTGAGTGGGAATGTTTCCAATTCGATTCTGCTCTTGGTACCATTATTGTACAGAAGGGACCTGGTAGGCTTTTCTCTGACCTTGGCAGCATGACTATTCAACTGTGTGCAAAGGCCCTCACTATAATGGATGTGTATAATGTATGTGTATTTTATCTATTGTAGTTAAGACAAAAACAAATGACATATTTCTCTCGCTCTAATATCAATTATCCTGAATTAAATTAATTAAAGTGATTTGAAGGCCACCAGTTAGTGCTATGGCCCTCAGCATTCCATATAATAACTACCTTGTGTAATTAAATTCATTATATTACATATTACATTACAGAGAGTGGTGCGTAATGATACAAATGTGTAGGTATTAATTCAGATTATGGATGTGTAATATCTTCAGTAAGACATATTACTGTAAGTGCTACTGCTTTGTATAATTATCATTAGTGCATGATAGGAAGTAATGACAAAAGAACAATATTGCAATATTGCTGTATTATTGCTGTAGCTAGTGGTGTAAACATTAGATAATTACCCAGTTATTATTTGATCATTTGGAAACACTGTTCTGTAGCTGAACCTGCACTCTGACCTCCCTATGGAGGAGGGCAATTAAAAAGAGAATTTCTCTATGTGGATCAATAGTATCAGATTATTATTAACATTGTTGTCATCATCATTACCACATATCAATTATGAGAGTAATATTAAGGGAGCAGGATTGCTGTCTGCTAGAGTATATAGTGATTATGTTGTTACATTATTGTCCGATTCCTACCATCAAGGTACTAGATAACAATACTTGATACCCCCAATATTACATTATTTCCAGGTTGTAATTTGTTTATTTGTTTAATTGTTTATTACAGTGATATTGCCCTTAATTAGTGTGTTGTACTATTAAGTGCTAGCACGGTGAAGGTCACAAGGTTACAGCGTGATTTAGGCTTTTGGTGTAAACTCTAAGCCCTAAGTGGCATAAATGATGGAGTGGATAGGTCAGTGCATATATTGCTTCAGTGGACATATGGGGGTTGTGGTTCAAGCCAAGCCAAGGGCAAGTGCTCCTTCCAAAATGCCCACTTGTGGACAGTAACCAGTGATTTCATGTGTACATATTCTGTGCATTTTTTTTTTTATGTTGTATGTGATGACAGTCCAGAGTTGATCATTTCAGAGAACCGAGGGTATACTGACAATTAACTGTAAGAATAAGTGGTCTAACTCACACACTCACACATACCAATACATGAATTCAGCCATGCCCTGCAGTCCGCACCCTGCCAAAGGTGGTCGATAAGGAGGGGAGAGAAAGACCTTCAGACTGATTGTATCCCTTGGTGTCCTTGTGTGTAGAGAATCCCAAGTATCGACAATAGAAAGTGCTGCCTGAGAGCATGTCCCAGGGGTCTGATTACCACCATGGACCCGGGCCCTGTCACTGGGATGGCTCTGTAAGGCTTAAGCCCACTGCTGAAGAGCAATAGCTCTTTGTCTTGTACCTATGTCCTGACTCACCCATTAACCCGCACACACAGGCACATGCACACATAAGGCACTTTTTTGCTACGAATGCACGTGCATCTGCACAATCACACATATACATTCAGATGAACACACACGTACACAACAAGGGAGGTTGGAGAGGGTAGGGGGATACAACAAGAGAGAACCTGTACAGAAAGTCAGTCAAAGTTTTGGGGAAAAATTCAAAATGTCTTGGTGATGCTGACTTACAGCCATCATGGAGAGATTCAGAAGGAGCTGTACTGGCGACAAGACAAGACAAGACAGACAAGACAGAAGCCCTGCAGGTGAGACAAAGATGTACGTGTGACAGGTTTCTAAAAAGGAAGTGCAGTGCTGTCTCACTCAGCATTTCACCCATTACAGTGTGTGTTTCCCTGCTTCACTGACCTGAGGTCACGTATTTGTGATAGGTGTGTGTAGCAGTTCAGCTGAGAGCCATTAGTGGCAGATAAGGAGGGGGAGAGCATTTCAGACCCTTCTCTATCTCCCCCCACCAATTTGCTTTACTCTGCTCCCTCCTCCACATATACGATTCACTGCTCTCTGGCAGTTCTTCACAAGTAATTTATACTGTGGTGCGTTTACCCCACTTGCACGCACACAAACACTGATGCAAAAAGACAATTGCGCACACTTGTGTGCACACATAACATACTATAGTCAGTGCCATGAAGTATAAATAATGAAGTGGAGAGTCACTGGCTCTCCAACATACCAGAGCCATGGACAGACATGGACACATGGACAGATTTTATTGTCAGCCATGCTCAGTTAGCTCTATAATCCTGATCCATGGTGATTGTAATTGTGGCAGCCCTCCCACTCTGTTGCTTTCTTCCTGCTGTTTGTGTTTCCATTATAGGTGACTGACAGGCAGAGTCGGGAGGGTCATCGGTGTCGATGCAGGGCACCTGGGCTGTGAGGATCCCAAGTTATTTTAGATGGCTTCTATCTCCCTCGCTCTCTCTCTCCACTCCAGACTGGATGCTTTGAGCTCATGCTCCCCTTTTGTTCTTTTTTCCCACCATAGGACACCCTCACATCATACTTTATACTCATCCCTGCAATGCATTCACTACTGACTTTACAGACTTTTTTCTTTTAGGGTAATATTGTTATTTAGTTTACAATAAATTATTTGTGGTATTACTTTGAAACTTGTGGTCTCCCTTTTCGTCAAGTCTATTGCGCCTGGGCTGTGACAGTAATGGACATAAAATTGGAATTATATGCCATCTGAATCTATACATTTCAGGACTGATCCAGATGTATGCATTATTGCCATTTTCAATTGAATTGATGGGGACATTGCAAAACATTTATATGGTGATATACCAGGAGGGCAGCAAAATGTTTTCCTATTCAATTATATATCCAATGTGAGATGTTTGTTTACAAGCAAGTTGTCACAAGCAGTGATAACTTGCTGATTCTGTTGGCCATTTTATTATTGATGATGTTTCTGTACCTAGGGTTCTAGATTGAAGTATACAAACTGTACAATCTCTGTGGATAAATCCATTGGTTTTTGTCTGGGAGTTATCTGTTCACAGCCATCATGCTGTAATCAAGTTATGGAGCAAGGGATGGGGGGAAAGGGAGTGATGAAGAAGGAGATAGGTCACAAAACGTAATAATCTTCCCTCAAAGAGAATAAACTGCATCTTATTTACAGAACCTTGGTCTTTGATTCAGCCCTGTCTCAATGCAATATGATGTGGTGTGATACAATTCAATATAGTGCAAACACCCACTGTGAGTCCATGGCATCTCATAGAATGGGTCGCAAGTTAGTTGCACTACCTCTTTATTTCATTACTGCTCAGTAATATTATTGCCACACTTCAGTCAAGTTTTCCATCTTTCTTATGAAGCCCAATGTGGGTCCATACTTGTGATTCATAGGTATTTGGTGCGTCGTACTTGCTCTCTATCTATTCTTGACAAAACAATGGACAGAGGAGCATGAAAGGGAGGTGCACATTTTAGATGGAGGGAAACACACAAGGAGTAAATGATATTAGGTGCTAAAATTAAAAAAAAAGATAGAAGATTCCGATAGAGCCTGCATCGATTTAGCTGCAATTCCCTCCCAACTTTTGCCTGATATAAAGTTGTTTGAATCAATGCAGTCGTATCTTAGACGTTAACCTGGCTGCATTCATTTGCATCAGTGAATTTTTACATCCCTACTTTCCAGGCTTTCATCCCTCCTGAGTCTGATCACCTTATGGCAGAAATTTTCAGAGTTTAAATTGAGACCCAAATGTGGATCATGAGGAGATATGAAAGAATCCCCAAAGGAGAAATTGGTGTCAAGATGTGTCTAAGGGAACATCCACCCTAAAACTAACATGTTATTCCTATATTCTTGAACACTTCAAGTCTAGATTTGCCAACATAAACAAGTAGTGGCAGGTTTTCTCCTAAACCTTCTCCCTGTATGGTCAGATATGGAACAGAAATGATCAGAACAACCCTCACTAACTGAACTGAGTGCACCTTTGGCAAAACAAAATAACATGAAGGCAGACCAGTGGGCACCCACAAAATCATTTCAGTCATTTCAACAAGCCTATTCAACCACTACATAAGTTACCTACCTGAGACCAGACCCCATAAATTGATATCTTATACATCTTATATTATTGGATACTGGTCATTATCATCAGTTAATCTAGGATGCCTCCTTCTCTCTTGCAGCGCTGTGCTATGTCAGTGGCACCTAGTGGCAAACACACTTCCTTTCCTCCTGGCAGTGTGCCCTGACTCTACCATACAGGGGACTGTGGTCATTGTAGTCATAATTACCTCATATTTTGACTTTAATGTGTTGAATAATTGTCCTTTACACACTTTAACTTTCAGCAAATCAAAACAATTGAAAACCAAACTTATAATTCAATATGTATAGAAAGAAAATTCCTCCAATGTGAGGCAAGGTGAATACACCACCTTCACACAGTCTCACTGAGGAGCTCCAACTAGCCTGTTTCTTGTAAATGTAATTACAGTTTATTTACCATCTGCCTTGTGTTTTCCTGTAAGCATTGCCTTACAATTTAATGTGAGCTGTTCATATCCTCCTAGTCTATGCAGTGGTTTTATAACTGTAATGTGATAACTAATATGTACATAAATGTTCCTTTTCTAAAATTTGCAATGGTCTTTCTTTCTTGTTTATATGTGATTGTTGTAAGTGATGTATTTGTATTATTGGTATTTGTGATCATGTGATACGGGTCATGTGACATCTGCCAGGTAATCAATGTCCTTCCAAACATAGCCCTCATACACAAAAACATATTTGACCCATGTACTGCCTACCCCACCCAATGACACAAAAATCATTTTCAGAAGTCTGAGGATTGGCTCTGGTGCTTGCTGAGGCCAGACATCACTTTTGAGGCAGCACGAGGTTCAGACACTGGGACACATGACTGAAGACTCCCCTATCTAAAGATGAAGAGGAGGACTAACGACCATCCATATATAAGACCAGGGGGCAACTGCCTGGCTTAAGTAGTTTGCATTCACTAAGGACCTAATTCAGACCTTGACCTGCTGTGCAGTATTGCAAGATGTGCACCTGAGGTGATGAAATCAAGGTGTGTCCATTTTCTCATTACACTCTGACTGTGACTTAACCTTAAACACCCAAACCCTGCAATATGTCTAGAGTTCCCATCGGTTTCATGTTGTACAACAGGAAATCTGCATACTAATAAATGCCAAAGACATCAAATAGGATATTAATTGTTCAGTCACAAGCAATGACGAGTATCACTACAATCAACTAAATGTAAAAATGTAACAAGTACAGATGCTGTCCAGTCCCATGGTGCCTAGCGAGGTGTGCAGCATCAACTGTTGCTGCAGTTGAAGTTACTGCAGTCCTGGAATAATCAGCGTAACCACATCATTCACCAGTGTATTGTCAAGAAGAATAGATCCGCTCTACTATATTGCTACTCTCCGTAGGTTAGCGTTCTTTCAGTATCAAAAATGTTTTGTTAGCATTGCCCAAACTTAATTAATTCTACACCTGTTGTGCAAAACTGCTTTGCTAGCTCAAACTAGTTGTAACTAAAATATTCGCCAGCAAAAAATATGTATTTTTAACACATAGATTACCCACTGCAGTTGCAAAGCTTACACACATTAGTGAGAGTATAACACCGGGCGAGCAAGCGTCACTTAATATGGAGTGAGAGAGCGCAGATCGGTGTTACCTCGGAACAAACTGTTTAGGGACAACTGGCACTGACTAGCAGTGAGGAGGTACTGTAACCCATAGAATGCATCATTTCAATGGGTGATTGGACTGTTAAACTTGTTAGTCAAAGATTGAACATTCAACATTGCCAACTGAAATCTGGAAGAATCATCTTGTTAAATACAAAGGTGGACTGTGTGGGTTTGACAAAAATTCCAGTAAGGTTGTTTGAAAATTCATAACTATGTTAAACGTTAACAATAATTGAACTTTTACTTACTATTCTCTTAATTAGAAACTACCCAATAAACCAAAGAAAACAAAACAATATATACAATTATTTTCTCAAGTACCACAAATCAATTTGATAGTGCATTGGTATATAGGGGCTGAGTGTCTGATGACTGATTGACCTGTCCTGTGGGGGAAAAAAAAAAGTCAATCATAACAGTTTCAGCCCACTAAATCCTTCAGACAATGCATGGAATGCGCTTTTACGCATGGACTGTCTCCTCTCTGGCCTTATTCCTCCGTCCCACACTCATACACATACACAGCTTCATCTCACACACAAGCTACATTTTTAAGGGCTCAACAAAGGGTGCGCAGAGGGTGCCGAAAAAGTTTTTAAATGGGCTGAATTTAACAGATGCCCATTGCATCTGCCATAGCATTTACACAGGGCCTCAATCACTGAGCTGTGCCGTCTTTTGAACAATGATTTGAGGAGCCAGATCCCCTGTGTCACTCCATGTAACATGTGCCCTATCCATCCTCACAATTGGGTCAGCCAGACCGGGCATCTGGGGATGTTGTGGGGCTATCTCCCCACTGTAGGTGATGAGTTTGCATCAAGCTGCAGCTGCGTTCTCTGGGCATGTTGACTAGTGGTAGAAAATAGGAGGCAGTAGGTGTCTGACCCCAAAATTTTGATATTCAATGTTTCAATGTAGGTAAACTAGGGAAAGAGGGGTCAAGCAATTTGAGAAATCACAACACCTATAATTATTTTGTCCTTAAAAGACATGCTTGGGCAGCTAACGTTTGAAAGCTGCTAGAATTATTGCACAATCAATGTCATCTTCTTTGGCCAAATTGAATGGTTCTTGCATGGCGAACACTGTTTGCAATGGCATAAAGTCAACTGAATTTAAATTTTTGCCTCACCCTTTTCCTTGTGTGGCGTACTTGGTTTGTACCCCAAGCTATCCCGGCATGCACTGCACAGTGAATGGCTCAGTTCTCATGGAAAATGAATGGAGGCAGAATTGGTCGCTTGCTTTTGGCAGGGCTTCACCGTCAGGCCTCTGCCTCCTGCTCCTGGGCAGTTCTTAATGTACACATGTGATCACTGGAACACAGCAGACACACATTTATGGGAACATCAATAAACAACATTTAATGAACATTCCAGTGGTAGGCCTATATGATGTTGACGTGGCTATAAAAAAAAATTTCTGAAAAGTGTCAATGCAGTCCCCGATGCAATCAAAGTAATTTTGGCAAAAATGTATAATAGCGATAGAGATTTTGTATTATTTTATTATGTTTTTATTCAATTTATGTCCCTTAGATATTTTTCCAGATCAGATCCTAGTGCACTGTTGTCTCTAAAACTGAATCAAAGGCGCACAGTAATAGCCCGGTTGTCCATCATAATGATAGGAAGGACAAAGAAGCCAAAACTTTGAATAACCCTGTCTGAGCAAAGTCATGCCCAAAATCCAAAAGTGTGAATAGGAACAGCTCCAACATGTGTTCATATTTAATTGCATATGTGTAAAAGAAGACTTGTTTAAACACAGCCCAGTATGCAGAGTGCAGAGTCCTGCTGTTTGTTAGATTGCTGATAACGGGTGTTACATTAGCACTTTGCTGGGCATTAAAGGGAGAAATTTTGAAGTCTTGATAATGAATGATGTTTTAATATTGTCATAATTATAACAAAAACAGAGCAAGAGGGCTTGTGATCTTAGTACTTTTACAGTATATATATACATATCCTAAAATCCCTTCTCTATAGTACGGATATTTCAGGGGACAAGCTAGTATTACAGTCTCTTCTCTTAGCTTTCCACTCTCAGCTTACTACACAACAAAAACAATATTGCTATACACTGAAACCTCCCAGACTATTCCCCTGCCTTTCAGTGTAATTTTCTGTCTGTTATTTTGTTCAACCACTTTTGCCCTAAGGCTAGCAGAGCACAACAGAGAGAAGCAAGGACATGTTGGTTAAATGTTTCTATCACGTCTTCAGCATAATCGCTTTGTGTTTACAAGGACAGAGCGGTCACAGATAACCTGCTGTGCTCTGTGTGTGCGTTTGCTGCCTCATCGAAAAAAGGTCTGGTCTCTCTCTCCTTTACTCACTCTTTAAAGGGCCTTTAGCATAGAGAGAAATGTGAGAGCTGTGTTAAAGGTACAGAATATTTAAGCTGGCTTTGGTAATACCTGTTCAAAAAATGTGACTATAACATCTCTTGATCTGCGAGACAGTATCTTCATCGGAAATAAACAAATACGTCCCTCCCTTTCTACAGCCTTTTAGTTGTAGTTTTTATTTCTATTCCATCACACAGTCTGGTCGGGCATCGAATCGCTTCTGTTGTTTACAGATAATTTATTGATTAAGCCTTTTTTGCCTTGCATTGCAGTAATGGAAAACGCCATGCCAGCTGAATGATGGGATGAGTGCTTTTTAATGGAGTCTTAAATGGTGTAATAGATACACGCATAAATTGTGGTCATAAATATACCAAAAGGACACAAAGATCAGTAATTATAGGTCATATAGTATTGTGTAATTAAACAGGAGGAAAAGTGATGTTAGTTGCAGACTTGGGTCAAGTAGTAGTTGCAAATCCAGATGGATGGGGTTTACTCAGGGGCATCAGGACAATACAGGCAATGTGAGGTAAGAGAGGGGGAGAAGAGAGAGGAAGATATTTATTTTTTTGGGTTTTTTTTTAATCATAACAGGTAAAGAAACTTTGTCATAAGCCAATAACAAAAACATATCTGAGCTCTGCAGAGGCCAGACACTCCAACAGATCAAATCAAACATCGCAAAGTGACTTTGAGGCCATATGTTCCTCTTCAGAGATGTTTCCTTTGAGTTCCTCCAACACTCGCACAAATTTGGAAAAATATGGGAGAACATATTCATGATGTATGCCCAATATTGAGCCAAATTAAAAATGGAACATGAGTAGGGGCCATTCAGCAAGATTCAAATAATGACATACAAAATATCCTTGGGGTAATCACACACTACATGAGAGCAAACTGCTATGTTTATGTCTCGGCTTTTCCATTATTGATTTCAGTGATTGATATGTGAATGGTGAGCACCATACAATTGAATTAGATGGACAAAACATATCAATACATTGATTAAGTTATTGTCTCTTGTAATGTAATTGCACCTTTTGGGTATTCACATCCTGTTAGTCACCTAAACAACAAAGAACAGTGATGAATTGAAGAGTCAATCACATTATTTAGGTCTTGGCCCATAGATGGCTTTTGTTCATTAAGGATTAAGGACATCGTAAATGCTTTGGTGGGAACATTGCCCTATGCACCTTAAAGGCCCTTTGGGTGGGTATAATTTTTACAAGGATCAATTGCTAATCTGTCAGTATATTTCTAAACTAAAGCTACAATTAATTCAATCAAAAGGATAGTTCTTTAATTTGGCACTATATGACTTCTATAGTTTGTGAATTTATTTGGAAATTGGACAAATTTTAGTCAAATTTTTTAGTCAATTTCAAGCAGTCCACCTGTTCATAACCATGCCTAGATATCACTTTCAGTGTTTAAACACTTTTGGGTAAAGCACACAATTTAAACAATGATTATACCTTATACTGTATATATAACATATTTTCTTATTTTTATTTCTTATTACTTTGTGACATATAATCCATCATCAGCCACCCATCAGACAAGATCACATCACTCCAATTTTAGCATCTTTACAGTGGCTACTTGTTAGTTTCAGAATTGGTTTTAAGATTTAATGATCACATTTAAGGCATGGATGGGTCGGGCACCAAGCTATATCACAGATCTTTTAACCCCGTGAGCTGGATAGGAGCCTGGGATCCTCAGGCAGGTCCCTATTGGCTGTTCCAAAATGTAGATAAAAAAAGGGTGATCTTTGCCATCAGGGTTCTTAGACTGGAATGACCTGAGGAGCTCAGGCAGCTAAATATTTATCATCTTTTCAATCACTTTGACTTGACTTGCTTTGGTTTGGGTTTTTGACCTCCCTTTTATGACTCTTGTTTTGCTTTTATATCTCTCACCTTGTTTTTATCACTTTTGCTGTTAATTTTGTTTTTTCTTATCCTTTGCAAAGCACTTTAACTATGTATTACAAAGCGCTATTGAGGCAGCCGGGTGTGGTTTAGCATGGTCTGCAAGGGGAGAGTAGGAGCGGTTCACTGATCGACAGGCACACCTGTAGAGAGTTAAGCTTAATCATTCACTTGTTTATGCTCGTCTCTACAGTGAAGCTGGGACCACGCCACCAGCCACAGAAAGACTCGATGAGCCACAGAGACGCACCAGGCTGCCAGACGGCAGAGCAAGGCCAACGGGCCGGGAAATCCTAATCCTTTTGAGTTAATATTTGGACTAAGCTGTACGAACAGTTGTTTGAGATATCCACTGTTGACGGGTTGTTTCTGTGTGTGGGTGTGAGAATAAACCTGTTGGCAACAGTTACCATGGTCCGTCCGTCCTAGCCAGAGTCTGAACTCTGAAGGAAAATACAATTATTCAATGGGCAGACAAACATTTTGCCATCAAAGATTGACATTTTAACTTTCACACTGAAGTCATGTTGCCCCTCCAAAATTCAGATATCGTCACGATAGATGGATAGTGTTGCCAACTCTTTTCCAAGGAAAGTAGCTATAATTGGCTGCTGTCATACGCTAATTTGCATAATCAATATATTGCGCTGTATATCAGCCGTGGCATCAGCCGTGCCAAGGTTTTGCCAAATGCTTTGGGATTCAACACATTGACATTGTTCCCCATTGTAAGAAAAAGTCGCTTGATTTGTCACTTTTGAGAAATAAAGTCACAACTTTATTGCCGAGTTGGGGGTTTCAGCTTGGACCAACTTGGCTATCCATCCACTGTTGCCGGATGGATGGATGGATGGATGGATGGATCTCAAAGAGTATGTCTTGTAAAGTGGGGGCTTTAATGCTATTTACTATATAGAACATATTTTGTGTCCATCTTGCCCATCTGTACTCTAACAACATTGTCTGACAGCATATTGGTGGATATGAGATTAGATTTTGGCATACTGCCTTCATGAAGGCATACAAATATTTTGTGTCATTGTGTATATTTGTGTGTGTGTGTGCGTGCATGCATGTGCATATGTGAATGCACGAATGTTTGTGTGTGCAATGTGTGCATGTGTGTGATTTGTGGTGTGGGGTGGTGTTGGTGGGAGACAAATAGATGGAGGGAAAAGGGATGTGGTGTTCATTCCTGGACGTTCAGACTGGACAATGAATTTTGCTTATGAGAGGGAAAATCCATTCTTCAACCTAACAGCACTTGGTGCAGCATCCCTTTTAGAAACCAGGGAAACAACTCCACTTTCAGCCTGAGAGAGTTCAGCCAAATTACTTTTTGTCATCCTGATGTTGTTCACCTGAAAAGTGACTTTCTTGGAGGGAAAAGCTGCGTTGAGAGAACGGAGATTGCCCTACAGACTCAATTCTGTAGCAATTAGAATGACGTGGTTTTTTTGGTCATCTCGGGGAGTTTCTTCTCAAGTAACCAGAATACTTTAAAGTATCAAGAAACTAGAATAAAATTGAAATGCAGAAAAAATAGCATTTCCCAGATTTCCCCAATACCTTGAAAGACAATCAGCATCGGTCTTTGTATCAGCAGTTATGAAACTATAGCTAAAGTTTAGATGTCCCAGCTCCACCCCACCCTCCACCACTGTCAAAGTGTGAAAAATCAGACATTTGACCTGGTAACGGTTGACGGCTTCACTTGACCAAATGTTTCTGTTGCTTGTCATGCCGTATGAGACTTAAAAAAAAGCTCCAACAATCAATCAGTCAGATGAGTGAGTTTCAGTCAACACAACAGCCACCGCAACCCGAGTCCCTCCCGTGGGCATGCAATTCATTTTGACCAATGATTCTCATCAAGTGCACCTCATCAAGTGCATGGTGAATCCATGACTGAACTCATTTCTTTTTAATTCAGAAAACACTAATCTAATTTTGTTCAAGCAATTGTGGTTGGTTTAAAAAAAAAAAAAAAGAGTCTCATCTCATTTTCAGAAGAATGCAAAGCAAAACATGGGTGCATATGGACAAATGTACTCACTGAGGTGCAGGAATCTTATATAACCCACATGCACTCTGAACACCTCTCCACTTGCAGGGCATGGGCTTATTTTCTTTTTAATCTCCTCAGATGAAGAATTTCTACAGTTTGTGGACTGTGCAGTTTGTACAGACAGTTTGTTTTTGCATTCACTTTATTTGAGAGATTGCAATACATACTGTCTTTATTTCTTCCCATACTTTTTCTCTAGAGGAAAGAAAAAATATTTTAGGGCAGACAGAGATACGTTGGTTTTTTATGCAGCCTATCAAATCTAATTATAATCTGTTTGTTAGTGAAATGTCAGCTTTTGTTATGCTACCATCAATTATTAATACATGAGTTGAATTGTTTCTCCTAAGTACTGCTTCTTTTTTGAATTACTGTATTCACACACATCCAGGGTAGGCTACATCCTATTGAAAATCTCCCAAGATCGGCATGCACAGACTCAGTACACATATGAGCCAGGATGGCAGATATTAATTTATTTTCTTACCCCACTACTCTTATTCCTGTTCAGGGTCATGGGGGGCTGGAGCCAATCCCACTGTACTTTGGGCGAAAGGTAAGGATACACCTCAACACCTAAGGATACAAGTCCATCACCAAGCTAACACAGATAGATGGACATTCACATTCATACTTATGGGTGATTTTGTGGCAGCCGTGGTGATATTGTGGTGGTGCGCCACAGCGAGCCTATGTATGGGAAAGTCGGCCCCGCTTGGTGCTCAGGCAAAAATAGAGAAGCACAAAGAACTGTTATTGCACAGCTTTATACTGGTTTTGTCCTCTCTCCTCTATGACCCAGTATCCGCAATGGTCCTCATGCTGAGAAAGATGAACCCTTGCTGGGAAGGCCATGTCAAGATTGTGGTTTGCAGCCTGTCTCCTGTTCCAGCTCTGTGCTCTCCCCCCAAGGTGTATACCACACGGCCTTCTGAGCAGCAACAATAGTTCCACACTCTACTCTGAAGGCTTTGAACCACTGCTTTTCAGCTGCATTTTAATGCTATTTGCAACTTAATGTGATGTCAGTTCAGAAATCTGTGGTTAAATGCAAATGTAAATAATTACAAGTTAATGTAAATGTTAAATGTAAATGTTTAATGAGATGGAAGATGCTAATTTGTTTTTCATGCTGATAAGTATGTTGCATCATGTTCACTTACACTGACATGTTCTGTATATGTAGGATATTTTTCTGCATCAAGACTCAGCAAGCTTGCAAACCTTGTATGATTATTTGACGCTGCAGAGCATGCTTGTTTCCTTACTCCCGTCAAATAAGAAGAGCATACCAATGTTTTCAAAAGCAATGCTGAAACCTTATTACTGCACATAGTACACTTACATCCATATAATGGGAGAATTCATGTTTCTGACTGAATTTGGAAATCTTCCTGTATTCAAGATTACTAACACATTTTCACAGACAGTTTACTTGCACAGCTACCATAATTAAGACCAAAATGCTGTGCACTACTGCATTAAATAGAGACAGGAACAGTCTGGATACAGTCTGGATGCAAATAAATTGCTTCATGAGTAAATTAACTGGAAAGGATTTAGCAGTTACCAAAACCTGCTACAGAAAACTATGATTGTTTGGACCTGCCTAGTTTGAACTTGAAAAGTTCAACTGCCACTGGATGGAGGGAGCACTCTTTAAAAGACATTGAGCACTCTTTCATCTTCTCTCCATGGAAAACTAATTATTTTACCTCAGACCCCCATCCTATCCAGTTGCCAATGAGCCGTCATTGACTAACCAAACAGGCCACAGTGCAGGATGTTCCATTATAAGCCTTTTATATGTTGGACATTAGTGACACTTCTCTGAATCATACAAGGAAGGACTATCCTATTCCATGTGCCAAATCCTTTGGTCCCATGCGCTGGTCAAAGGACAAAACTGTCATGCTGATATAATAAACTCTCACCTGTATGTTCCCCAGACATTATTCCCATGACTGAGCCCTTGACTTATTCCCATGAGCAATTTAGGGCCAAAATTCTACGCCTAATTATCACAGCGGTGTGCATGCATCGAGAACTGCTGAAGAGCATTTCATGACTCAATGTCATTCAACAACCTATGCTTCTTGTTTCACATACACACTCTCTCACTCACACACACACACACACACACACACACACACACACACTTTTCTGCAGTCAAAGGTTAGAGTTTACAATGTACTAACATGTTGAATAAAGGTGCCATGTTCCAAACTCTGACCTTTTCAAAATAATAACGTAGGCACAATTACTCAACAAAAGAGGAGTATACTTTCAGTGTCCTGTCATTGTTCATGGTCTGTCAGGTGACTCAAGAGCATCAAGGCCATGCCAAATATTTAACACACAGTTATGGCTCCCTTTAGCAATAATATCAAGTACTTAACCTCACCTAGCAGGCTGACCCAGGGAAATGAACCGCTGAATCTCTGGTCAATGGGCCAATTGTGTCAGAGAAGGTCAAATTGCAGTGATTTACATAGAAAACCAATATAGATAGATACAATCTGAATGGTATCCAGGCTTTTACTGCTTGTGCTGATAAGCAAAGTCAAAGGGTGAATATGATTCTGGGGAAGTGGATATCTTAAATTGAGGTACATTACATTAGTATTAGTGCATTATTTCAATACATTTTAATAACAGCTGATAACGGAGGCTGACATTGGTGTTTAATATAACCATGTTCTCATAGACATATATTCCCATTAACTGAATACAGTAGTTTGTGCATTCTCTCCTTTCTCTCTTGTGCAATCACATCAATATTAACCCAAGAAATTTAAAGTAAATGTTCTGAACATTATGGTCTGTATAGACAAAAGGGTATAATGTAAGTTACATTACAGCACACAAAAATACTCTGTTTATTTGACAAAAGGGCAGGTTTGTTTGGAAAACAAGGTTCAGGAGCCAGTTGCTGACAGGCTGGACCAGACTGCTGGCACGCCTGATTTATTGGCATAGATAGTGAATACGTTTTACCAGCTGGATCTCAACAACATCGCAGTAAGAACTGGTGGCATCTATTTTACACTCTTGCTCAAAATCCAATAGGGTTCGAGGCAGGTAAAAATACTAATTTAAATATATTTTCTCTCAATTATAATTTACAGCTCAGATGATCAAATGATTATCTGGTTAACACACACACACACACACACACACACACACACACACACACACACACACGCACCTTTGTAATTTCTCAACAAGTCCGCAGGGGTTTGGACAAGATGAGCATCTCTCTCTCTCTCTCTCTCTCTCTCTCTCTCTCTCTCTCTCTCTCTCTCTCTCTCTCTCTCTCTCTCTCTCTCTCTCTCTCTCTCTCCTCCCTAAAGCCGAAAGCTGTTGGCTTGCGCCGTCTAATTATTTCACTCTCGCACAGCGTGCCGGCTGCCGAAAGCCCCGCACCGCACTTCCCATCTCTTCTCTCCGCACTGCGATTCGAGACGTGGCGGCTCTCTTACCGTGGCTGAGGCGGACACAAACAGCCGTCCAGAGTGCACAGAAACGTGTTGGGGGGAGCCTCGAGCGGACGACAAATGTTTGAGACTCGTGGCTGGTACCCCCAGATCCGACGGGGAGGGAGACAAGCAGAGCAGTGATGGGACAGTTTTCGGGAGGATGCTACTTGAGTTGTGGCATCCTCCTGTTTCTCGGTCTGCAGGTCCCGGCCACGCTGGCAAGAGGTAAGCGCAGCACAGATACATTACTACTCGACTGAGTTCTTTATTCCATAAGCACGGAGTACTATTTTCCCTATGATAGCTGCCAGTCCTTTTTGTCTTAAACACAAGAAGGAGGACGCGGCTTGAACTTAATGCATGTTGTGTGTATGTGTATGGTTTGGATTGTTAAAACTGATGGCTGATCAAAACGACGGCAACACTTTTTGGTGCGCGTGTGTGTGGTGGGGACACCAATTGTGGGACATTTTTCTATTTGCATATTGATCATCACAAGTTTTACGGTGTTGGCATGGTTCACAGAAAGGCGCAATATGGTGATTTTATCATATGAGTTTATAACAACTGAGTTTCGGTTTCTCTCTCTAATGCACCGTAATTAAGCTGATCAGAAATGTGTTTGGAACCCAGTGTTGCACACAGACCCATCTGAACCAAACTTAAATCTGGTCAGCAACAGGCATAGGCGTCTGAGATTGTCGGCGTTAACCACACCACTTTGACACTTGGCAGGTCATTTCCTTAACCTTATGAATTATTTAATTTAATTTAATTTTATCCTACTGAGGAAATATCCGTAAAATTGGACATTGGACAGATGCTTGTTGGTTCTCACTTGTGTATTGTCTCACACAGCGCACATTGAACTCCGACTTCTGTTGACGAGCTTGGTGAGAGACAGTGTTGATGACAATATGCTTTAGGGCTGAGTTCTCTTTTGCAAGTGCTTATTGAGTTCGGCTGCTTTGGAAATTGTGATTGCTTTCTATTTGCAAGAAATTTGATGCTAATGGTTACAGTAGTACAGTAGTAGCTGACCATTCCTATGTATCCCAGTGGGAAATAGGCCTACATGTCAAAAAATGAGAATACTGTAACCTGTACCCTTGACTACCCATTCGCTATAGGTCTGCTTGACTACAACTTGTGGTGTAAGTCTAGGAGAGTTCTGAGATGTTATGGCATCTTCTGAAAATGTCTTCACTTGGTTATTAAATGGACCATCATAAATTCCATTCTTTTATTCCTGTTGAATCTGTCCTGACCCATTGACATCCATTTAGCTCATGAGACAGTGTTACAAAGATGCATTTGCAAGTCAATTAGCAAATTAGCCCCAAGGTTTTCATTTTTGCATCTCAAGTTTTGAAATTAGCTTCAACTTGGAAATTTGCATTACATAAATATTAGATTAAGCTTAGCTTCAGGGCAACTTTGCATGCAGGGATCAGGAGGGATTTTTTTTGTCATCCTTTCAAAGTTATTCTAAAAGGCATGGAATCTATCCTTTCAAATTCAGCAGTAGCCTACACTTTATTTGCATGACCAGCATTTCCTCAAATTTTTTCGCCATGTAAAATGTGTTGCATGATATCTGATAACAATTGTTGATATGGCTAGTTGTTGTAATGCCTTGGGTGATTATGATTTGCCCAATGCCTTTTCCGTGTTCTACACAGCTATTTAATGATAAATGCAATGGATATACAGCCTAAAGGTGTAGAGAACGAGAGTGACCTAAATGCTTGTCAGAAAAGACAACACAGCAGCAGTTCTGACAGGTTTGATGTTTTCTTTTTCGACTCAACATATGATGGAGAGAAAGAGAGAGAGAATAAGCGAAATAATGATAATGAGGAGAGAGAGAGAGAGAGAGAGAGAGAGAGAGAGAGAGAGAGAGAGAGAGAGAGAGAGAGAGAGAGAGAGAGAGATAGATAAAGGGCAATGGAGTCATCGAAGCCATGTTTTATTTATTCCAAATATGGCTACCCGACTATTTCTCAAGCCCCAGCTTTGATGTAACTGACATTTCACATGAGACAAATTCATGAGCACAGTTAGGCTGGTATCCACTGTTGTTTCTGTTTCATAGGCGATCGCATGGTGGTCATATTGCCCAGTTTCACTATTGCATTATTCAAAGGGAACCCATTTCTCGAGCCAACTATCCCCCCCTCCACTCCCATGCCTTCTTCTCCACTTTCAGAGGGAACTGAGCTAATAGACCATCAAGGGTAGGATGTGTTGTCTATATTGAAATAAAAAGTACATCTGCCTTGAAATATGAGGAAGTGATTGGGAATAAGTTTAATGTAGTGATTTTGCCAATTAGGTAAATATCCATTATGAAGTTGAGTGTAATAAAATGTGAAGTGAGTCTGGGTTTGACAAAGGTAATAATCAAATATCTATTGTTTATTTCTTAATGAGGTGTTGTGGCTTATGGAACAGGATTTGATCAATACATGGGTTATTGTATGTGATATTCTCTGGAGAATTAAGATTGATGGGAACAGAATCATTCTGTAGGTTACGATAACAACAGTACTTTCATTATAATTCTGTTGATGTGACTTCATATTTCTGTATTATCCCATTGTGAATGTGCAAAGATTTATGGATTCATTTCTGTCCTCTTGGCCATCACATGTTCTCTTTGTTCATTTCCACAATATATTTTTAACATTTTAGCTCATTATAAGCATCCATCAGGTATTTATTACAGGTATTATGCTCTTTGGAGTGTGTATTTATACATGTTTGTGTGTGTACAGAATGTAAATGTATGTTCTGTATGCCCAAATGCATGTTTTACATGGTGATGGTGATGGTGGTATGTGTGTGTGTGTGTGTGTGTGTGTGTGTGTGTGGGTGGGTGGGTGAGGAGGGGGGTGGAAGGGGTACTGGGGGGGCGGCATATGTTGTCACTTCAGTAACCTCCTGCAGATTTGCTCCTCAGCCTTGTCTCTGCAGCCTTGGAGCTTTCCGTTCGATAAGAGCTTGCATTGCTGTCAAGCGTTTTCTAACAGCATTGAAAGGGAAGCCTTGGAGATAACTGCCCATCCACAATTCACCATTCACTGCCTCACTGGCTGACTCAAGGGCATTGCCACAAAGGCAAGATTCACGCCATTAATGATCACTTCAATGCCAAACGTTCACAATTCCTCTCTCTCTCTCTCTCTCTCTCTCTCTCTCTCTCTCTCCCACTCTGTACCTATGGGAAAACACTTATGTTTCCTCCAAAGTACTTTTATTTCATAAATATCCCCTCCCCTCTTGTGTTTTCCACTCCTCCCTTGCAATTCCTTTCAGTGTAATTTAGTTTCAGTGGATTGTTGCTGTGACAAATGTTTTGGTTCTGGTGTCATTTCTCAACTCACCTGACTGAAGGAGAAAGGAGAGAGAGCAGAGCTTAGAGAGAGAGCGAGAGAGAGAGAGAGAGAGAGAGAGAGAGGTTACAGTGCAGAACGCTGTAGTATCTCATGTTATCAGTCACTGCCACAGCAGTGTTCGTCAGTAACAGCAAGCACCTGTCACCTCTGTCTCTGATGAATGAATTTCAAGAGTAATCAAAAGCAAATACATATTTAATGACATTGGGTAAAAGTTGAGAAAGGGTGTGGTGTGTATCTGTATGTGTTTGGTGTGGGTGCGCACGTGCATGTAGGAGTAAGCATGTGCATGCACCTGTCTTGGTGTTAGGTGAGAAAAGATCATATAGAGATCAAAGCTACACTTTGACAACATGGAAAACTTTTTTTTATATTTCCCACAAGGGACCTATAATTTTGTAAACAGCAACATCACAGTTAAGCAATAACCTTCACTACAGTATATCACTATATTGATGTGAAACACATAATTGGCAACAAGTAATGGCGAATGAAAGGATTCCATAGTGGACATTAGATTCATTTCCTTGTTAGTGTGCTTCAGAACCAATATATCCAAGATATTGAGGACTAGTAATTGAAGATATGAGCCAATATTGACTTCATGATAAATATGCTGTCAGGGCTACATATTCATCAACCATTTTAGCTTTGACATTGACCTACTGTAATGGCATGACACGAGTAGCATGTGATGGTAAATGCTTGACTGATTGATGCGTAGTGCAAAATTGAGAGTGCACACACACACACACACACACACACACACATGCATGCAGTTTGTTTGATTGCAGGCCCTTTCCAAGTTGTTGGCATTCAAGAAAAGCTGCAATCCCATTAAATCTATTGGCTTTAATTTTAAAGTTTGCTTCGGTCTCATGAACACAGTGCCGGTGAAGGGTTGGTCGGGGGTAGAGGGGTTGTGTGGGTGGTCCATCCATATTCCTTATATCCAGTCCTCATTTTCTCAATTCCAGTGAGGCGCACTCTTCCTCTGGTGTGTAAGTGTGGAGGAAGAAATTCTGACGACACCCAAAGCTATAGAAAAGGACTATGTCTATCCATATTTCACGCTGCCTGTCTGTCCTCAATTGCCAGTCGGTGCTTTTGTGAGTATCAGTGGTGCAGGGTGGGATTTAAGGGCCCCTTTTGGCATATGAAGCCTACATAATGCCCCTCTGTGGTCAGGTGCATATGTTGTAAAACCAACAAAGCACTGTCATACGTAAAGTAAAATGGGAAGTGAATTTCCAAGGGCCTTTGAAGATGCCTTCTGCATTTTTCAGCTGTATCAGAAATGCTCAGCCTTGCAGAAAATGGGGGAGGATAGTGCACTTCAAAAACAATTGTCTTCAGTGAGGAATGCTTAGCTGAAAAACATTAAATCCAAAGTAGTACTCAAAGAAGAAAAGATGGAACATCCCACAATTGGGAAAAAAATTATGACTTACTTACTTTGTATTACGGTGAAGTTAAGGCACACACTACGCAAAACACGTTTTGGTTAATCCAGCCTTCATCTGAGCCTATGAAAGCAAGTCTTCAAGGTCAGAACTTATATTCACATTGACAAAAGTAACAAGCAAGTGCAGCTGTTTCTATTTGTATCTATACGTGTCTATCTGTATCTGCTCAATAATTATGATGATATGTATCTAACAAATCTATCTATGGAAGTAGCCATAGTCTCAACCGGAATTGACTATTAAACAAATAATGACTCTATGACTCTATTCTACATTATCTTCTACCTAGCTGCCTCTGATTGGAGCCAGTCGTACAGCCGTGATCCAGGGTTCTCAGTTTGAACACGAGCAAATCTCATTGGCAACGTTTACATGCATGGAGTAACTTGGCTATTGGCCATAGTCCTGTTGAACCTGATGATATCCTGTGATTGAGTATCCCTGTTGCTGTGATTAACAGAATATTCCCCTCCACCTGTTGTGTCCTGCTCATACAATGGCTGGCCTGCAAAAAAGTATGAAACTGTGGAGCTGCCAGCTTTCCACTCTTTGACTGAGCAATAGTAGGTTTCTACAACATGGGAAAAAATAATGACTCAATAGTAATAGCAGCAGGAATAAGTAATAATAATAATAGTAAGTACTGTTTGACATCAAAATGTACCCATAACGCTGTGCGAATTTGCGCAGAAGGCAAAAACCTAAAGTGAAAGGTATAAGATGATTACATGCTACAGTTTACATGTTTAATATCAGATTATACTATATCTTACAATGTTTAATTTGCCTAACATAGAGTCATTATATACTTGATTAATACCTAGAGTCGAAATGTTGGAAGATGAATAAATATATGGGAGCACTGGCAGTAGTGTGCGGCGTTCTCTTTCTTAAACACACTTACAGTAAAGCACCTGCTAAAAGGTTTATGGGATGTGCGCATGGTCGTCTTCTCCTTTTTGTATCTTTATCAGGTTTTGTCATAATCAGAGTGGCTATTCTAACTGAATTATGAAGCTTACATGTGTCGACCTGAAACCAGGTTACTTGGAATTGGAATTCTCTGTGCATGTAAACAGAACCGGTGTTAAATGTAACTCAGCATTCAATGGTATAGGCAACTGACAGGCGGTAAAGACAACTGACCTTTCATTCTCCCCCTTTGCTGTATGGAGCACACTTATTCCCATGCGTCTCGCTCTCTCGCTCCCATGTCAGAGACTCCACACATCAACTGTGGCATTTTTCTAACAAACCATATAAATTATGTTCATGTCATACTGACATAGAGTAACTGAGTTAACACACTGGGAATACTTTTTAAATACTACTTTTCAAAGATGTAAGTACATTATGTGTTAGTTTTTCATAGTCAAGTATTATACTTTCATCAAGTATTAACACAATATTATGATTTTCTTACATAAGCTTTCCATTGGGTTAACACACAGATGAATACAGCTGAATAAAGACAGTGAATAAACCTGTGTATTAACCCAGTTGTTAACGATTCACCTAATAGTCCAATAATGTATCATTTATTCTGCGTCAAAACATATTTATAGTAATGTGCCTAGCATATTGCCTGGAATACATTATTTCACCGTGCTGTAGGCATTGTGCCTGCAGTTTTTCCTTGGAGAGGCTTTTGCTTTTGTAAGAACATTTTAGTGGTTGGGTGTAGAACAGCAAGCTCCCTGCTGAGCAGAAAGACTGAACTCCACGGGACAAGAGACACACCTGTGTCTGCAGTAGCTGTTTAAAATAACACTGTGACTCACTGCACCTATTCTCTCTCTTTACCTCCTTACCCCTGTCTACTTTCTCTGTCTACTTTCTCTTCATCTTTCTTTCTTTTTTGTCTGGGACGGAAACGCATGATTTGTCTAAGGGCACAGCCGTAAAAGAACATAATAACCAATGACCACAAGCTTAAATAAACTGGTGTGAGTCATTACAAATTGTCCACCTTCCTCTGGGCATTCTCTGAGTAGGGTAACCAGTGCTCTTTGCTTGCTGGTTGGTCACATTAGTTACATTTGGATTTGAGTGTGAACTTCTGTAATTCTATTTGCTTCACTGATTTACATTTAAATGAAAACAAATTACTATGCATTTTGAAGTGAAATGTGAGTGAACATAGCAATGCAAAATCTGCTGTTTTATTCATATTCTTCTGGGGGGTATGTTGAATTTCTTTCTTCTCGCGTATAGGCAACTGGATAATGGGCTGAACAGCTGAATCTAAATGTTTATCCGCACAGAAGGTTGTGTGTCTTCTTCTGCTCTTTGTGCACCATTGCTACTGCAAGGTTATGCATGTGTAACTTTGATGAGGTTCCCCTTCAGCCAAGGACTCCCGTTTGTCATTAAGACAGATAACATCTATCCTGTGCATCGATGTGGCTACATTCATCTAAGACTACTTTTGTTTCACATCACAGACAGCAGAATCAATAAAAAGCTGTGCCTATCTCTGCTTCATTTCATCTTAGGTGTTTTAGACCGGCTCACCCTCAGAGCAGAGGACGAAAAAGCCTCCAGCCACAGAGGCAGGACTCCTATACTGTATATGCATATTATTTAGGCAAAGAGTAAAAATTGATGCCTTTGGGGCCTTTAGGTTTAGATTTCATCCTTACATCTCTCTGTGAGTAGAATAAGTCTTTAACGTCCCTGTAGGGCAATTTGCCTCGCAGCCAGTAGTCCAGCAAACAAACAAACAAAAAAACAAAAACAAAACACATTCATATACACATACAGCAGTAAACACACAACAAATGAACATATACAGCAACAACATCACCTAATGAAGGTTGAATTAGTGTGGATTCCATGAGCTAACATATGGCCTCTTGTACAAATTTATTTAAAAACTCAACAACTGCCGGGACAAAAGATTTCCAGCACCTATTGGTGCCACACTTGGGGAAACTGAACCTGCGGCCAGATGAAACTCACCATAAAGAGGGTGGTGCTATAACAAAAAAAAAACAATTAACACTTTCAAATGTTCTGTTCTGTCACTTGACCTTGTGATCCAGTTACTTGAATGGTGTGCCCTCATATTTAATAAACATGCTCTGAGTGATGTGATTACCAGCAGTATCAATTTGTCATAAATGACTGTTGGAATAGCACCACTTTACAGGCAAAGGTTATGCTGTAAATGGGTGCAAAACACTGCGTATTATGAGGGAAAGGGATCTAGTTCTGCTGCATGATTCTTGCCAGTGTCAGTTTGTATTGGCCTCCAAACAGAGCTTGTACACATGTACTGACAAGACCCATATTCAAAGCAGTGAATTGCAAAAGCACCTCAAATTGAAATGTCAGGTTGAAACGAACATGCCTTGAATTGGAATGTGGAAATGCAAAACACCGGCTTTCATGCAGTAGCATCTCATGTGTGGACATTTGTGTATGCATTCTGTTGCTTGACTGACTGCGCTGAATACCTTGATACCAGATTTGGTTACAGTGAAAAGGAATGCATTTTCCACATAAAATGATTAGGCTTCGCTTCTTTGGTGCAGCATAATGATGAGACTGCAACAACAGTCTTATTCCTCCACTCCTAATCAGTTATCTTGAGATCTCCTAATGTCCAGGTATCCTTGCCTTCTCCTTTGTGTGTGTGTGTTGGATAGCTGTAATCCAAAACAAGGCCCTGATAATACGAGAGGATAAAACCCAATTACCCAGTAGGCAGTCCTGAGTCATCTCCCATTTGTTCGAGCCATTTTCTCCTCTGTCTCCTCTCTTTATCTCCACCTGTGTGGTTTATTCAAAGACCACCCCAGCTGATTGTAATCTTTAGGTGAAAAAAAAATGAAACAAAAAAATGAAACTGAAGTAATAGAGTGAGCTAATCGATGCCAAGCAGCTTGGGCAGGGGACACCGGGGGGTTCTCTCTTCTCTTCAGTGTAATCTTCCAATGTGATCGTGAAGTTTGTGTGCGTCAGGCTACTGGGGGGACTAATTAAGGAATGGCAGGGCAGCGGCCTGAACTGCTGGCTCTCCTAACAGCATACAAGTTAGAGTGGACCTGATCCATAGCCAGTCGATAGCTTAGGCTTCCCTGGTCTAAGCCAGTGAATACAAACAAACTTAAAAAGGCAAAGGAAAAAATTACCCCTGAATGGTAGAAATTAGTGTTTTTTGTGTTTTTGTCGTCACATTAACACGTTATTGATAATACATTTTAGATACCACAATGCCTATGGAGGCAGAAGAAAAGCGTTCTGTATCCAACTCATTTCAGCCCACCACAGTTTAGTGTGATGTAGACCACAGCAAGGCTCTCCACCTTTGCAAAAGAAGAGGGGATTTGTCATCCGTTTGAGCTTACAGTACACTGTCTGTACAGTGCAGTACACTGCGAGTGCATGTTTGCTTATGACTGTGTTTGTGTGTACATCTGTCTTAGGTTTTTGTGTGTCTGCTTTATGTCCTTGTTGTCAGGTGATTACAGGGTTTATTATAGCCCTTACATTACTGAGGGAACCGATTGTTGACATTTGGCCCTCTCTC
Source organism: Centroberyx gerrardi (assembly GCF_048128805.1). NCBI lineage: Eukaryota > Metazoa > Chordata > Actinopteri > Beryciformes > Berycidae > Centroberyx > Centroberyx gerrardi. The sequence continues at coordinate 25,340,328 of NC_135998.1, forward strand.
TGCTGACCTGCGTATCCCAAGGTGTATAATAACCTAACAGCAGGCTTGTTTTTAAAGGCCAGTGGAGAATTCTCTCTAGACAGGAGATAAAACACTGATGCTACGACCTATCTCAAAGGGATTCTGTTCACTGTTTTGCTTTAACATTGGCCCTGGGATGCCCTTTTCAATATGAGTAGGGTCAGGTAGTCCCCCGTGAAATGGGAGTGTTGTTATTTTCATCAACCACCATCAGCTTGATTGTCCAGGTTCTCAAGACATGCAAGAACAGTGAGGTCTTTAGGTTCAGTGAGGCTGGTTTGAATATGTTCCTTCAGTGGGTGTGCTATACTATACTGTGCTATACATGTATGTAGGCTCAAAGTCGCGATATTAAAATACTGTATAACATTCTTCCAGATGACTGCAGGAGAATAACTTCAGCATTTGTTCCCTCTTCTCGCCCAATCCAGAATTTATGTCTTGATCTGAGTCCACCATAAATGCAAATTAATCCTGCTGCTGATGTACGATTGCTTTTCCATGACTCAGAACGAGGAATGAGGCATGAGAAGGCCTAAGGCCAAACCGCTTCTCCACACTCTCCTTAATTTTACATTAGGCTAATAGGCAACCATCTCTGCTTGCCTTCCTTCTCTGCCACACAAGGGTGAAAACAACAAGGAGGTGTCCCTTTAATAAAAAGGCATTGGTATGGAAGACAATTATTTAAAAAAATTATTCTGCCATATGGAGAGAGGATCCCATATTTTTTTGTTTATGATGTTTGATGGTCAAGAGATATTTCCCCCCTTTATATCAAAGCATTGGTTTGACATCTTTGCCTTGCTTCACATAATTTGCACCTGTCTCTTTTTACCATGAGAAATAGTAGGCCGCATTTTTGCAAGTCCATCGTTCTTGCTCCTCTGTCATTTCATTACAGCAGCCCATTAGCTCCTTCTGGGAAATATAGCCTACATTACTATGCTGTTTTGATAACTGGCAGGAAAAGCTGTCTACCTTGCTCTTACCTACACATTGTGTAACAAGCAGCTCCTTTGTGAGATCCTGCACAAATCTGAGACAGAGATTTAGGAGGGAGTGAGAGAAAGGCGCTTTGCACAAGGCTGCCTTGTCCTCAGCTTTGAGGCAGAGCTGGATAAAAATATGAATAGGTGCACAGGTTTTCTCTGGTTTGTCTCTTATGTTAAAACAAATGAATTAATATTGAAACAAAACGTTAAACTAGGATTACATTGAATGGAACAGAATATGAATTTGCATCTATATGTGGATTAAATTTTGGTAAATTTGTAGTAGGCTTTTAGTCTGTTTCTGTAGAACTGCCATGTTACATGTTCATTGCAAGTGTGGTATTTAGTATTGGCTACATGTGTGTGTTTCTGAGTGAGTGTGTGTGTGTGTGTGTGTGTGTGTGTGTGTGTGTGTGTAGGTGCGTGTGTGTGTGTGTGTGTATGTGTGTTCGGGGGAGAGAGAGACAGAGAGAGATTTGGTGAAGCTCTGAAGTGACTCTATTGAGGCCAAAAAATCTCTTGTGGTCTAATTATGGTTATAGGTGCTATTGATTTCTCTACCTCTTCTGGTTTTTGTTTTTTTTCATCCTTTATCATCAGCCATTCATCTTAATTCATCTCTCCTCATTTTATTCATCTCTTCATTCAAACTTTATCTATTCATTTATCTATTTTTTTGTGTTTCTCTCACATTATTATATTTTAGAAGCTGTAGCTTTTTGATCCCTGCTCACTGCATGTCTTCATACTCTGCATCCGCTTGCCTAAATCCCACATTGTAGACAATGGACCAATGTTTACTAGCATCAAGCAAACAGAAGACTTGCCAAATATTGGTGTTTATCAGGCATCAGTGCACCAAATGTTAATTTTCTGGATCAGCAAGCTCTCATAGTGCATACACATAGTGGACATGTGCGTATTCAGTTGTCAATTGAACACCAGACAGTATTTATTCACTATCGCACTAGATATCCTTTCACTCTTCAACTTCGTATTTATTTCTGTCCTCTATTTGCTCTCTTCCTGTCTCACTCATTCATACATTCACTCATTCTGACGTGAAGTTATGTTTAATGTGTTGTCCGATCCAAAGTGCTGAAGGTTTTACTATGCAATAGTGCATCAGAGATGTCAACGAAGACCTGCGTCTGTGCCAAGCTGACTCCATTATGCACACTAATTACATGATTAAAGTGGTGATGGCCTGAGCAGGGTGCCTGGGTTGTAAAGTAGCAGGAGGCCTGATACACATGCTTTACGGTTCACTGCCTCCTCTCTGCTTCAAATCTCAGTTGCTCCAGACAAAGCATCCAAGACATATTCTATATACCCCATATAGGGTCATTTAATTGTGTGTGTGTGTGTGCGTGCGTGCGTGTGTGTGCACCCTCTCTCTGGGTTTCATATTTCACTGTATGCTGCTCATATTCAGATAGCCGTATTCATAAATGCCTGTTGAGATAGCCTGGAATAGCTGTCAGATGTGATGCACGCAAGGTCATCACCAAGAACTGCTGCAAGTCTGAAAATAGTAACACTAAGGGTTATTCAACCTATAGAGCCTCTGAATCCTTTTGTTAGGTTGAGCCCTAATAAGATTGGAGCACTTGGATACAGGCACAGGATCTATAACAGCCACAGGCTCAGCTCAGTCAATCCTCACTACTGTGACTTGGTGATTCAAATCTAAGTCAATTTATCGAGTGCAACCAACTGTCCCTATAATGTAATTTTGATAGAATATGTCGTACTGTGGCTGCATGCTGTTTACCCAACAGTTCTCACACATTTTGAAACAGCTGCTGCATCTATTAATCTTTTACAATGTGGTTCTATTACTCTATTTGGCTGTGGTGTGTTCGAAAGCGAGCCTGGATTACCGACTGGGCAAACTGGGTAAATGCCCTGGGACCCCAGACTACCAGGGGCCCCGGAGGCCCCAGGTTCATGTGTTCACGTGTTCATAATTTATCACTAGTTTTGTTTGGTATGTGCACAAATTTAACCGAAAAGGCAGAGTAACAAACATAGGGGGCCTCACAAGGGTCTTTACAAGTTAGTTTTGCCCTTGTAGTTCAGTTTGCTGTTGTTTAGTGTTTCTCTTTATCTACTGTGCCTTGTCTGTGTATGTGATGTTGTAGTGTGACACCCTTTGGTGCCACACTACCCTCAGCATGTTGTATTTGGAGATCACAGCCGTGTATGCATCTCAATGAAATACTTAAAGCTTATGCATGTCGCTATGCATAGAATGTGTTTTGCCCAGGGGCCCCTAGGGGACGTAATCCAGGCATGTTCAGAAGCCTCCTGTCTACTACACCATAGGATATTTATATATTAAGTATATATTTAAATGAAAATATATACTCGCATAAGGATACCAAAAGGTGGCATGGGTCCTGTTATATTTCTTTTTATCTGGAGAGCACCTCTTAGAATCATGGATTTAGTTGGCAGGCATGAAAATCTGAAGAAAAAAAAAAAAAAAAAAGCCCAACACCTAAAATGCCAAGGAAGTGATTAAATTAATAAAAGCTTAAGGCACAGTTAGTTCTTAATTCAAATGTAGCTAAAAATGTAGCCCCACTACAAATAGCCAAATCATTAGATTGGAAACATTTTTCATTCTGAGCTCTTGACACACGGGCTGTCATTGTCAAAAATAATTGTCCTTTGTAAAAACAAATTTCCAGAACATTAAATTGGAAACAGTAGAGTAAAATAGATATATATTTTATAGTAAAAAAAAAAAAAATTCTGCAACCCTTTGAGAATCAAACTCCAGCAATACTAAAACGAGGCCCCAGTGGCCGTCACTCTGAATAAATGATGAACTGAGGCCACTGAATAACAAGACCACACATTCTGTCTGTTACACCGGTGAGGGAAATCTGACAAGGGGCTGAACATCTTGCAGTCTAAGGAGACAATCAGTCTGAAAGCGTGAAAAATGTCAGGTGCACCATTTTAGCTAGCTCCTTGCCACTTTTGCTGACCTGGGGATTTCTGGGCCTGCACTCTCATTGTTTGCCTCCTACCTGTTGGACTGCACTAATCAGGTATTGTGGAGGAGAACTCTTTCTTCACTGCACACCCTCTCCACTGCGGTCCTAGGCCTTAGTCATCACATCCCACAGCCTCTCCTACCATCGCTAGGCGGATAACATTTAACTGCACTTTTCTTTTTGCCCTTTGAGACTTTCATTGAGTCATACCTCTCTAAATTGCTCTCATCAAATTTGCCCACCGTGTTCTCTCTCCTTAGCTCTTATTTATATTTCTTTTGCAAGGTCTTCTCTCATGCAATCACTCTAGGGTCCCATCAACATTGTCATGTGGCCCTGACCCTTGCACTCCTTACTACAGATTGCTTATAATATTAGTGACTTTAAGGAGGCCTTTAAGCTTATTCTAATGATGCACTCATGGAAAGTTGTTCTGGGTAAGAGCATCAGCTAAAATGCCTAAAATGTAAATGGAAAAAAATAATCTAAACAAAGAAGTGAAAAAGGAAGGATTTGGACTTGTCTATGCAGGTGATCTTGACTTTGCCTTGTTGTCATAATTTTCATCTTTAGCTACCACTGCAGTGTGAAGCTTTTGATAGGCTATGTAGGCTAGCTGTGAAATTTTAAATTGTGGTGAACCATGGTGGTTCCGATATAGCGTATAGACAATAAAATTATGACCCAACGTTCATCAAGTCTCCTCCTCAAAATCGTCCTTCGGCACTTCAGCTACCGTATTGATGGCTATAGACATGAATGTATTGATTTCGAGTTACCATAATGATGGTAATAGGTACGAACAGTGAGAGCATGATGGATCAGGTTGCAAGTTAGCTAACTGCAATGATTATATTTTCACGTTTAAGTGGAGGAAATACAAATGAGCATACAAAAAGAATGGAAGAGTTGGTCTAATGTGCAACCTTGGATTGCACCTGTTCCATGATGACGATTCTATGTCCTGCCGCGAAATCGCACCACATAAAGTACAAGCAGTTATCTGGGAAAGACATCCATTTATTAGGTAGTTAACCTGGTTTGCAGTGTTTGTATATTGTTCTCTTGAATTAATTAATGCTCTTCAACTTCAAAAGAATCCAGTGAGTATGTGAAAATGTAAGGAGGGATTTATATTTGCCCATTTCCAATCCCGGGAGTGTAAGATTTCTTTCTGTATTCCCAGTAATCCCATTAAAAATGTTGTGTAGGAGCACAATAGCCATAAGCACCCATTTTCCTCTCCGTGCCACGTACACATGGCTGCCCAGAGCAGCTTGAAGCCTTGTGCACAACAAATGTTTTGCACATTGTACATGTATATCCAATAGACATACTGTATACAGTAGTGGTGTATATACCTATTTGTATATTCATGAGCTAGGGGAATGTGACCATCGTCGTTTTTTAATGTGCAGGTGGAAATTCTATTAACATCCGCTTAACTCTGAGGCAGTGGCTGTCTTGGCAGAGAGTGCATTATGGTGTGTTGGAAACTGACTGCTTTCACAAGCTGGCAGAAATATTCACACTTCCAATGAACAACATGTTTATTGATTGTCAGACTATGAACCTCATATTGACAAATACCTCACAGTAAATTGGCCAGTCCGCTGTTTCCCAATCCAGTCCTAAAGAACACCCTGTCCTGCAAGTCTTTGTTCCAGCTCTCCTCTCCAATTAAGGGCTTAATGCTGATTGGGTGAGCAGTAGAAACAGATCTGCTTGAATAGGGCTAGCATAAAAGTGTGTAGCCCTTAATTGGATCAGGTGCGCAAGAGTAGAGCTGAAACAAAAATTTGCAGCACAGGAGGTACTTGAGGACTGAGTTGGGAAACACTGGGGTAGTCTGATGTTGACAGGATGCTGTTGGAGTTCTGGCGACTGGCATAACTCCAACATACTTTTAAGATATAAACTCCATTCAAACATTAAATTGTCAGCTACTTGTGGATACTGCTATGTGCACATGAATTATGAGAGCAATATTCTGGATGGTGGCGCTGTAACCACAGCCACCATGGCTTTTTTGAGTATAAATATGGATGGATATTGTACATACATATAGCCTACTAAATGTTCTTCCTACATTTGCAAATTGTTGATAACAATTCCTTACTTTATTTAGACAGCTCATAAGTTACACATGAATAATCAGATTTTATTGGACAACCAAATAAGGTAAGTAGGGCCACTATAGAAAGCAAATATGAATTGCAATATATGCAATATATAAATATGAATGCAGTGCATGTAGCACAATGGCAAGCTATTTGCTGATAGATATGGACATTTCATATGGGCAAAGGTAAGGGGAACAAATGGGAACACATGGTAGGTGACTAAAGAAAAACAACAACAGCAAATGTATTGCTGTAAAACATACTCTATTCTTTGCAGAGCCAAATTTCATTTATGTTTTCTGCATTGCCTCTAGCCTAACAAGGAAAATTCAACATCACCACTGAGGCTGAAGGGGCTTTTAAATAATAATAAATAATGTAGGACTACAGCCTTGTTTGTGTTTGTTTGTGGCCTATATGGCTTGTTCCATTTTATGTAATGGAAAGGCAGGCTAATCTCATATCATATGAAAGAAACATTGCTGACATCATCATGCTTATAATACAATGCAGATATACAGATTAATAGTCTAATTTTTATTATTTATGTATTTCCGATCATCACATTAATTTCAGTGATCTGTTTCAGGCTGCACACATTTTGACTTTATTTAATTAATGATTATTTAATTGTAGCTCATCTATTCTAGATCCTTGACCAAGCTAATGATACATAGGGCTGCAACAATTACTGCATTAGCACTATTCTATAGTATTTGAAGGTTTACTGCGAGGTAACTACTATTACCACCATAACAGATGTTTTTTTCTGGTTTATTTTTTTCCCCCTTTTTGCAGATAAACATTATCACAACCGATCACAATGTTGTGTACATTTTGACTTTTAGTGGGGATCCATATTTTAAATATTTTTGTAAACTGACATTTACTCTAATTAAAATGATGTTTGTTAGGTGTAATATGTTAAAGCTACTACCAGTAATATTTGAAACTTGATGACTTTGGCGACCCTTTAGTGTCCCTTAGTGGCAGTATTTTAGGTCACTGTCGCAAGACAACTCGCCACTTGTCTAGTATGCTGTTAAAGGCCAAACCAGCAAACCAGGATCAAACCAGGAGTTTGTCCATTTAACAGGCCAGAAATAATGGAAGTGACATGTTGATATATTCATCCAGGACGGACAGACTTCGGTAACCTTTCATTTTACAGGTCCCTAACAACGCATGAACTATTCCTAATTAGACATTAACAAAAAAATGTATTACACAGTAACGTGGCTGCGTTATTTGATCTTAAATGATGTTATTGTCTAACTGGACTAACTTACCATTTAGTTATTGCACTGTTAATTACTAACAATGTATGAAAATGTGAAAATATGTAAAATTAATTATACAACAACATATTTGCATTCACATGTATTTACATAGTACCGGACCTGTAATATGAAGCGGGTCTATTTTCTACAGTTCAATAGTAATTCATATGTATTTACATGGTACCGGACCTGTAATGTGAAGGGGGTGTAAGTGGATGATAATTCATACAATGTGACCATGTTTATTTTTTTTATTGGCATTTAAATGGTACATTTAAATGGGACAGCAGCTTGGATATTGCCTTGATATGATTGTCAAATAAATCTTATCCAAGATCTTATCCAAAATCTTTTGACAGAATCCCTTTGGGTACCTGCACAGCCATTCAAATTATGAGAAAACTATCTGCAATGAGGAAAAGAAAGCTGTCATCTGTCTTTTGGTTTCTAAAATGCAGGATTAAATTGTATTTAGCTGTGTTGTAGCACAGGATTTTATTGCCATGTAAAGTTGTGTATCATCTGCATAAGAGTGAAGAGAATGCTGTAATTACTTCACAGAGAGGGGGCATGTAGAGTTAGAATAAGAGAGGACATAGAACTAAACCCTGAGAAATGTTACTATCTTGGACAACAAATCCGTCAACAACTGGTAAAATTGTGTTGAGGATGCCAGCAGGTTTTTCTTGATGGTCCAGGAGGATGCCATGACAAACAGCATCAAAGTCTGCACTTAAGTCAAGGAGAACAAGGACTGATAAGGAGCCGGTCTGTGGCTAATAGCAGGTCATTTGTTACTTTGATTAGTTGTCTCAGTCCTGTACTGAGGTTTGAAGCCAGATTGGCGAAAGTCATTGTTTGAATTGAGAAAGTGAGCGAGCTGCTGGGCTATAGGTTTTCTCTTATTTTTGAGAGGAAGGTGGGAAGATTGGAAATTGGGCTATAATATTTCAGATCTTCAGGGTTGAGGCCAAGCATTTTTAAAAGTGCCTTGACAATGGTAACTTTGAAGTCAGGAACAATGCCAGAGGAGAGTAGAGCTGGGCCTAAAGAAGTTGTTCTTTCAGTCATTTTTTGGGGATGGAGTCTAGAAGGCAGGTACACCATTTAGTTACCATAACCAGCTTGGAGTAAAAGGAGAGACTATGAAGATGCAGAGACTACAGAGTCAAGATGCGTCAGAATGTTATCACCTGCAGATGGTGCAACACTGGATATCTGAAATATATTTGCTATTTCATCATTAAAATTTCTCATGAAATCATCACAGCTGAGGGGAGGGGTACTGAAGGAAATAGCAGAATGTGATTTGGTGAGATTTGGAGTGGTAAAGGAATCTAGGCAACATAAAATATAAAAATTTGTGAAATGAGCACAAAGTCAAACGCAGATTTATGTGGACAAGAATTATGTGAAAATGACATTCCTCCACCACAAATTGGATTCTGTGACAACAGTATGAATTGGACATGGCATTTTCACCTTTTTACAGTCTGTGGTCTAGACGTGTAAAACCTACTGAGTCATGGGGGAATTTGTCAGATTCATTAAAGTGTTTAACAAATCCCTGTCTCAAGATTCTGCAAAATCTGTCGCCAAATATGTAAGAAAAATCAGAAAATTCTTGAAGAAAAGAGGTGTGGGCCAGGCATTCTGTGTATGCATTCTGAAATAATTAGGGCAAAGTAGAATTAGTCAGAGATTGCCTGTTGCTTGTCATAGGGGGAGCTCCAACGCTTTAAGTGTGCTGAAGATTTCATTGCCTCTGCATGCAAGATACCCTGAGAGGATGACTGCTGTAGATGACATGTACACAATCCAAAAATCTTGTCCTTGGAAATTTCAGATTGTCTTTGTCTAACATAACCTGTCCTAATAAGAATAACTATGTGACTGTATTTCTTGTTGCCGTGGGCAAGTTAGGCTAGCGGCGACATGCTACAGATGGCCCTCTCCCCTGGTAGGCAGTGTATGTTGGCAGGCTGATCCAGTCTGACATTTTGAGTGATAGAGTCAACAATTACCAGGGGCGTCAGATGTCAGTATGGTGGAATCAGAATGATGGCCTATGTAGGCTCTGTTGGTTATTTAAATGATAACCGATCCGAGAACCGATGATAATAGATAGAGCAAATCCTTACTACAACAATAATTCAGTGTAGCCTAAGTAACACTAAAAACACCACTGGGTATTACGATTTTTAATTAAAAATTTCCCAACATTGTAAATGCAATGGTTTTATCCTTCATGGCCTTTGCTGAATATTTTGGCTTTAAAAGCCTGCATTTTTAGAATTCTAAAAAATCAACTTTGATAGTAAATACTGGCTATTTATTTTATTTACAAAATACTGAATGTCTCCCTCTTGTCCTCTAGGGCGCTTTTCAACACTTACATGGCCAACACATTTTATCCATTATTCAAGTGAGCACCATCCAGGCCTTTGTCTCCCGACATTTTGTGAAATAAGCACAATGTCCTAAAAAGCGAATTCGTGCTCTGTGCATGAAAAGTGAGAGTGTGTTTTCCCACCACAAAAGGATTACGTGAAGGAGACATGACTAGAAACAGGCAGTAGTTTGACATTCAAATGGTGGAAAATAAGGGTGTTGTGGTCAAGGTGGTGGATGGGTGTTTACATTTGCCTTCAACTCCAACAACCCCGGTTCAATTCCCAACTCATGCAAAGAAGTTTTCTACCAAGTGAAGTTTTAATTTGTAGTGAAGTCATATTTATTTAACCCCTAACCCTAACCCTAACCATGACCAAACCTTACCCTAACCTTAGCCAAACTGTTTTAGCTGCCTAATCTTAACCGTAACAGTAACCTTAACCAATGTTGTTTTACTTACCTAAACTTAACCGTCAGCTAAACTTTTCACATGACAAACAAGAGAAAATTCTTGTTATTGTCACAGAATCCAATTCATGGTGGTAATTTGTATTTCAGAGTTTGTGTTCATTTCACAAAATTTTATGAGACTGTGTTGGATATTCAGTGTAGAAATTGTCATTCTAGCTAACAGTAGCCCAATAGGATAAAATAGTAGTTTGTGTGTGTGTGTGTGTGTGTGTGTGTGTGTGTGTGTGTGTGTGTGTGTGTGTATGTGTGTGTGTATGCGTGTGTGTGTGTGTGTGTGTGTGTGTGTGTGTGTGTGTGTGTAAATGTGTTTGTTGAGGTGGGGATGGTCAATGATGGTGGCAGGTATGGCCTGGCAGCGTAGAGGCTGGGGAGCATGTTGTACTGCCACACAACTTTAGGGGCTCGCTGAAAAAAAAACGCAAAAAAAAAAAAACATTCTTGGGGAAACCCTGGTGAGTTGGGTTAGAAAGAAAGAAAGAAAGTTGTTAGTCAGCCTCAACGTACATTATGTTTACAGCCCCAGCCTCCCACCACCCTATGTTACATGCATTTGTCTGTCACACTGTACTGTAATTATGTATTTTGTATTTATTGTTCCTTATTTTCACATACCGGTAGTATCTTTTCCAATGCAAGCAAATAGTTTCCACTGTTGTAAAATGATTAATGTGATGAATCTTTGTTAGTGCAGTTGAATCACCTGGGTAAACTCATACTGCAATTATGAGAAAGATGCCTGGCTTATACCCATATTAAACAGGTTACTGTGGCATGAAAATATCTTACTGCTTTCACTTTTGGGTTTCACCGTTTTGGTTTTCACCGATATTCAACTGTGTGCCATAGAGGGCCGAGTGTATGCAGGTTTTCATTCCAACCAACGACTAATCCAGGTGATTTCACTGATTGTCAAAACCTGCATATACTCGGCCCCCTATGGCACATGGTTGAATAACCCAGCCCTCGATCATTATTTATTTTCCCTGCATTAGAAGTAACCTACTGTTGTTCAGTCAGAGGCAGGAGGTAGCTGTTGACCGCAGCTTTTCATACTTGTTTGCGGGTGGATTGTTCCATCTGTGGGTGGGACTCAACAGGTGGACAGGAATATTCTGGTATTCATAGCAACAGGGAGATTCAATCGCAGGGTATCAAAGATTCACATAAACAGCTTAACCTGAATAAGACCTTAACCGGAGGCCAATAGCCAGGTTACTCTGTTCACAGTGTAGCCATCAAATGCTTCCTTTCCATGGTGCTGAGGTTCTTAGAACCATCAGAATTCTAGTGTTGATTAGGCCTTTGTGCTTTCTGCTGCTTGTAACTTCTGCATATGCCAGACAGTCTTGTCTACCTCACCCTCAAGCATCAGTACCGCTGGATTATTTTGGTGGTCATCATTCCATTGGTTGCTCCATTAATTGGTTAGTTGTCCCATCATGTAAGCCTACATTGCCAGGCTAATTCACAAAAAGAAATATCTTCCTTTACCTTTCTATTTTAAGGTTGAAGGTAGGCTGATATTTGTTGTGGACACTTCTATGCGCAGACAGCTATTGCAGCATGCAGAGTTTAATGGGCTAGCGAGCTAACTTTGGGCTTTTCGGTCTCACAGCAGTGGCTCACTTTCTAGTGAGGTACATGACCATGGTAACTTAAACTGCACAGCTAACCTGCTCCAGAGCAGGTTATGTTCAGGCTATGGGATCCAAATGTATCCAAATCTATCTGCAAAAATGAGATCAGCACTCCTAGAGGACCCCGTGTGGACTTTATTAAAATAACCTTTATTGCAACAGAAGTGCTAAAAAGAACTGTACAGGGGGAAACTATTTAATTAACACATAGTAAGAAGGGCTTTAACCATGGTGAATTATTATATCAGAGATAGAATATTTATAATAAGTGTTTGTAATGTTTCCAGGCCATTTTCCCACTCTGGCTATAGCCTAAATAGGGCCTGTATTAAAAAGCAGATATGTTTCATTAGCTGACTGTAGTTAACAATACTAAATGAAATTTACTGTTGCATATTAAGTGCGCTGAAATTATTTCATAATGATTCCCGAGATTGATTGATGCAATAGATTGCACCCATATTCCCATATTCCCCATCCATGGGGAACATAAGGCCGACTTTTTGTGTTGCTCATATTTATTCATTATAATAGTTTGTTATGCTTGAGAGAACAAAAGTCTTAGTAATTCATTTCTTTCCCATATTAACCACTTTTACAGTCTACTTCACGTGTTGAAATTGTCAGCAGCATATGTTTACTTAATCCCACAATTATTCATAGTCTGTAGCTTTTATTGTTTGATTGTTTTCTACTATTTTATTGCTTCTTTTTATATTGTAGTTGTGTGCTTATATTCTATTTCATTTTCCCTGCTGAATCATGTTATTTTTGCCGCTGCAACGACCTAATTTCCCCACCGGGATCAATAGTTTCATTTTTTCTCATTAAATATGCTGCTCTTAATCTGGCCATCTTGCATGTGATTGGCTATTTGTTGCAAACCTGTGCTCATAGCTGGATTGGAAAATCCTGGGTTAACAGAGCCAGTTGATAACCACCTTCATGAAACCAGTTATCCAGGATCACCCATGTTAGGTTTTGTGAAGCCAGCTCTCACAAAGATACCCTGACCATGTTGAACTTGCTTTGTGAGACAGGCCCCCGCTTTTTATGCAATATGTAAAGCGGGCAAAAGGTGTTGCACCATTGTAGTATTGTAACAGTTGGCAGAAGATATTCAAATGCACATTTGTGTTATGAGTTTGAGAGAGAATGAGGGAGGAAGAGAGAGAAGAAAAGAAGGAGAGAGAGTGCACACACTGCAAACGGCAGACTAACGGTACGTCAAACACATTTATTTATTAAGCAATTTTAAAATTCAAATTAATGGATCACTCCAAATGCGCTCCTGCACAGTGAGACCCCTCGTCTGTGCCTGGTCTGAAGGTCTGCATGAATAATGAACTATTCAAATGTATGAATACATTTGTAAAGACATATTTAATCTATCCTTAAATATTACTAAACCCAAATACATTGCTCTTTAGAACCTAAGATAAGTCAATGACTTCCACTTCTCTTCCACTTCAGTCGCACTCCTCTTCGGATGGTCATGTCATGTACTATAACCATTCTATTCTAAGAGTTTTAGTTGAAGCTAGATGATTTCACATATCTCTTATGGATGATACACTTCAAAGAAATAAAAGTACTACAATAGACTTTTAGACTTTAACAGTGTGGAGTCAAAAACTGAGTCAAAAAATTATTCATTTTGGTTGAGCTTGAAATGTAACTGTTGCATGTTTCATAAGTTAAATCTCTTGTGTTTGATATGTAAATAGACATTTTTGTTGGAGTTTGTATTGTGTATTTGCAATTTTATTGAAAACATATTTCATGCTGAGCAGCACCTTGGGGAAATTCACCTCAATTTTACAAATTTACATTTGTTATTTATATGGCCTATGCAGCACACAAAGCAGTATTTGTGAAAATGATTACCTATTCCCTGAATGTAAAAAACAGTGGACCAATGCAATCTCTCATATCCTGCTGATCATCCCAGAGCTGCTCAGTTCACAACAAATGGGACTTTGTGTGAATTTTACATTAAAATTAACTCTGTATTGTGTTAGTGCTTTCCAATCTAAACTAGGAAATATACTTTACAGTATGTATCTTTTCCCAATTCATTCTCTGTGGAGTTGTTTGTTGATGTGACAAAGCAGATTATGAGGCAGGGCAAATTGCTTTTGGTACCACTTTATTGGATAGGCCAATGTTGATACTCAACTATCAGGTGACAAAAAATAGATGCTCAACAAAATGCCACTTGTCTATTTGCTGCATCTCTACCCCATTTTTTAAACCTAACCCAGACACTGAATATCTATTGACTGCTCTTCACACTATTGCGAGGATCACCTGAACTCAGTAGACTTTTTAATGACACATTACAGTCACTTGATAGTAAGTTGAGTATCAGCACTGGACTATCCAATTAAAGTGGGACCAACTCCTCTCATTTTTGTGTTCAGGAGAGAGCAGTGCATGTTCACTAATCCATTAGAAACCTGTATAAGGATAAAAGCATTACATGAATGTTGAGTGTTTTCAATGGTGAAGTGAATTCAGTGGTGTTCACCTCAATGCTTCTTTTTGTCGGATCCAGTCCTCTTGGATCACTTTTCATTTTCCAGACATATCAGAAATGCATCCCTAAAAGCTTTGATGCCCCCTCTCCAGTTTCCTCTCCCTCCCTCTCCTCCACAGGTAGCAGAGCATTAACCTTTAGCCAGTGCCTCTGAAATGAGGGCTGGGTACCCATACATCCCCGAACCCCCAGCCTCTCCGGTTCTTGCCCCTGCGAACCTTGCTCATGTGCTCGGAAAGGAGGGCTCAGTAAAGGAGGTAGCCTTTGATCTGGAAGGCCCTCTACCCAGTAGCTCTTGATGGCTGTTCAGGAGTGTATGAAGGATTTACGGGCACGCTACAGAAAGTGGGACCTGGCTGCAGTCTTGATACACAGTGAGCAGGGAATTCAACTGATGAGGAGTTTCTGTGCTGACCCATGGCACTCAAAATCAAAGTGGCTCAGATATGAATACAATGTCCAGAATGCAGGTCGGCTGAATTAGTATACTTTCAGCTGAAACATTTTGAACTTAAAACATTTATAGTACACTGCATAATCTGTCTGTTTTACGGAGCCATGGGGACATGGGGGAGGAAAAATAAATAGATACTTTTGCATTCTCTCGCAAAACTTTTGCGTTCTCCCAAGAAACAAAAAAAACAAAATGTGTGGACAAAAAAAAATGAGGATTGTTAATACATTTTTTGCAGTTTTCTCCCTGCAACACAACACACCCACAAAACCAGTACAATGGGCTACAGGGCGTTGATAGGCAGGTGTGAAAGTCTCTCTATCTCCTTCTCCTCCTTCTTTTTCCATTGAAGTGAGTCCATGTGAAGTATTTTCACACATATGATTATGTTTAGAACAACAGTGTGATGAGGCGCACAGAGCTCCTGGACATGAAATGTAGGACAGCCCGTCTGTGGATGAACTGAAAGATTCATTGCACAACACAACATTTAGCAAATGATATTCATACTGGTTATATACAGTGTTATATAAAATAATACGAAATAACCAGTTGATGAAGTTTGAGGTTTCTACCCGACGGCGATAATATACTGTAGCAAGCACTGCCAGCTACAAAATGTTGTTCATACTCCCAAGAGAGAAGATATTCACGCCGCCACTGCAGCGTGAATATCTTAGTGGTTTCATAGCACTGTATTTTACAGGCCACAGGAGAGATGCTATTTAATGAAAAGTATCATGACTCAGATTTGGGATGAGTGTCCCATTGCTGGGTAATTGCCTCTGAAATCCTGATGAACCACCATAGAAATAAACGCTGCTATAAAGTCTCATTTGGAATGAAACTGAAGGAAAGTGGGATCTTAACTATGCCATGTGTGGACAACAGCCCAATAATACTGTATCAGAGATGAAAAGAGAATGATGAAATTATGGCTGTAGCCCATCCGCCATCTGCTCTCTCTTATTTCATGTTGGGCTTATGTTACTCTCTGACACACATTAGAAAGCTGATGGGTATTGAGTGTGAGAGCTCAGTCTAACCTTTGAGGAAAGGCTAAGAATAAACACTTCAATAAACAGTTTTTGATGGCTGGTAGCTGTTGCTGCCTGGACATTCAGACAGTGCACCAGCATGGAAAGGTCACTTGTCCCAAACATATGGGTAATTGGGCCTAAAATACCACATGGCATGTTTTCCTCTCACAAGGTGTACTGGATCCTGCCAACCTTTAAAGACATCCTATTACATCTTGTACCATATAGAAAGCCAATTACGTTGTCCAGTGTCAATCCAATTGTTTATGTATGCCTGTTTTCATGCCCGTCTCCCTACTAGTATTTTTTTTATAAACTATAGCAGATGTTTGCAGAGTGCTGTCTATCTTTAGACAAAATACAAATCTTCCAATTACTCACTGTGATAAGGCCTATACTTACATTTCATTTATGTCAGTCTTTTTTTTCTTGGCTGTTGTGTTTCTTAATAAATTTATCAGCATAGGACTTAATGAATAGACTTTGCGGAGTAAGTAGCGATAATCCTCGTTAACTATGCAGATTGTTATGAACAACTGTTCCTCTGCTGTAATTATCCACAGACATCTACAATATGAATTCCAGTAGCTTTTTATAAGTTGTAGGACAGGCATGCATAATGAGAGAGGGTGGAGTGAACTGTCATCAGGTAGAGAAGAAATTAAAGTCGCTATTCTTAGGGCTTTCTTAATGAATACTTTGACACATGGTGTAGTGTTACTGTATGTGTTCGCCATTCTACTAATTCTCAAAAACTTAATATTGATTTCAGCCGTGTTGCCTCAATGTCAGGACATTGGTGGGAGGTTGCTGTGTTTGTGTGGTGAATGAATGTTTCCTTTTGTCACTGGTGAGAGCAAGGCCATCAATATGTGAGTCATATCAGTCTCTAATGTAAGAACAGATGTGGCCTTGACAGTGAGGATAGTGAGGGAGGATTCTGCCCCTCCCTCTCCTTTGTGTGTTCCTTCATTCTCTGTTATTACAACAAATGTGCTCGGGCTGACAGTGTCTCGATGAGCTGAGCTACCATATAAACTGAAGGCGCCTTGATTACACCAAAATACATTTTCAAGTTAATCACAGGTTTTAAAACGTAGATACACCGCCGTGCAGCACTGCTATCAGTGAACAGATTACTATTGATTGTTTATATGTTGTTTGACCTCCAGCATCGCACTGCCATATAAAGAAATAAAGGAGGCGATAAGATGTAATGTTGAGTTGAATTGAATTTTTAGTGTGCGAGACGGTGCACTGCATACATTAATTCTCTATGGATATTAAATTATAAAAGTCTTTAAAGGCGCCATAATAAGCAGAAATGAAACAAAACTGCATGACCTTTGAGAGCGTGTTTTTAAAAAGATGTTACTACTGTATCATCACTGTGATTTTACTACTGTATCATCACTGCATCCTTTATTACCCATCATATCTCACCCACTAAATCCCCAAAGCACAGTTTAAGAGCTTTCTTAACTTTTCTTAGATTAATTAAGTATGTCTTCAGATCCTCCTTTGCAGTAGGTTTCACTCCTTATTCTAGTTTCAGGCCTTCTGATGTTATTTACTTGTGTGGAGGTGGGAAATTGCTGTTCAGTCAGAAATGCCAACACCATGGGGAGTTGTCAAGCTCTGATCTGCGTTAGGGGCATTCATCGATCCGACCATGCGCTTGAATCTCCCCCTGGACCGACCACACGCACTCCCGCCTCTCACTGCTAGCTGATGGGTGTGGGAGGCCAGGAGGTGCCCTCTCCTCAACTCTCCGTTCTGGTTTTCCAGCTCCTTGTTTTTGTTGTCTTTCTGTTTCAAGGATGAGTAAGGGCTCTGTCCTGAAGGCATTTCACTCGCGGCCTCCTGCGCCCCTCTGCCTCTCTACTCGCTCTCTCTGCCTGCTTTTCCGGAGCTGTTCCTTTTTTTAAAACTCAGGTGTCAAGAGTTCTCTGCTCTCTGCTCTCTGGATGGTTTGCGCTTTGTTTTAATTTGAGTGGTGCTGTTTTCATCCAGCCTTTTGAGGTACCACAAAGAGCAAAGAGCAGCTTTGTAGATTTCTCTACCATACACCTACACCACAGAGCAACTAATTCTCGTTGTTTGAAGTCCCGTTTATTGGTTACATTCTCTACAGGAACTTGTGGAGAAAGAGAGAGGGGATGAAGTGTGGCAGGTTAAGTTTTCAAATGTCTTTGTCAGCAGCCCAGTGGAAATTAAAAACTGGGGGATTCAAGCAGTTGCTGAATGGAACACTGCAATTTTGGCCACTGTATCAGAATAGTGAATTCTCATTCATATTTATATCCATTAATATGCTGGCTATATCAGTAGTCTCATGGCATTTAAAATGTACTGAATGAAAAAGAGTTCAATTATGTTTCTCATCATAAAGTTGGATAGGATAAGGCCTGCATAGCTTACTCTCTGTGAACCCAAGCAATAGATAGAGTAAGGCCAAAGCACAGTCAGTAGCTGTACCATAGACTGTCAAAAGATCATAAACTTACCTCTCCCACTGGTGTCACAGGTACTTTCACAACGGTTGGACTCATAACTGTGAGTTTTTCTTTTACATCTACAAACTATCTCACCTGTGACTTTGACATGGTAGAAACATGGCAGAATGTTGCTGTATTTTCTGTAATACATTATTTGCAGTCATGTTCGGACTTATTAAACATTAGTACATAACATCAAATTAAGACAAATGAATTCCCCATTATGGCACAACACTGCATGATTGTATCCTATGCAAACCCTTGAATAGGTTCATGGGTCAGAGCAACGCACACAGAGGGCACAATGATGTGATCTGTTGTGACAGAGAACATCAGCCTCAGTTTGATCATCATCGTTACTCATTGCCTCGCTGCTATGACAAAATCAAGTACCTGTCGGCTTTGTATGACTTGTCAGCTTGCCCTCTGCTGCCCGGGCTGCACTGTGTGGGGCTACAGTGACCCGCAGTCACCCTTTAACTAAGACTCACTGACTCAAGCTGCTGGGTCAGGGTGAGCCAATTTCACTCTTGGCTCCATTCCTCAATGTCACCCTCTACTCTGCCCGCTGCAGATGGTGATGATAGCCTCTATGTTCCATAACATCTCAGATGGATTAAGTGGCTATTAATAGAAAGGAAGTTGCAATGGCATAGCCACTGTTTTCTTCTTTTATTTTTTATGCCTGAAATGGAAGAAATTAAACAGCTCATTAGAAATAACTCATTTAGAAATAACTCCAAACAGATTGCTTTAATAGAGACAATTACTCAGAATAACAATTAGCTGGTGATTAGATGTCAAACACAAAATGCTGTTTTTCCAAAAGAATGCTTGACACATTTACAGCATAATTATTTTTTAAGTCACTATCTCTGGGAGCACTGAGTTCCACAACCGGGGTAATTATTTTAAACTCATTAAATGCAAAGCAGTGTGATGGGTTTACAATCTTGTCCCCCAGATATTCCCACTAAATTACTCAAACAGTTTATGGGGGCCATAATCTCCAGCTTGTTCTGTATTATCTGTATGTCTTTTCACAGGTATGCAGATGATGCTCAGCTGTTATCTATCAGTTAAACAAAGCAACAGGTGGGGAGTCGAGTCAGACTCGAGTCACAGTTTTATTTGCTTGAGACTTAGCTTGATGCATGAAAAGAATACTTGACACTTGACTTGGGTTCTGGTGACTTGTGAATTGCGCTGAAAAGTCCTAGATATTCAGTTTTCTTTAAGATACTAAATTGATACTGGACTCTTGATTTTTTCTGACTTGACTTGGTGTTCTACATTTAGACTTGAGACTTGACGGAGCACTGGAGCAACCGATAACAGATAACCACCAGTTTTTTTGGTTATATCATGCCCAGGAAGCTACACAACCCAAGGTACCACTAAAGTTCAATATCCCTTTAAAATGCCAGTGGGTGCGGAGCTTTTGTTCCAAAATGGAGTGCAGGCTGGGAAGTGAGTTTGAAAGCCTGAAATCTCTGCACCCGGTGAAGTAATCGTTGAGTCATTGGTACCGATCAACAACCATATCAGCTCCCCGCAAATATATTATGGTCATTTTGTGCTATAGGGCTGTAAATATCCAACTTATTGCCCTTTGAAAACATCTCGCCTTGCCCTATTCACTTGTCTCAATTGACAAGGCATGGCATGACTACAGAATGTGCAGAGCTCTGCTGCCAGGTTATTGATGAAGACCAAACACAGCATCCTCTATAAAAGTTTCATAAAGGCAATTTAAATCTGTAGCCGCAAATAGTTTGATCAGGTTTGATTAATCTTTATCAAACTAAAGACAAATGATGTCTGTACTCTCAAGAAAATGTCTGTAAAGACATCAATTAATTGATGGGGGTCAGTAATACAGTTATTATATTCTTTCTGAGGCTTTCAACATAAGTGGGACTTTCACCTATGACCTGTCACTTGTCCCTTTGTATTATTTCCCCACTCTGGAACACCAAAGTGGAAGTTGTTGGTGTGGTTAAGCTCAGGTCTTTGGAGCACAAGATTTTGAATTCAAGTCCCTGAAGTACTGTGATCATTTTGAAGTTTCATGAAAAGTAAATCAACACTGAATCACATAACAGGTGTTTGACATGGTCTGTCACCACTGATGTGTGGCCAGAAGTACAACATGCTTTAAAGTTTCCACCCACAGAGAGCAGTGCAGCAGCAATTTTCTACCCCATGTGATTTAGTATTGACATATTTGTTAATGGATAGCACTCTTAAGTTGTACATGGTTAAGTGGTTAGCACTGTCAATCATAGGCTACAGTATCACAATACTTCTCCCTTTACGGCCCTGCTCCACTACAGCTATCGGGCGCCGTCAGCCATCGAAGGAATGATTCCTTTACCAGCACTGAAAGATGCTCCACTGCTCGTGTTGTGTCCGCGTTGCGTTGTGTCCGCGTTGCGTCCGCGTTGCGTTGCGTCCGATGGCTGCGTCCAAGCAAAAAAATCGCCGGGGTTTAATTCTCGATGGCTGACGCACGCGTTCTCCCTCATTGAAATAAAGTTGAATTGATTGTTTTCTGGTGAATCCATTCAAAAGTCAACGCGCTCTGTGGAGCAGGGAGAACGTCACGTTGGTGCAACGCTGATGGCAACGCGACGCAACGCTGGTAGTGGAGCTCTAACGTAACGTTAGTTAGTTTCTCCTGAGGAAAGCTGTAACAGGAGTTTGGCTCAGTAGGTAAAGCATCAGCCTCTTATGTGGATGGTGAGTTCAAATGCAGGCCTGTCTTCAAAGTACTTCCAAAGTCATAACCTGTCAAGAACAAGGGTAGGTCCACTTCTCCAGTACATGTAAGATTTACCCCTTTTGAGGCAGAGTGCAGTCAGAGAGCCTTCTAGTCATTCAAAGACCTTCGCCTTTTGGGTGAGCTCAGAAGTCCTGAAGATGGAGGTCTGAAACATCTAAATATGTATTTTGATGCCATTTTTGTCCTTGTGACTCCTTCTTTGACCCCAACAAAAAAATATGATACAAGTGGATTGTGTGTGTGTGTGTGTGTGTGTGTGTGTGTGTGTGTGTGTACGTACATGTGACACACCTCCACATGACATGAAAAAGTCCCATGCGGATGACATTGATTCATTTACCAATTAAATATTACTTCTTTTTTCTCCACTCGATCCTTTGCCATCTTTTACACAGAGGAAGGAACATACACAGGAACAATATATAATTTGCAAGTGAATGTGAAGGAGAATTGCCTAAAAACCTGAAAGCTTGAAAAGTGGCATTCTCCAGGCAGCATATTACAAAAAATAATTACAGCCATGTAAAATACACAATTTGAATGTATCTATAAATAAGTTTAGACATAGTAAAAAACGGAGACATAGTTCAGCATAGTTGACAACAATGCATCCCGTAACACCCATCTATTACACAAGTATAAAGAATCAGACATAGTCATAAGACACACACACACACACACACACACACACACACACCAAGAATACTCATTCATAATACATGCAAGTATACACAAACACTATCATTAACAGACTAACAGTAGACACTCATGTGATATGGCTTAGAGTTTTCATAAGACAAGAAAGATAAAGAAGAATATACACACAAATAATGACAAAAAAACAAAAAAACAAGCCATATTCATAATAGGCCTTTGGAGTTGTATGACAAGGAAAATATTGGTTGGACCCAGCTTATATAGGCAGCCCATATGGAAAATATTGGTTAGTTAGGAGAAGTGATTTCAGGGCTCTTTTGAACTGCTGTGAAGACAAATTCAAAAAATGTAATGGCAGAGAATTCCATATTTTGGACCCTCGGTAGAATATACTAAACTGAGATTGGGAAGTACGGGAATGGGGGGGTCTAAGGAGACAAGAGCTACGTGTGGAATAATTATGGAATTGATAATTGTATGCAAATATGTCATGAAAAAAAGGGGGAAGGGTTCTTTTTAAGGAAAGCTGTGTGCACCCTCCACCAAAATCAATGCGTATTTTGATGCTCAGATATATTTCTGTCACACTCAATAACCCTTAATATCATTCTAATGCCCCATCTCCTTCCCTCTTTTATCTCAATGTCCTTCAGTCACCCAGCCCCTTCTTCCCACTTAGTTCTGCTGCTTTTCTCTATACAGAAATCAGATTCTCTGAAGCACATACCTATCCACTCTTCTTCCATCTCTGCCGCGCTTCCCCCCCTACCTTCCTTCCTCCTCCATATCTCTTTCAAGGTTTCCTTCCTATGCCTATCTCGACCTCTTATCTTATGTTTCTTCAATCCAGTCCTAGCCTTCGAGGTTTCCTCCACTCTCCTTCTTCTCTTCTCCCCTCCCCTCCCTCCCCTCTGTCCCTATCAGTGAGGGTCTATGTTTGGTGTTGCATGCTCACGGCATTATATTCCCCGTCTCATGAATGTAGCTGAGGTGGCCATGGTGGGGAGGCAGTGCTGGAGCCATAATGTAATGGGTTTTCATGTTCTTAGAACTTACAGGCCAGAGCTGTAGTTGCCTGTCGCAGCATTTGTTTTTTAACCACACCACCTCTACCACGTTCAATCAACTCTTCTTTTCCAGGGACTACAAAAAATGCCCATGAACAGCCTTTCTTTGTGTCCCTTACAGGGTGTAACAGAGCCCTTGAAATAAGAAAGCTTTTAAACCTTTTATTTTGTCTTTCTCACTTTAACTTTTACCCCCTCTCTTCTTTCTTACTTCAACACATCTCCCTCTCTTTTTGTCCGTTTACCATGTACTTTTTCCATGTTCCCTTTGTGTGTCTCTCTCATTGAAAATAATACTTTTTCCTCTCTCTGTCCTCTTCTGTCTTTCTTTCCTCTCTTATCCTGTCTTGGGCCCTCTCCTTGGTTTGGGAGTTCATGAGCTCATCATTGTATTCATGTATCATCTGGAGCATCAAATCACACATGATTAATTGACTGTGCAATAGGTTGCACAAGTATATCAATATGAACAGCCACACCGATTAGTCAGAAACAAATGGTCACATAGAGCCATGTTGATCATTGTAACCACATACACTTCCATAACAACATTTTTTCAGATTGTATTTCTGAAGCCAAACCTTGCATAGAGACATATGCAAGACATTTATGGTAATGAAACATGCAGTGTGTCTACAAGCAGATGTTTTAGAAAAACTGCAGTTGTACTAGGACCTGTTGTAGCAGTTTGTGGCTTGCTGGAGTAAATACATTATTTTGGTGAAGAAGGTGGTGATGGTACAGTATAGTGCTTTGAATACACAGAGATTTTCCAACCCAATCATGGATCATAGTCAAGGGAACGAGCTGTGCACACAGCAGCCTGGCCACTGCTGAATTTATCATCTAGCCTACCATGTCAAGAAAAAGGACAATGAATTAGTGCAAGTGAGGAAAAGACAGAGGCTGTGAGACCTTACAATGAAGGAGGGGCATGACTCAAAAAGTATAGGTGTCCTACATAAAAACATTAAATATACCATAATTGGTTTTGATATTTTTATACTAGCACAAAACTGTTGCTATTAGCAAGAATAGCCTCATCTATTTGAATTTGGTCCAGTTCATGAGTTTTAGGTCCCTGTTCACAGTTCCATGCAAAATTTAAAGATTTTTTGCAGACTGGTAATCAAAACAATCGGAAGGGGAAGCAATGAAATATACCAACAGAAAACAATTGACACAAGTGCTATAGAACACAGCCAGAGGAAATCCTACACAGGCTATATTCAAATACTATAAGGTCACAAGCTGTCCATAAGCAGCAGGTGTTCAGCCCATGTCTGAGGAGATGAACCTGCTTTTCATGTTTTTGTCCTTTTTGAATCTTTGCTTCTTTTTCCTAATCTCATTCTAGAGGACTGGACTTGGTGTTCTTCCAACTGATTATAACAAATACTTTAAATACTTCTTGATTTGATTTTAATAGTTATTTTAAAGTGTCGTTTAGTTGCACTGTGTGTGTGTGTGTGTGTGTGTGTGTGTGTGTGTGTGTGTGTGTGTGTGTGAGAAAGAGAGACTGACTTGGTTGGTGTGTTTGTGCATGTGTGTTCAAATTAAGGGAGAAAGAGAATGCGTGAGAGATAATTTGTGTGTTTAGTTACTAAGGAAAATCTTCAGTGTTGCAAGTAGGAACTTGTGAGTTTGGTTTAAAGAAAACTTGAAGGGACAGGGAAGGGATTTAGAAATAAATAGCTTTTAAATGTATTTATGTATATTGAGAACAGAATATTTAGTTGTTAACTCTGACTGCTCCAGGTGGCAAATTTAACAAATCGCCAGATCTTTTATCCGTACAGCCTACATTATAAGCCTGCTTATGAAGAAAGATTTGGTTTTAGAGGAAGCTGGAGACTACCTGTAAGCAGTGATGGATTAAGTGTGCACTGTAATGTTTAAAAAACTCTTTTTAAAGTCTATGTTTGCTGACAGAGCCCACAAAACAACCCACAATAACAGCCAATTTCAAAAGCTGAACAGTATTTCCAGATTTTCATCTCAGTGACGTGTGTGGCCGCTGTTCTCGGCCATCCTGCCACATCATCTTAGATTCTGTTACTGTTTACACACACAGTGGCCTGTGTCCTGTCTGATTTTGATGCAATACCAGCCTAGTTTAAGGCAATGCTCTACCAGAAAGTGACTATGTACACTGGTTACAACACTCTTTGTGGATTAGGGTTTCCATGCTAGGATTATAATAAACAACTTGACAAGATTTCTTTAGTTGGATCCAATTTATGGTAGATCTCAACCTTTACCTTCTTACAATGATGTAGAATAAGGCTATCCTGCTTTTTATTCGTTTGTTTGTTTGTTTTTAGCACTATCATTCCAGTTGCATTTTTTTCCAGTGTGGATATTCTTTGAGCCAAAGGAGATAACAGTGTCTGTGATATGTGAGGCACTGGCAGAGATGAAGGGAGCGACACTTTGTTATTTTGAGATTCACTATGGAAACAGTCATTTCCATGTGACCGACAGGGGACCCAGTCAACTTTTTAAAAGAGGCCTCATGACTTATTCACATTCTGATTAAGTTTGTCTGTCATTTATCCATGCAGCAGGAGAGAAGACAGGAAAGCATGAGGTTCACTCGCTGACAAAATAAAATAAAGAAAACCATTTTGCACTCATTTCTTTTTCGCTTTCTTTCACACTCTTTCTGCTTTTTGTTTTGCCTCTTTTGGTTTGCCTGTCGGAATTTATGTTGCGCTCTGCCATTTTATATCCCCATTATGTCAACTTAAACTTGCAAAATTTAAACCGATAAGGGGGCTTGAACATTTTTTTTTTAAAGATATACAAGAGTTTGAATCTCTATATTCATAGTATTCTGTTACATCACCACACAGCCATCTTGGTAGGAAAATAACAGGTGATTGTAATAAATGAACAGGTGATTACAATCAAATCACAAATACAGCCAATGAGCTGTGTGTATTGTAAAGCGCCATATTGGTAGGAAATGCATGTGATATCATACGAATAATATGAATACTTCTGCCTTTTTCTTATCATCACTGTGGACAATGACTTCATGTGAAAAATATAGTTATACATTTTTCAGCTGGTAAAAATGTATTGAAAATGTATACAGAATTTGCATGGAAAAATGTATGCATAGTACCAACTGCTATACATAGATAACCTGGCAGCCTTTCTTCCCAAACAAGAAGAAATATACATGTCCTATGCTCCACCGAAGCTGTTCCATATCTGACAGCAATTCACATGCACTAACAATATGTCATGTTTTTGTATGTAATAAATGTAGTATTTTTCCATTCTCACTTTCCACTGAATATTTTGTCAATAAAATGCACCATTCTAAATGTGGCATGCAATCCATCCACAGACAAAAACATGCAAAGACCAATGAACAGTAAGACAATACAATACAAATACTTAAAATACTGCATGGTAATTACACATGAAATGTCATCCTCAGGTAATTATAGCAAATTAAATGCACCTGTAAAATGTTTACTGTAGCTATAAAATTTTAGATACATTTAACAAGCAAAAGTGGTGTACAAAATTGACCACCAAACATATCTTATTCTTTCAAATGTGTACAGATAATGTAAATAGTACAGACATGTCATACCTCATTTGAAAAGCATCCACAGTGGTCAGACATCGACCGACAGTATATTGCACACAATATTGTTTTTTACCTTTGAACTTAATTAGTGCAAGATGTAAGGCAAAAAGCAAAGCAAAACAAAACACAGTAAAAATCTATGAGCTGTGGACCCTACACCTAAAGTGATAGTCCGTAAGATTTTTTATATTTTTTTTATTTTGGGGACATCATTGGTGATAAGTGGCCATTGCTGCAGTGGTTCGCTATAATAATTTGCTTTTTAAAGCTGTTCTTACCAACCAACAACCTAGATGTTATGTAACCATAAACATAGGTTTTTATAATCACAGCCATAAACAATTATAAACAGGAAAAAAATAGCCATTGTACCATTGAACTTATTGTATAGTATGCTAGTATGAACTGCATAAATACTGCGGGGGACTACACAGTGAGTTAAAAACTGAGAGACACTGAACAGTCAATTATAAACATTTTCATGAACTGCACAACCTGCCCAACCCCCCGCCTCTCACTGGGGGACAATGAACACTGGAAAAAAAATCTTAGAGATGAAAAATCATACTTTTTTAGTATTTATATTATGCTATTACATCAGCCCATTTTTAGAAACTCTTTTTCATTTTACCTCAACTTTTTGTTTCATTTGCATATACTGGTATAAATAAAAATGAAGAAAAATTGAAAGCTTCCATGGAAGGAATAGCATATTTTGGCTGCTGTTCCCATACTAAACTCTCTTCAAGTTGTATTTTGTGTGGAGCGATAGGAGAAAAACAAACAAACCCTGCCCCCTTCTCTTCTGAGTTCAGTGAGAAAAGACAGTCAAGTTGTTTTCAGTTGAATGTGTTTTCTGTGTGATTATAGGCATATTATTAAAACATGCAAATTATATTGAAAACATTTGGAAGGAACAAATATTTGTGTCAAACGCATTATTCATGTTTTGCTGAATATGGTTTTCAAAGGATGCAATCTTGTCTATATTGATTTAAGATAAGGCAATCGGACAAGTGCAATAAGGCAAGTGCTCACCATCCTGTCACTGGCTAATTTCCAGATATCAAAAATGAGTGGTCCCCTAGCAACCAGCTAGTATCACCCTGGCAACCATTAATAATAACCTTGCAACTACCTAGTAACGCCCTAGCAACTACTGCTACTACTACTGCTACTGTTACTGCTGATACTGTGTCTTATCCAGTACTGTATAGACAGCCCACACATTTCCTCCAGGAAATATAGCTTTGTAGTTATTCTTTTTCTTTTTTTTTTCTTTTTCTCAAGTGCTCTTTAAAGCAATATTCCACTTAGTTTTAATATAGGGGTTATTTAGCGCTTGTCATGAAAGCCATAATATAAACTACTCACCAAGATTGGATGCAGGACGAGTTTCAAATTCATATCTATCATATGGATTGGGTTTTAAAAAATATTTTTTATTTATTTTTCCAAAATTTAGTCTGGGGAATGAAAAAGTGAGAATAAAATCACACATCATTTGTTCATTATCTGATTTTGGATTGGATATGGACTGAATGGAAGATCACTATTGGTTGCTAGAGTGTTACTAGGTGATTGCTAGCTTATTATGGTTGATAGGATTTTACTAGGTTGTTAGGTGATTAAAAGCGGTTGCTAGGGTGTTACTAGGTGGCTGCTAAGGTGTTACTAGGTGGTTGCTAGCTGAATGGAAGATACACAGATTTTTATTACACAACCATCACCTTTAAATTAAAAGGAAAACAGATTTAATATCGCAGCATTTCACTTGAGACAGTATGAGCTCACGTCTCTAGCAGCTGCAGCTGTGAGTCAGACACGCCCATGGCTTCAAACAGAGCAGGTTGACCCAATAATTCAGAAACTCTTGACTTCTTCTGAATCACCACCGCAAATGATGCCAGAAAAGCAGCATTTGAATATGGTTACCTGCGGGTATTCCCTTTGTTATTTTGTTGCTTTTCTGCTGGATTGACTAGATTGGGCTATATACAGTTTATCCAAGTTGGGGAAAATGGCAAATCTTAAAATGGGATGAAAATTCAATAACCCTGTTGTGCAACTATTAGTTCTGCTCCAAAAAATTGCTCAGAGTTCATTTAAGTGATTAATTACGACAACAAGTGAGCGCTCAGCCTTGGAAAACACTGGCGCGCACTAATTATTTTGCATTCACTCAACAAAAACTCAGTCGGTCAAAGCTGTTTTTCTTTTACAATACACTCTTAATGATACACTAAAATCATGGTCTCTCTGTGGCTCCATAGCAAGCATGCACAGAGTAACCTTCATGTTTTAAGTCTGATGAAATGCTGATCATAGCAGACACACTTTATGATGAGGAAATACTGCCTTCCTTTCATATTTCAGTAATCTTGTCCGTATTAGCCCACGGTGTTCCCAATAAAACCCAGACCATGGATTTTGCTGACAGCACTTTTCTGCAAACGCTTGAGGAAATGCCAACAGGATCATCCCACTCTTAAGTCCTCTGATCTTCAACCTGTTGAATTTGATTTTGTCCCATCATGTCTCAATTTTTCCATCATGCTTGCAAGCATTCTTCTGCTGCATTCTTTAGTTTCTTTTTCTACCTGTTGCCTTGCTGTGCATGAGGATCTTCTAGAATATTTACTGTCAGACCTATCTGAGGACACATGGATGAATGGTTGTATCTTACTCCTGTTTGTAACCTGAACTGAAAAGTGACTCAGTACTTTACCACCACTTTTATCTAGTGGACAAATATTAAAATGAGCCACAAAACTCTACTAACTTCTGTTATATGCTGTCACCCATATCTTGGATGTGAAGTTAATTATGCTGTTTTGTAGTTACATAACAAGTTAGCCCTTCTTGCCCTTAACCTTAGAGGATCAACCATATATATCACTTTATATAGACTTTTTTTTTTTTACATTGTTTGCATGACTACGTCTTAATGCTGCCTTATTATCCCCATGCCTGTGGGAGTGTCATGGCCTTTCATCATCATGGCCACCCACTCCCTACCAGCTACCAGTATTCTTATACTTATCAACACAAAACCTAGTTTTAAATAAATTAAATCGCCCACATTGGTCACACCTCTGAGCCGGTGCAGACCTTATCCCAATACAAATTGTTGCATTGCAGCATCTCAGTTTATCTAAGTTTATTAAATTATTTTCTTCAGTTAGGCTTCAATTCAGAGTTGAGTCAGGTCTGAGCAGTGCAGATTTAAAGCTACATTATATAACCTTTTGATGATAAAATATTGCCTTATTTCCAGCTCCTGTGGTTGGGCACCACCAGTGAAAATTTTCTCAGTGCACAGGGAGTGATGCATTTTACATATACAAACAAGGAGGAGAATGCCATGATCTGTGGCCTGTTTGGATGGTAGTAGGTGCAGTGTAGCATGGCAGGAGCAGCTCTCCAGCTTTGGCTTTACCGCCTCCACCTTCAGCCATCCAGAAAAAAAAGAATTTGATCTTTGGAAAGTCTCCAAACAAAAAAGAAGAGTGACACGCAGCGCAATGAAACAAGAATAGATACTGGCACTGCCTTTACTCAATGGAACGACCTCAAGGAGGTAACCCTAACCCTAAGGCTGGCTTTACACGGTGAAACTTTCACGCATCTAGTTGCAGGTTGCAAATTGCATGAAACATAATTTCCATGCAACTTGACTGTTACACGAAGCAATTAAAAAATAATCAGTCTCATGCAACACAATTTAATAGTTTATTTCACTAAAATTAGCTAGCTAGATTGGTAATTTTTCATCTGTCGTATTGTTTTCTCACTAGATTATATCAAGTGGGAAGTGTCATTGTAACTACATTTGCATTTTTGTATCATATTTCGTATCGTTTTCTTGCTGGATAATATCAATTCGGACGTGTTGTATCGCTTTTTCTTTTGGCACTGGCTGGCTACTTTGTTTCATAATGGCTGTCCCGGAGAATAGGAAGAGAGCTATCGGTGCATTAATGCTTATTGATATGCTGGAGGAAAAAACACGACCTAAAAAGGCTAAACGTCTGTGGGTGAAGGACTGGCTACTCAAAAGAGAGACCAATGGATCATTTCACACTCTATTCAAGGAGCTCGATCCAATGAGCCTCCGGTCAGTGCGTTCTCCCTTTTGATTCAAGGAAAATAAATAAATAAATAGCTCTTTGTTGCCACCTTGTGACATCAGTATGAAATTGTAGCTTGATATGTGATTGTATTTTATATAACAGCTCTGATTCTCATCAAAACTTTAGAAAAACTTTAGCATTACCAACCTTGCATGAAGTCTATGAGGATAATCTCCTTCTGAAGCGTCCAAGAGACCATACTCTGTTTTATTATTTTGTTCATTTTGGTGATAAGCCGTTGTCGAGTTGAAATCAATCAGTTGAAATCGGTTGAAATGATACCGCATCAACGGTAGTTTGCCTAGCTCACGTTTGTTTGTTGACATGGCTCAGCTGTTTGACATCATCATCTGACACATTATCAGCGTTTTGATTGGCTGTTGCGTGAAACTAGTTTCACAAAGTTGAGAGTTTTGCAACTGTTGCAGCTGAGTTTCAGACAAGTTTCAAGTGCGTTGCAGAGGGCTTTACACCATGCAACTCAATTGCAACTAAAGTTGCGTGAAAGTTTCACCGTGTAAAGCCAGCCTAACCCTCCATACATTTTCAGTGCCAGCCACTCTAGTTTCTAGTTATAGGGGGTGATCAGACTGATCCTAATTGTTATAGGCCTATTTCTATCTTGCCCTGTATATCTAAGATTTAAACTCATAAATAGGCAACTAACATCATATCTTGACACTTACAGTATTATCTCTGGTATGCAATCTGGTTTCCGGTCTGGGCATGGCTGTGTCACTGCAACTCTTAAGGTCCTCAATGACATTATTACCACTCTTGATTCCAAACAACACTGTGCAGCAATTTTTATTGATCTAGCAAAAGCTTTTGACACAGTAGACCACTCGATTGTCAGAGACAGACTTGGTAACATTGGTGTCAACTACCATTCCTTAGCCTGGTTCTCCTGCTATTTGTCTGGTAGAACCCAGTGCGTTAAATCAGAACACCACCTGTCGCAGCCCTTGCCTGTCACTAAAGGTGTACCTCAAGGCTCCATCCTTGGCCCCACTCTGTTCTCCTTATACATAAATAACATTGTCAGTGTAGTAGGAAATTCAAAGACTCATTTGTATGCAGATGATACAGTTTTATATTCAGTTGGACCTTCCCCTGATGCTTCAATAGTATACAGGTGGCTTTCTCTAGTCTTAACCTTGTTTTAAACACATCTAAAACAAAAGTTATGTGGTTTGGTAGGAAGTCTGTTATCCCGCCTGGAAGCATCACAACAACTAATGGCTCAGTTCTGGACACAGTCACCTCTTATAAATACAGTCCAATAATAAATAAAGTCCAAATGATCCATTCTCCCCTTGTTTGACTATGGCGATGTCATTTACAGGCATGCAAGCAAGAGTGTCCTTGAACGCCTTAGTGTTTTGTACCACTCAGCAATTAGGTTTGCCACAAATGCCCCCTATACAACACATCATTGTGACTTACTTACACTTCTGTTAATTGGCCATCGTTACACATTCGACGAGAGATTTGTTGGCTTACACTCGTTTACAAAACCCTCCTTGGTCTGACTCCTCCTTATTTGATACACTTGTTAAAATTGTCATTCACTCCCTATAACACCAGAGCTGCCCACCATATCTCGCTAGAAGTTCCCCGTGTAAATACTTCTTTTGGCCAGTCCACCTTCCAACTTGCTGCTCCCAGCAGTTGGAATGAGCTGCAAAAGACTTTGAAACTGGACAAATTGATCTCCCTCACTACTTTTAAGGACTCTATTGCAGAGTTGTTCACACACACCTGCAACTGTCACCCAGCCTTTTAACTGACAAAGAAATTTGTCTGTTCTGCTTCATGACTTGCATGACTTGTAATTTTATTTGGTTGTTTGTTTGGTGTGTGTTGATTATTTCCCCGTTCCCATACTGTGTTGGGTTTCTCTGCCTCTGCGATGTATGTAACATTTGTGTCTGATAGTCTTATCTGGATTGTTCTTTGTTTAGTTTCTTTTGCATGTTTTTTTTTTTTTTTGTCCCCTTTTCCCTTTACCCTTCGAGAGGTCCTTTTGTCCTCTTGCTAGGCCGTCATTGTAAATAAGAATTTGTTCTTAATTGACCTGCCTGGTTAAATAAAGGTTAAATAAAATAAAAAAAATAGTAAGATAGGTATTTTGACTTTTTGTGGCCACATTATTATTAAATGATCATAAATGTTACACAAAGTTATCTGGCGTTTCTCTGACTGTAGATTGGTCACTTTAAAGCGTCGAGGAAGGTTCATGGGAATTGGAGTCATAAACCACTGAACAGTTACCACTCGCGGCCACAGGTGCCACTAACATGCAAAGTTAGAGACTGTAGCTTTGATATTAAAAAAAAGGATGTGTCTGTACTCAGCAGTTCTTTAAGGCTGCACAATATCTGCTCTCAAGAAGCGATTGAATACATTTACTGCTGTAGGGTTCTTATTGCCATTGATTTTTTCACTTTGACTAAGAAGCACCAGCTGCCACTAGATGGTTGGATGATTACAGCTACAGTAGGTAACTTGCATAACATTTTCCACTTAAGTTCTTTTGTTTTAGTTTGGTGGCACCAATATTTGAATCCAGAGACTGCTTTACACTCAATAAATAATATGTTGTTTATTAAAATATATTGCCTGTTGAAATTAATATTATTAGGCCTAGAATGGGTCTGCATCAGTTGGATGTGCCACAGTAGGTAATGAAGTAGGCTATATACTGTAAGGCAACTCCGTCCATGTCCTCTTAACAGATTTTGTTTTGGTATTAGTACAGAAGAGTCTAAATCTATCTCATGAAGTGAATACTCATTTGGTTTTAAGCAAAAATGTATTTGAGACTCATGACAGGTATGAAAAATGTATTTCACATTAAACCAAACCAGTTGACACTAGCTAATAGTAGGCCAAATCTCTGCAATAGTGTGATTAATGGAGAAGCAAGGTAGACAATAGGCCAATTTTAAGTTTGAGTAATTAGCCTATCTGTTTCGTAAATCAACAATATGCGCATACACTGAATCACACATTGATTCAAAAATACTTCAGTGCCATACAAAACAACATGCTACTGGACATAAATGCCTACAGTTGAGAGCTGTTTCAGTTTAAGGAAATCTTCCACCATAAATCCAAAAGAAAAGTATCCACATAATGTCTGGCTGATTATACCACTTGTTAAAGTGTTTTCGAGCCTCAAGTCTTAGCCACAATAGATTATTTACCTACCACAGTGTTTTACTGTGTGTATATTACGTTGGGCCACATTGTGTATAGACTATTGTACGAACCACAACAAAGTGAAACAGTTTTAATTAAATAGTTTCTTCTTTGGGTTGTGTAGGCTAATACATCAGGTTACTGCACTTTTAACTAGCAAATAATAGCTTGACACCAGATGCAAATTTGTACCACCTACAGTAATCGTCATAATAATAATAATTATATAATAATTGCCTAAGCTTATCCAAAGGAGTGGTAGCCAGGAGCAGATCATTGAAAATAGAATCTGATGGTAGGAAATAATTATAACTAGCAATTAGGATGTTAGTCTGCATATCAGTGTGTGTGTGTGTGTGTGTGTGTGTGTGTGTGTGTGTGTGTGTGTGTGTGTGTGTGCGGCTTTGTGACTTCACCCCTGTAGACACAGTTCTGTGTTAGAGACACTGCAAAGAAAAACACCTATCTGGCACTTTTCCTGAGCTAAAGTGCAATGAGGAGTTATCGCAGTTTCAGTCACATCTTAACTTTAAGAGAGGTGTTAGATATCAAAGATTTTTAGGGGGAAGCAGCAAAAAAGAAAAAGTCACTACTGTAAGAGAGGAAATTAGAACTCAGGTGTTTGAGGTTTTATTTAAAGTTTCTTGGTAATTGGAGTGTCAGTACTGAAGGAATACACATGAAACACACATCTGAGTCTGTTTCTCTCACATCCTTCAGCGAGGAAGGAGGGAGGCAGGGCTTCAAACGGTAATTACATTTCAGTATCAAAGAGCAGGCAGCAGTTAGAGCTCAAGGCCCAAAAATACAGTCCAGCCAATTCCTCATTACTTCAGAAGACAGGGGTGTAAGGTTTTGTGTGTGTGTGTGTGTGTGTGTGTGTGTGTGTGTGTGTGCGTGCATGCGCATGCACATGTGGCTCGGGAAGCTATGTATTTGTGTTTGCATATTGTTTGTTGACTTGTCTTCAGCGACAGCCTTTATAGGCTTGAGAGAACAAAGGCAATGTTTCCAATTACAGTGGATTTCATTTGGTTGATGCATTGTCATGGCTGCAGAGTTGGACAGGTGTTGTTAGTTATAGAATTTGTGTGTTAGATCCCAGTCAATCTTCACTTGGAGACGGCGGTGGTGGAGAGCGGGGTGGCGGTGGAGATTGTTACATTGGACAGGGTTTTACTGGCCTGTGGGACAACTATAGCGCTCTCTGTTTTTTATTCATCACACAGTAGAAAAACCATCAGCGCCGTGTCCTCGGGGAGTGTTTTGTTCAGGGCTGCTAAGGCCTTCACTGTATGTCTGGCCTGCCTGTTTGAATAGTAAAGCAGTGAGGGGGAAACCGATGCGGCAGGAATAGTGTCTTGCCCCAACAGCTTTGTGCACCGCTGCTTCAGAGGAGCAAGGTGATGGATTTCAAATTGAAATTGGCTTTCAGGGCTTGGGATGGTGATGAAGACGATGATGAGGATGATGATGATGATGATGATGATGATCAAAGATGATGATGACCCTGATGATAATGATGATGTTGGTTTTGATGGTGATGATGGGGCTGATGATGAAGGGCATAGGGTCTCATTCAGACATGAATCCCTGCGTATAGCTGCTCTTAATGAAAGCCTTATCACTTCAGAGGTAAGACAAAGACTTTAAAACTAGATCATAATTGTGTCCTTCTATATTTGACCACTCGTGTATAGAGGCCCAATAACCTTCATTGGCAGGAGCGCAGTTAGAGTGGTGTCAGGGGTAATCAAGCGTTCTATTTTCCTACCCTCATCAGTTACTGAAAGTGGGTCACCATCTCCCTGACTGGACTGAGCAGACACACACACACGCGCGCGCGCACGCACGCACACACACACACACACACACACACTTTAGCCTATACAATTAACATAATCACCGCACTAGGTCAGACCTGCAATAACTGGTTCTTGTCATGGAAAGTAAAGTTTATGACACCTCCACCCCCCACCCCATTAATGTAAGAGTCATCGTACCCTCATCATGAAGAATGTAGTTCTCAAAGAGAGGCCAAATGAGTCAGCTACTAATAGCTGTTATTCTGTTATATACTATTTAGGTTTTTCTAGCATATTTTCAAATTATTATCATTATCAAATTATGAAAATGGAAGGGCTTATCTAACCTGTTGTGCTTTTATCATAACAAATCAAGTGCAATAGAACAATTTTTGTACATGAGTAGTGCTGTTATGTATTTTGGATATCTAGGTTTGATGAGGTCCAATTTAGCATTGAATATTCAATACAGTAGACCAGAGTACTTTGCTTTCAGTGAGGTGTATTGAGAAGACTCAGAAGAGCAATATAAGAGAATAAAGTCAAATTTTTTGAGAGTACACCTAAAGAGGACACGACTAAAGTCTTTTCTAGACGTCATTTGAGTTTTAGCTCTCTTCTCTCTTCCATCTGTTTTCCCCGCTCTGTTCTGTTCCCTTGCATTCTTTTTTTGTCCTCAACAAAGCTGAAACGGCTTCCCGCATTCCTTGAGGCTTCGTATCCCTGTCTTGTGAAAGGGAACGTGTTCAATAATTAGATAAATAAAAGCCGCCTTAATGTTTTATGAATGGTGTACCCGTTTCGTCTTAGCAGCGATGCATATGCATTCTCACTGGAAAGGCCTTGTTGAAATGTGACGACGGTGGCATACTTATCAGGTGAACTGATTAGTCGTTATGACAACACAGAGAGCATGATTTGAAGCCTTATAGGGTAATGTGCAGTCAACATGTGCATGTTTGGACTTTAGTTTTTTTGTACATCATTGACATCATCAGTACATCCTGTATTCTTCATCAACTTACACTCAGTGTCAGTCTGTATTTGGTTGCCTTTGTATTTAATTTTTTTCTATATTATACTATTCCCTCCCTCCTTTTCCAGCCCTATAATTTTATTTCCACCACTCTCTCACATGCATTCCACGTTTCCCCCACACTGCTATACCCTTACAGTCTGAGTCAGCCTAGGATCTCCAATACTTAGGACTGCATTGCTTGCCAATCCCTATCTATCAGCCCTGCATTGTGACCTTGGAAGGGGAGAATTGCTAGTCAATCAATGCTATTAATTAATCAAGTCTCCTACTGAGGTGCTACAGCACAGTTGCAGGAGATAGGTAGTGGGCAGACACACATACTGCATATGTGGACAGCTGAGCCTGAGGTCTCGGACTCCGAGCTGGAGACAGGGCCCCAGTACATCAGCCAGCCAGTCATTAATGTCTTTGCCTGCCCGTCGTTGCACTCTCCTCTCGCTCCTGTTGGTCTGCCACTTCTTTCTGATGAGGAAATATTGAGTGGAGCATGGTAAACCCCAAGGTGGTGTTTCAGCAGCCTGCTGATGTGCTTGGATTGTGAAAACGAGAGAGGAGGAGGAGGTGGTGTTGTGGTAAAGGTGGGAGAGGGGGCAGGGAGTTCTCAGGCAGGTGGAATTGTTTTCTATCTGCTGGACTGGAAAACATTTCAGAGAAAATGTGTGGGAGGTTATGTAGAGGAATGTCAAACCACTGCGCTGAACAGTAAAGCTTCATAATGCACCACTGAAATGACTTTGGTGAACTGTGCATTAGCAGTGGAATTTATACATGTTTTATCACAATCATTATGTGTAAAGTGAAAATATACCGCACCCATCTGGATACTGAGCCAGTGAAAGTCCAGTGCCTTCAATAGTGCAGTAATAATTGCATTGTAGTTGAGAGGTAGGTTTAATGTTTTCTGTAAGTTTCTCAATATTAATCTATATTGTGTTTTGTATTCTCAACATCCCTCTGACTATAACATTTGACAGTAGGTATGGAGAATCTCACAGAGACACAAAGGCATTCCCTGTGACTGTGGCTGCTGATTCCCTTGTCTCAACTACAGGATTTTTGCTTTGAAGCAATCATGACGTATTATGTGCATTTCATATTGAACATTATGCTCAATCGTCCATGTCAATATGTAGCCCCACACAAGCCAATTTCATTCACGATCCAGATGAGATGACTAAACCATATGCATTTCACAACTTGATTTGATCTCTACCACCTACTTAATGGTGGTCAAATAGTTGCATCATATATTGTATGTTAAACAAAATTGCTGGACTCAATTCCATTATAGAAATACTGTATATGACTTATTGATAGTTGAAAATGATTTGTTCAATGTAGCATTAAAGGAAGAATCAGTAATATGGACTCTTTAGTAACATTTAACGGCAGCCATAGGACAGAAAGTATGAAAACTGGCGTTTACACAACAGACATCACCTAGCCAAGTAGTGTTACATTTCAGAAATGTCAAGTGAAGAGGTAACATATCCCATTGCAAACTGTTAAAAATGTTACACAGAGTTACAGAACTATATGAATTCAAGTAAAAGGGGGAATCAACAGCTAGTGATGCCATGCTATCGGCTAACCCAGAGGTCTAGCAGTGCAAACTGTAGCTAACGCTAACCAACTTTACCCAATACCGTTTAGCCGCTTACTGGCAACAGGTTGTTTGTTAGCATGTTGCTTGACAGATATTTACTTATGCACAGTGAAGCTGTGGCGAGCTAACGTGTTTCCCTTACACATTGTAGGCTACTGTGGTGGCCGCCATAGCAAAATCATGACCCGCCATGCCAAAATAGTTTCTATAGTGTTTTCTATCGTGTTTCACAGTCATTCAGTAGTGGTGCCACTGCTAATTCTTGTATTATATTGTAATGTATTTCTGCTGAGATGCAACTTCATGATTGAAGTGACAAATAGCGACGTGTGGTCACAGGTATGAAAAAACTATAGGGGAAACACTGGAGCTAACATTTGCTGTGTAGCTTGTGTCGCTAATGTTAGCTACATCATAGGTTGCTTACCTGTCCAACAAATGTAAGGCCACCTCCGCATCTGTCTTGAACTTGAACTTGATATAGGCTATAAGCTACCCCCCACCTTTCAAATGCTGCAGCAATGTTCACTCGGGTTTTGGAGTGGCCTTTGTCATTGCAGGCTTTGACAGGCTTTTTCAGGCTTCGTTGCAGTACGTTCTTCCATGGTTGCGCAAATGAAACTGAAAGAAGTTCGGGCCGGACTGCTTGTTTAGAAAGCTTGAAATCTCAGCAGCCACTGAGGTAACAGTGACTGGCACTGATCAACAACACTTGCGAACCCCCGCTGATATATTATGGTTACTTTGTGCGAGCCAGTAAAATATTACTGACTGTTCCTTTAACGAATAGGCTAACCTTGCACGCACGCACACACACACACACACAAACTCTGTCTCTCTCCCTCTCTGCAACACACACACACACCACACGCACATATGCGCATAGGATGCTGTAATATGCATGGAACTGTAAGAAAGCCATGAATAAGGCAGAACGCTGGCTCGCTTAAAGAAGTATCACATGGCAGCTGAGTATATCTGTGGGCAGTGAAATCTTGAACATTACTCTGCAATGGATGGCCCTGAAATGCCTAGGACAGCCGAACGCACACACACACACACACACACACACACACCCAGAATGAGATGTTTAAACGCTCAAACTCTGAAACAAAGCATAACATCATCAATAGGTATTATGGCCATGTTTACCAGGGCAACATTTATCAGAGGAAAAGCACTGAACTGTAACTGTAATAGACACCGCATGAAAAATGTAATGAAAAAAAACAAAAACAATAGCCAGCTTGTGTAATGCACCATTTGCTGACTGAAAATATATATTAAATTCTCTCACATCCTGCACACAGACATGGGAAATTGGGTTAATAGGGGAAAGTTTCTCATTCCATGTTTTCACATCAGTGGCTACTTGTAGACTGTTTTCAGGTGTGTTGCTCTGCTCACCACAATTTCGAGACACTGCTAGGAAGATGTTTGTCTAGTGGAAGTGGGACTTTGACAGCACAGCTACTGAAACTAAAGTGACTTGTTTGCTCATGTTGTCTCTTTATATTCTCCTTTCTTTCTTTGTCACTTTCACTTTCCCTCTGTTGATCTCTTTTCTCCCCCGTCTCTTTTGTGTGTCTTGTAGATTTATGTTCTGTTTGTCTCTTTTCAAATTATTTTGGGGTTGGGTAATGCAACATGTCTGTCTGTGTAATTAGGTTTCAACATGCAAGGACTGAGGTGACTTTAATCTGCACAAAGGAGAGCAACAAAGTCTTAAAATTGGGTCACAAAGATTACATTTTCCATTGGTAAAGGACGTCTTTTTCTGAAATTTTGCTTTGAATTTGCTTTGATTTTAGTGGAAATGAATCACAAACTAAGGAAATGGGATCTTAAAGCTTGAAACTAACTATTAGCCTGTTATGTAAAATAAAAGGACCCGCTCTAATATAAATCACAACAATAATTTTCATGGCGCTGAGTACAGGGCTGTCAATACGAGAATCTTTGACTAGAAATTTTAAGTATGTTCATGTGTGTGTGTGTGTGTTTCTCTGTGTTTGTGTGAAGGCTATCAGAGCTGTTTTGTGCTTACTTCTTGAAGGCTGTTCGAATTGAGTCACAGGGACACAGGTGTCAAAGCGGCTGAGACAGTGATTTAGGTGAAGGCGTCTTGAAAAGCAGAAACACAGAGAGGTCAGGAGTAGTTCCCCGGGGCAATTTATAGGCTTCTGTTATGGTTGGGAAATGAGGATAGAGAAGTAAATTGCCAGCCAGTGGGCCTGAGGATAAGAAAGAGGCTCAGTCTCTGTTTATGCTTAGAAGAAAGCACATAACCCATAAAGCCTGCTCCTCTGGTTGGGTAAACAGAGGCTGAGATGCTGGGTAGATTGAGACGGGTTGGACAAAGATGATCACTGAGCAGGCCAGCTGAATGCCCTGCTTTCTCATATATAGAGTATGCTGGTGGCTTTGATATTCATGAGGTGGTTTAGAGAAGGCCTGGGAGTTAGATGGAATCTGTGGTATATGGCAGAGATGTGATGCAAGGTTGGCAGATGGCCTGACACTGACATTTTGATAGCTGCAAAAGATGAAGAAGAGAGAAAGGGCAAAGATACGGAAACAATAGTGTTGAATTTATAGTGTTACATGCACACAACACACACGCACACACTCTGACTCACACGTGACAAGAACTCGCACTGGTCAGTGTAGTGGCCATCCTATAGACAATCTCAGGTGAACTGGGCTGGAAAACTCAGGCTTCCCACACCAAGCTGTCAGGTAACATCCTCATTGGATCCTACCTACTGAGTATGCTCATATTTGTGTGTGCAAGGGTTATGTTTATAGGATGGAATGAGTCAGAGATATAGAAAAATAGAACAACAGAAGAAAAAAAAACAGGACCTGAGAAAAAGAAAGAGAGTGAGTAAAAGAAAAAGAGACTCCCAAGGTTCCCGCCCGACAGAGGTTTTCACATAATATGACCAAACATGGACTCAAAGTCAGAGAGAAACTTTGATCAGAAATATTCTCACCAGTCCATTTGTAGCTCAAAGTCTTCTCTCTCTGTGTGTGTGTGTGTGTGTGTGTGTGTGTGTGTGTGTGCGTGCATTCCTCTGTAATGTGATGTGCAGGACATAAGCAGGTCACACAGACACATGCCTCATTCCACTTGCAGCAGACCCAAAGGATTAATTTAACGAGCTGTCGGACGCTTGTCCTATGCGGCCCTCGTTAAGACCACCATGCAGAATCTCCATTTGACTGCTGCCTGCCGTGACTAATTGACTTATTTTGCAGGCCTAAGCAGTACTGAAAGCTCTCATATTTCATATTTATCTCTTTTTGGAGTAACGTCAGAAAACTTCAGCGTGAGCAGAGTGATGCATCCTCCTTTGAATACCAGAGAGCCGAAGGGACGGATACTTCATAAACCCCTCCGATCACATAGCAAACAAACCACATTTTGTCTTCATTTACCTCTATCTTAATGTTTAACAACTCTCACCAGTTTAATAGTTTGAGGCAGATCATATGTGGTATTCAGCCACCCGTCATAATCCATCCAGACTTTTGTCTCTGTATCTTCTTCTAAGTGCATTGTCTTAATATTAAAGGACAATTCCCGCATGATTTGAGTTTTGAATGTCTTTAA
This sequence comes from Centroberyx gerrardi, assembly GCF_048128805.1. Lineage (NCBI taxonomy): Eukaryota > Metazoa > Chordata > Actinopteri > Beryciformes > Berycidae > Centroberyx > Centroberyx gerrardi. The sequence goes on from NC_135998.1 coordinate 25,382,307, forward strand.
TCTGTAATGTTAATTTGGACTGTTTTCACATGCATGCACCGCGATTGAAGATATTTTTAGATCAGTTTTGCTATACCTCTGGGTCTCATTCACTCTCATTCAATTCCAAATGTCATAGAAATCTTCCAAGACTCGTAATTCATCTATTCATCTGTCACTGTGAATGAGAAGCCAACAATTGCGTTTTGCAAAGTTGCACCGAAATGCAAATATCAGTCTATAAACTATTACATTTTGAAAGAAGTTCAGTTCATCGTTTAATATTAATGCGCACATTCGCGAACACCTTGAGAGTGTAGACAAGACCTTCTGCTTGTAAACAAAGCAAGCCAAAGCTAAAGTTTCCGGGTCAGTACGTTTCCGATTTCCGCTTTTTTCTGTCCAAAGTAAATCTTTCAACCAATAGGTAACGTTCTCTTTGGTTACATTTGGACCCGTCTTCTGTCAATCACAACCAAGCAAGATGCCTCTGCTAACACTAACAACTGCATCAATCTGGTTTTACCCTGTACTCAACTAATACCCAAACAAATTGTTTTTTGTTTGTTGTTTTTTGACTGTCAACTTCTCACCAATATCAGCATCTTCATTCCCTTCTTTCCTCACTCCCTCCTCATAACTGCCTGGCAGGGTTTATACACTCAGGCTGGGAGTGTCAAACCACACAAAGCTCCCCAAGGCATACAGTCAGGCTTTTAAAAGCTTATCTTATTGACTTAAGTGCAATTTCATTTTGTCTGCACTGGAGAAGGCTAGTATTAACAAAGGAGTGAAGTGCTGCACTCTCACATCTAACTTCATTTGGACATGAAACTTTACCAACTTATCTTTGTTAGCTGGGGAAGGTAGTCATTCACCACCCCCACCCACACACCATCTCTCTCTCTCTCTCTCTCTCTCTCCCTCTCTCTCTCTCTCTCTCTCTCTCTCTCAAGACGCCCTAGGCTGATTGTTGTACCTCACACTGATGCACTGCTCTGTAGGGTGGACAGGGATGGGCCAATACATTTGTGTTAGCTGGTGGCGAGTGGCAAGAATGGATCTAAGACTGTCTTTTATTAGATCAGCATTGTGTCTGAGAACATAAAATCTGACAAGTAAATGGAAAAACATGGATCATATCTAGAGGAAAATCAATAATAGCGACTAGGATGTAGCGGCCAGTGTTGTGTGCATGCAGTGGGTTTTGTGTCTTGTTTCTGCTGGCGGATTATCACCACACATTTCTTATTGCTTTAATAGAGCCATGATGCAAGATTTATAAAATACACTACACTACACTCACACACACACACACACACACACACACACACACCTTCTCTCTACTGTAGCATATATTTGACTGTTAGGGAAGGAGTGATGGATTGACAGGCTAATTGGATGTAAGCCATACTGTGCTCCCTGTGGAAGAGATAGAGCTGATGCAGATGCAAGGCAACCAAGTAGAATAGTGTGAGTAGAGGGCAAAAGGGCTGGCCACACACCCACACACACGGTGAACTGGCCTGTGGAGGAGAGGAAGAGGAAGAGGATGAAGAAAAGGAGTGGGATGGATAGGTGATGAAGGGGTCCGAGGTGGATTACGGGGGTTGGAGAATGGAGGAAATGTAGATGAAGACAGGAGAGACAGATGAGACGAGATAGGCGAAAGAGTGATAGCTCTAGAGAGGGAGCAAGGGGAGAGGGGGAACAGATTGAGATGAGTGGAGATTGATATGGTGGGGGGAGGCAAGTGATAATGGAAGAATGAAAAGAGAGAGGGAGGGGAGGGGAGAATATGTGGTCCATAGCATGAAGTAGCTCCGTTCCTCATGGTCATTCACTCCAATGTCAAGCTATACACAATTGTGGAGATCCTGGAGTTTTCTTTCGCTGCCTGAAAGACTTGAAAGAAGGTGTTTTGCCAAACGCACTATGGATCAAACAAAGTGGATCAAAACAAAAAGGCAGAGCATATAGCGAATCCTACCATGATCCCATTTTCCTGCACCTGTAATCCAAGGCTCTAGTCAGCCCAATAGTGAACCTTGCTGTGATGTAAATTAAAGCCACCCCTCATCCATCCCTTTCATTCCTCTCAGCCCACTTTCATACATCACTTTGGTTTACGTGTCCAGTTTGGAAGCAGGGTTTTCTGTATGGTAAAGGTCCTAGCTCTGTCTGTTTGGACTGCTAATCCCACAGGACCAGGTCTACTGTCATGGTCTACTCAATATATATGGACAATGACACAAACACAACATGATTAGCCATTCATGCCCGAGGTTAACCAATAGACCTGTTATTGGCCTAGTGTTTCTTATTAAATTGTACTGAATTGAATCAATGGTGGTTTTTGTGGCTACATTGCCAGTGTCCATATCTGCTTAGATAAGGACTTTGTTTAAATTCTAGGCTACAGAAGTCCTGAAAGGCAAAAAATAAAAAAAATGCTGCCAATTTTATCTCATGTGGATGAGTTTTTTCATTTGGACAACCTTCTAAGTTGTTTGGACGAGATAAAGTGGCAGCACAATTTTTTTCTTACATTGCCTTTCATGGCTTCTGCCTGTAAGTCATTAGAATGACTTCACACTGGCATGAAGTCGGCTTTCCATAGCCTAAAACAGATGCACAAAACAACCCAAATCCTTTTCATTTACTGATAAAAATCTAAGACTAGCATAATCAAAAGGGTTCTTTATATATTTGCCTCATTATACCAACTCTAACGCAAATCTAACTCATGAAGGATATCTGAGGCCTGCTTATTAATGCATATATACTGGAAACGGGTGCTCACACCAGCACAAAATGCACTAGCCATATCCAAGCTACTATAATGGGTCTCAAGAATAGTCTCAAGACTAAAAATAAAGTACCCCGGGTATTAATTGCATCCACATGTCCCCTTAGTAAGAGCAGGCACAATTAAAAGAACTATTGGAAAAACCCACTGCGCACAGGAGATCATATCACAGGCTGATGGAAAGCATGGGAGTGCAGATACAAAGGGCACTGAAAGCTTGACCAAATTCTAAAATGTTGCAGTAATAAAGGGGGTCTTTATATACCACCCTACCACCCCGATGAAGGCTGGTTGAAGCCGCAATGCATAGGTGGAAGCAGTTTATACCATGTTTTAGCCCTTTTAATAAAGGCTTTTTAACTATTGGTGAGTGCCTTGGAATTCCTTTTTCTGTGAGTACTTTGTTACCTCTGTTTCCACCACTATATGTATGTTTTAACACCATTGAAGTGCACCTTGTACTCATTTGCTCAAGCTACATAAAGAACCCTTTTGATCATGTCAGTATGAGATTTTGGTCAAACCTTAAGTTTCCATCAGTATATGAAACAGATTTGGGCCGTTTCATGCACCTGTTTTAGGCTATGGAAAGCTGACTCCATCCCAGTGCGAAGTCATTCGAACAACTTTCAGGTGGAAGCTCTGAAGGGCAATGTAAGAAAAAAATTGCGCAGACAATTTCTAAGTTTATCTCATCTGAATGACGTAATAAGTTAGTAACTCCTCCAAATGACTTAAGCCATCAGAATGACTTAGTAACTCATTCAGACAATTTAGTAACTTGTTCAAATTAGTTACTAAGCCGTCCGAACAAGTTACTAAATCATCTGAACAAGATGAACTTAGAAATTGGCCTCAAAAATAAATCAATAAATCACCTTGCCTTTCAGGGCTTCTGTACTGGCCAGACTATGGATTCAGGAGGACTTCTCTTTGCTTTATTTTCTTCCACACTAAGAACTCCTGAATGTTTGAGAAGTTACTGTCATTGTCCTCACAGCCACATAGAGCAGTAGCGTATAGAAAGTTGTCTTTCAAGTCCCTCTTTGACAATGGGATAGCCACGGCTCTGGCTTGTACCTGTTTGAATAAGTTTCACTATGTGACTCATTTCACTGTCTGCCCTTGTCATGATCTCATACTGGCTCAGTTGTATAGGCCCCCCTTCACTTGCACTCCTCTTTGCTGCAAGTGTTTTTCTCCTTCTGTTTGTGAGTGAAGCTGTCAACCCAATGGGAGCCACTCTCTCTGTCACTCTCTGCTCTCTCCCTCTCTCTTTCAGCCCTCTTTTCCTCTCCTCTGTCTCTGTCTGTGAGCCCGTGGAGTGTGACTGGTAGCTGCTGTGATTGCGGTGTGGGTCCCCTTGGACAGGGGCGGACGGTGCCTTTGCTGCAGGGGGGGAGCTCATTAAGGCTCTTCACTCATGAGGGAACAGTGGTGTATCCCATTTGTGTGTGTGTGTGTGTTGGTGCGAGAGCATGCGAGCATGTGATAGATGAGCCGCATGCACAGACAGTTAAAGGCAAGAAAACATTAATGCAGACAGATTATATGCAGGTGGCATACTAGTCATTTTCATTCATGTTGGCATCCTGCATGAGAGGAAGAGGATGTGTCAGTTTGAAGACTTGGTCCGTGTGAGTGAGAAATGTAGAGAGAGAGGGAGAGATGAGAGAGAGAGACGAGAGAGAGAGAAAGAGAGAGAGAGAGAGAGACTAGCAAAGGCTGGTAAAGGATTGTACTCCCCAGCATGTTGACAGTGAGCCTGACAGTTCATTAATCCAACCAAATCCCTCCAAAGTTACTCAAGTGTGGATTCTATTTTCAAATTTCCTATTAGTTCCTCTTTGTGGATTAAGCACTGCAGTTCACGAATGAGTGCCCAGCTCCAGCCCTGGCCCAGCACATATAATTGGCTTGTAATGGATTTGGGGTCGTCTTTGCATCAGTGATATGGATAGATCTGAAGGGAAAAGGCTGCTTTCCAGTCTCTTTTCTCGTCCAGCACATGTTGTGGCCTCTGGTTTTGTATAATTCCTCTCCTCACTACGCATTGTCATTTTTATTCCTGCATGTAGCTGCGGCATCCATAGCTCCAGGACTGTGGCAGGGGAACGTGACACGGCTGGAGATGAAACATGTCAGGTGTCAGGCAGCCTTAGGGCCCCTGTCACCACAGCCCCGTCAAGACCCCTGATTCACATTCTGAAACCGTCCTCCTATCTCTAACTCTGTGCTTCTCTTTTACCCCCCCCCCCCCATCTCTGTCTCTCTCTCTCTCTCTCTTTGTTTCATTCTCCATATCCCTTTTTTGATAATCTGACTCGTTCCATCCTTCAAATACAATCCTCCAAATATACCAAGACAAAATACACAAACACAAAACACAGTACTACATGAATAGGCCCTTTCTTTTTCATGCACCTTTACATTTCTCTACACACTCTGTCCTTCCTAGGAATTTACTGTGCAGCAACAAATATGCATGCTTTTGCACTGATTTTTCTCTTCATGAGATTATATTACAAGGGAAAATATAATAATACTTAAAAAATAATTACCTTAAATGCGTTGGGTATTTTAACTGAATACGTTGTGCAAGAAGGCAGTTATATTCCTAGTTTACTCTATAATTTACATCTTACCAGTTCATTATTCTGAAACCTTACTGTATGGAGACGTAAATGATTGATTATTTAGTGGTATATTGTAAGTTATTCAGATATTTACAGATCAGTATTGGCATATTTGTCTATAAGGAAACAGCAAGGTGATATTAAGTATTGAATAATTTAGGTTAAATAAATGTACCAATAATTGACATGTAAGTAGATGTGTAACTAGCAATAATTAATGTAGGATAATGATACTGAAATGTACAATATTTATAATGCATGTACGGCAAAATTACGTTCTTATGAAAATGTAATTTATAGGATTCCGTACGGATTTTGGAACTCTGATAACAATTTTTGGATTGAAGTTGCCAATAGACGATATTTTTTTTTACCAAAATGCAATATCATTTAAATTGTCCATTTTCATGCCAAAAAATAATGATAATAAACACATTGATGCATACTTGTGTGGAATACCATCAAAATGTTGCAGCAGAATGAATACAGATTAAGGCTGCCCCTTAGACAATCAGTGTCGTATCGATCAATTGTACAATAAATATGTAATCAAACAAACTGCATCATATCCATCATATCAGAGGTGGATGACATGATTGGCCAATGTTGGACATGTTGGATATCAGTTTAACCCTAGTTCTTACTAATAAAACGGTTTGTACATCTTGTAATGCACTATAATACACTGTGATGCAACCAGGGGTCATTGGGTGTTTTAGGTCTTTTAACATCCGACCTTATTGCCCAAAGTGACCCAGCTGGGGGTGATCCGTCCCCAGCTTGCGTCCATGTAGCATGTGTAGCACAAGGCTGGCTTCTCTTGATCCACGGCCGTCTGGAGGCCCTCTCTGCAGCCTCTGTGTGGTTTTGATGGCCCTCCTCTTGTGCACATCCTGCCTCCAGACCCTCTGCAGCCTCCATGGGCACAAACTGCACACCAGCCCTGCTGCAGCACTCGTCTGCCATCTTTTTCTTTTTGGCCTCCTGCATCCGATCCTCCAGAGAACAGTCAGGCCAAGCATGACCACTTGTCTTCACTTTTCAGACAGCAGTACATGTTTGGTATTAGAATGGTCATTGTGATAGTCATAGCTATGGGAATTAGCGCTGTCTCCCTAGGTCAACCGTCAGCTGCTAGTCTTGCGCAGAGGAATCCAACTGACATTCTTGACTTAGGCTATGGCTTCACCCTACCTTTGAAAGCAATGGCTGGCCTTGATGCTAATGCAGATGCTGTTGATGGCACTGGTTTTTGTGGGCAGTCCACTCACTTTTAGTATTTTTATTCTATAATTTAGACAGTATAGGAAGGTATACGAGGATACAGAGAAGAGGAGACACAGGACAGAAAGCTCTGGCAGGATTCGATCGTAGCCAATGAGGGCACATATGTGGTTCCAGCAGCAGGAGACAAAGCCATCTCTGGGCTCTGGAATTGATCTTTGGCTCAGCCTTGACTTAACGAGCTGTTGGAGCCCTAACAGGCAGCATGCTACATCTAATGACTTCCTTGGCCTATTCAGCGGTAATCTGCTACAGCTATGACCCAGCTTCTTTAACCCCTATCACTCATTAGCCACTAAACATAGTTGGATGGATTATTTTCGCAGGACCTTTCCTTCACATGACCCCACCGTTACGGGTAGATGTAAATATTTTGACCAATTCCAGTTTCCTACTGTAGCTCAAACACAAGGGATGTTTCTTTGAAAGTTTAAATGGTACTTGTCATGTTTTGGTAACAAGACATGTGAAAGGCTGCGAAAACCATATGTTTGGCCCCTGTAATTTTATAATTGAATTTTATCATTAGTGAAATGTTCTGTTGGGTTGGTCTATTTACTGACTAGAACAGATGAACACAGTGGCACACACACACACACACACACACACACACACACACACACCTTATTCTATATCAAACTCACACACATGCACACCAGTCTAATGGCGGCGCAATTCAACTAACAAGACTGGAGTCTGCCACCTCGTTTACATCTGTGAGCCTGATGGTCCATAGCCAATTATCACCTCATAATGAGCTGGTCAGTTAAGGATGCTCGCTTACATTCATTTAGGATTCACTGCCACAGTAGGTACATGCCTTCTGTGCTCAGAGGGACTCACTATAGTCTCTGTGGCAGATTTGGTGTGTGTGTGTGTGTGTGTGTGTGTGTGTGTGTGTGTGTGTGTGTGTGTGTGTGTGGGAGAGAGAGAGAGTGTGTGTGTGAGAGTCACTCAGAGGTGAAGCTGCTACTAAACTTGTTGTTTGTTGTTATTTTATGTTTGTGTGTGCACATGCAATCCATTTATGGCACAATTCAGTCTTAAGCACCATCCGACAATGCTTAATTCATTTTTTAATGTATACTTTTTATGCATGCCAGCCTTTAAAGGTGCAATGTGTAGCATTTTTAAACATCAATATATCATTATGCCCAATTAATTGTGATACCTTGGTATAATTACCGTAAACAAATGAGAGAATGTTCGAGACGATTGGTGGCCTGTATCACGCCAGTAGTGTTGTTAGTGCTAGTGTTTCTCAACATTAAGACCACATTTCCCATAAACCCTGTTGCTTCCCGTCATAAAGAGGATGTTACTACTTGTCCCCCTTCCCTCTCCCTGGTGTTGGTCAATGTGCATTTGTTTTTTCTTTTCCTTTACTGAAAATGATAAACATGTTGGTGACATGAAGTTCTGAAGTTTCTCCATAGACCTTTCACTTGTTCCACCATCTGTCATTGCAAGAAACTCTGAAAGCTTTTGCTCCATTTACACTGGAATGCCCTGTTCCTATTTGTGCAATAAAGCAATATCCTTTTGTGCTGTAAAGCAATCCGGCAGATTATGTGAAATCTGAGCTGGTAACACACCATGTAAAATGCAGTGTAGAGGCCTGTAAGAGGCTGCCTATCTTCTTGGCAATGGTCTTGTTTATTTACGGTCATTATGCTTATGTCTCAAAATTTAAGTCGCTGTAGGTAGGTTTTAGGTAGGTTTTATAAGATCGTTTGTGTGAATTCCCATATTGGATGAACATGAATGAACAGGGTTAATAGGTCTCAGCAATGTAAATAGTGCCATAGCTCTGCTGTTTGCTTTCAAAGTGATTTTTGCATCTGACCAATTGAGACTAACTCTGGAGCAGCAGAGCTTTGTTCTCTGTTGTCAGTCAGCTGTTGCTCATTGCCACTGGTTCGGTGGGTAGTGGAGGGAGGAAATAAGGGGGATAAGTGCGGTCGTCTTCCAGTTTTTCTTCAAGCTTACCTTCTGTGGCTTTAATGTGGTAATGATTTATTGATGTTAGAACGCTACACGTAGCACCTTTAAGATATGCATGGGGAAAAGCATCCTTCAGCGAGATGCACACTTGTGATAGAGATCTATGCAAATTAAAAGTATGTCTAACAAAATACAGATAAGCAAATTCCAACTAAAGTCAGTGAAGAATTTGGCAGCAACCCTAGAACAAGTCTACCGCACCGGTTTTATGGAAGAAATGATCTTCTGCCCTACGCATCGAGTTTGGATTTTGTTTGTGTATTAGTTAGATAAAAGAATAGATTGAAAGGTAGTGGGGATACTGGATAAAGCGCCCAAGAGTTGTGATCTGGGAAGAATTCATTTATTATTCATTCATTATTCTGCATTTTTGTGTGGATATAATCTATCATAATCTATGGCATATAAATGGAAAATAGATGTTGCAATGTTGCAGTTGGATTACACCGATCACATTCACAAGCAGTCTGGCATTATGGCTGAATTTGGAGATTCACTCTGCAACATCAAACCAATGGTGTACAACTTCTTATCTTGATATAATAAATGCGGTAAGTAGGACTACAGGACTAAGATGTGAACAAGACCAGACAGTACAAAGACAAAAAAAACAAAAAAAGAAGTAAACTCCTTACCAGATTATTTTAGCTCTGCCTGCTCCTATCTTCGAGCGTCTTTGTGGGGATGTAGTTTCTTTTAGTTATGGTTACACATACAAAAAACATATAAAAAACAGTATTTATGGTCATAGTAATTTTAGTAGATATAAATGCATATTGACAAATGTTTGTCTCATTACCATGGAAGAGGCGTGTAACTTAGTACAGACTGAATCAAGCTGATATCCTGCAGGTCTTTCTCTACAATATCTATGGACAGCTCTATGTACTTGTGTTTCTTGTGGTTGTTTATTTTTGTAAGTATGTATTTATGTGTTTATTTATTTATTTATTGAGTGTCAGAGGGTGGCCTGGATTTACCCGGCAATGAGCCGTCTCTATTTGCTGTTGTTAGCCTCCCCAGTGCCAGTCTGTCACGGTCCAGCGGTCCAGCGTGTGTATATTTATTTGTCTGTGAGTGTATGCGTATGTGTGAGTTTGTGCTTATGAGGCTAGTGTTACCAGCGCCAACCCAGGCAGCACTGTGCGTTTTGTTTATCCTGGCTCATCTCTACTTTCTCTTATTGACCCATCACTGAGCCCGTGCGGACTGGCCCTCACTCCCTGACACTACACAGATAATGGCTTTTCTGGAAACTCCGAGCATTCAGCATCTCCACTGGGCTGTAATTATACAACTAATGTGCCAATTTCGACCACATCCCTCAAAGGCATTCATTTTTACTGTTTCAGCTGAATTGTGTTATGGCCAGAAAAGGGAGAAAGGTATTGAGGAAATAATGCTGTTTGTAGACGCTTTCGCATTTTTTCTCTGTAATCTTAACCTTGGTGGAGTAGAATAGAACAAAACATGGAAGACATTACAGTGATGTCTCCTCTGTTGTAAACCAGTCACATGGTCAGTCCTTGTGACCATGGAGACGGAATAATAACACACCTTGGAGATCCTTGTCCTTGATATTTCAAATTTTTCAAACATTAATGAAATTCAGTCTTTGACTGAATAATAATCATTACTCTTCCCATCAGAGTAGCTCAAGTGATGCAATGTTTCTATGCCTTTGGTCTACCTTTGAAGAAGGAAGGGCCTTACGGCTGTTTAAGGCAGGTCCAAAAAATATAATCTTACACCTATAGTACAACTACTTTTGCCATTTTCCAATGACTTTCTATAATACTGAAATTGGTACAAATTTACTCCTCTATAGTCCCCACAGAGCGAGCCTTTAATGATAAGTACTGTAGCTCTCTGTCTCCCTGTGACTCCCTAATTATTGCACACACTGTGATTTTGGATGACATCAATTTAGATTCCATTACATTTTCCAGCTTGCCAGCCCCAGATTGGGGCAACAGTGGTGGCGCTAATGCAGTCCTTCCAACCTGCTGCGCTGGTGTAAATGAAGAGGGAGCATCGTGATGAATGATCCATTTGTTAGCAGCTACATTAAACCTGCATTAGCTTACACTGGCCACCCTGCCAAACATCACACACACACACACACACATACACACATCATTTATTTATGCTGGCATTTATTATTTTTCATTCAGACTTTTTCATCATTAATCACTTCTAAAATGCGTGGGGTTGTCACCTCTCACTCTGTGGCTCTGTTTTCTTTCTTCCATTTATCGTCCCCAACCTTGCTCTATTTCATTCCATATCTGTGTTTTCCTACTTTTAAACCTTTATTTCCTCTTACTCCTCTTTTCTTCATTTGTGCCCACTTCTGCCATTTTCCCTTTTATCACCTGCCTTCTCTCTTTCTCTCATCTTTTTCCCTGTTGAAGAAGAGAGTGGACTTAAAAGAGTAAATGAGTGTAGCTCTATTCCTCTGTGCAGGTTTTTGCAGTGGTTATTACCATATGATTATTAGTGATGGACAATTGGCCTCCAAGATGTTTCATTATGAAGGAGCTCGCTGGGATCTCATTAGCACTCTCGGTCTGAGGGCTGCTGCTCAAGCCTCCTCTGCTCAGGGGAATTACATTTCAATCACTAGGGCTTGAGTTAACAAGGTAGCATTAAAGGAATGTAAAGGTGCAACAACCAAAAAAAGATGAATTAGTAACCTCCAAGTGTTTCAAAGGTGCTCTATCCATATAAATAAATAATAAGGACTGTGTTGGATCCAAAGGCGACAGCATTAACATACCTGCACAATCGCTGTTTGGGAAGGATTGCAACCCCTGATATTGTAGGCCTTTGTTTTTCTTTTTGTCTGACAGGTGCATCCATCAAAAAATGTAATTTCATTTCTTTCCAGCTGTTGATAAAGTTGCTGACTTGTGCCAGTCCTCCAGGTGGGATCAATAGCTGTTTATTCTAATAACAGCAGAGAGCACAATACACACGTCGCCTTGCTGGAGGTGACTCTCTCCAAGGAGAGCTGCAGCAATTCGCACAGAGGGCCTTTTAGTAGCTGTTTTCATGCTGTACTGTGGAAACTCTTACATTAACAACATAAAATTGTCAACTTGAGGCCATGTAAACTCTTAGGAAACACACACAAGAGGCTATATGGGCAGAGAGCAGAGTTTTGTTGGATAGATTGACTCACTAATTGAATGCACTAATTGTTTGCACTTTAGCCCTATAGAATTACATAACTTATAGGTCGCAGCCCTAACAATCAATTATAGCATTACACGCCATACACCCTGCCTGAGGAAGTTAGATTAGCTAATTGACTATCATCTTTTTAATCACTTTGAAAATGTACTTGCATTGTTTGTGTTTATATTTTAAATGTCTCCCAATATTTATATCCTTTGTTATATATTCTGTTTTTCCTTGTTGATGCCTTTTTTGTTTTAGAGTGCTATATAGATAAAGTGTATCATTATATACAGTATATATATATCCATATAAAGATATATAGATATAACTAAAGCTGGAAATTGCACTAATGAATCAGGGTATTATTTTAAAAAAAATAACATTTTAAACACACTATAGAAGGTTGCAAACATGCAACAGTCTATGCAGTATATAGATCACATATTCTACTTTTGATCAGCTTATGAAGGCAGATCTCTGAGGATGCCAGTATGCTTTACAACAAAGAGAGAGTGTGGCTCCACAGTAAATGAACAGGATGAAGATGTGAGACAGGCTATTGAAGCTTGCTCGCAAGCGTCATTTGTTTTTCCCGGGTGGAGAGATTATCTGGATGAGTGATGGAGGTGGCCTTGATCGGCCCTCTGCCTGCATACAGCCGTATATCAGATGTCACGCTGCCGCAGAACCATCAACCCTTCACCGGCCCGGGACGCGCATATTTACCCTGGTAAATGGTACCCTTTCTCAGTAAACACTCCTGTTTTTCACTGAACGTCAGCATGCAGGAACGGATGACGCATCGCTTGCCGTACATTCCCTGTAATTGCTCACTGGATGATATCTGGGAGCCATTCCATGGCCTAAAAACGACAAGGAGTAGTTCCTTGGGAGAGATGGTTAGAAGGCGAGGATGGGGGTGAAAAGTTGCTGCTTTTGCCTTTTTCTTCCCTTTTTGATTATGGCTCGCCCTCATTAAGCTGCCAGCATTTGAATTGTAGAAATCTATCAAGTCAATTGGAATTAGCTGCAGGTCTTATTTAGAAAAAAGGAGGAAAGGCTTGTCATGATAGAGAGAGTGAATCAGTTCACTGAGCAGAGAATGGACCTAGAAAGCTGATTGCAAGGATGGAGGGGAGAGGGAAATATGTTCACCCATTAATTAATCTAATAGTCTTCATGGGACAAAGAGCGCATATCTCTGCTGCCTGTATAATGAGGACCTGGAATAAAGTCATTCGGTACATCCCATTTGAAATTGTGCGAGCACGGGGCAGAGAAGACGAGAACAAGCAGAATATAAAGCTAAGAAATCCAAATGGCTTCCTCTCTTGATGATACTGTTTATTACTCTGGAATGTTGATTGGATAGTTTCCATGCTGAATCCCTGAAAATATGCTGTTTTGGCAGCAGAAATGAAAACATAATTGATCTTTCAGAAAAAAAACATGTGGTCTCACAGTATTAGAATGTGTTCTACTGAGTTCAGATCATTAATCAGTCATGAGTACTTCACATTGGCAAACATCAAATTCATTTTCAGCCTTTTTGATTGGTTGAAATTGCAGTGAGAGAATGATACCAGGATTTGATTGGAGAGTAGGATTGATATCACAGCTCAGTGGTGCAAAACGGTTTGGGAAACAGGCTAGATATTATTGAATTTTAATTCAATGGATCTGCGATGCGTATGATGCAGGAGGAATAGGGTAGAAGGCCTTCTGGGCATCATAATGTGCTCTTCCTGTTCTGTGAGAGATTTCGTGTTATATTATCAGTTTTATCTCAGGTATTTTATTGGGGTATTCACATATGTGCGTTCACGAGTACACTCATACAGACAGACACATGCACACACACACACACACAGCTCTGTTGTTTTCCCTCTCTGGGGACCATTTCTAGGAATCTCCTATGGAATTGAATAGAAATGTATACAAATGGCTGCAAACGGCCTTAAATTTGAACATTATACTAGACTCAGCTTGTTTTACATATATATATATACTTGTTCTTTATAGCTAATCATTCAAATGGATATTACATATTTTTCTAGGCTGTTGCACTGAGAGGGATAATTGTTTGACCCACACTTAATTCTGTGTTTTGCATAAGTGGACTCATTTAAATATTACTTTGATGGTTAGAATTGCAGCACAGACACTGAAAAGTATCCGACTAATTAAGCTATTAAATATGTTGACTTTTACTGTTTAGAGTTAACCTTTTTTTTAAATCCAAGTTGCTGACTGAACAAATTAATTGTCTTTAGAACTTAAAGTGCACAGTTCCTAATTCTCTTTACGAGACAGTACATCCCTGTGAATGTTAATCGCACAACAACAGAACTGCAGCTTATAATGTTGATGAGCCCGGTCTCACGAAATACGTTTTCCAACCGCAAAAGGATTATATGAAGGAGGAACAGGAAATAGTCTGACATAGAAACAGAGTGGTGGAAAGTATGGGTGTTGTGGTTGCGGTGGTGGATGGGTGTGTATACTCAACTCTGACAACCCGGATTCAATTCCCAACTCATGCCAAGACGTTTTTCTACTGTGAGTGAAGCTTTAATTTTTTTTGAAAGTTTTTCTTATTTAACAATGACCAAAACCGTCCCCTAACCTTTTAACCAAAGTTTTCATTGCCTGACCTTAATCTTAACCTTAACCCCCACCTTAACCAAAGTTGGGTTGATACATTGAAAGTTAAACTGTAGCTACAATAATTGCTTTGCTTCCATACGCTCTTCAACAATATAGAATGCTCCATATTTGCTTGGGATGTTTATAGTCTGGGAACATCCACTCAATCTTTATACCTCCATCAGATGTGATTTATAAAGTTAAAACAGTAGCAAAAGGCAAATAGTTTTGAAAGAAGTTTAGTGTTTTGGAACATTTTTATTCAATGGAGACTAAACAAACAGGAATCACGGGGAAACTAAAGAGAAAAAAAAAGTGTTCAGCCTAGACATGCTCGGTTTAATTTTCCCCCTCAACCCTCATATGACTCTGGCAACAGTATACCAGTTATTCAATCACATTTTCAAGGCTCAGTGAGTTGAAATTATCCTAGCTTTTGATTAGTGTTGCCTTTTGTGGATTGCTTTTTAACGATGAGAAAATTGAATTCCTGAGTACGTCATATTCCATAGAGTATAATTCAGTTAAGCTCTCCCCACAAAAAGCCAAATAGGCCCACATGCACCCCCCCCACCCCCACCCCACCCCCACCCCCAAACCATCACCACCGAAACCTTTGTCAGTCACAAATATTGATCTCCGAAAAATAGCTGATATACGATCCAAACAGATGGAAGTGATATTCATTCACAACAAGGAGGGCTTTGCTATTCCTTTTCTGACTTCAATAACTGTCTAAATTATATGTAAGCATGCTTGAAATCTATGCTCAGAGGAAGCACTGAAATATCATAGTCTAACAATATAAAAATTGATGTGAAGTATATTGAAAATAGGTACTTTAATAATGCTGTTTTCATTGTTCTGTGTTACTAAATCATGTTGGATGTAGTCCTTTATTGATCTGTTGGGCTGTTAAATTTTGTTTATTAATGTAGAGTTTGAAGACAGTTAAGACATGCTGTTACCCAAGAGGAACAATGATGGACTTCTATGTTAAGTACATAGTGAGAAATTCATGCTGATCTGTGCTGTGTTATTAAAAGTTAGAGCTTGTATTTAGAACTAATGCTTGAGCACTGGCAGTTTTAAGTAATTCCCACACCCACACGCCCCCTCCACACACACACACCCCCACACACACATACACACATCTCATCCCACTGGTTCGTCTAAGCCTGTGTCACAGTCAGGAGCATTTGAAAGAAACTTAAAAATAATTGGTTGCTACCACATGCTCAGTTTCAACCCCAGCAAATGTGAACTCAGAGATTTATCTATTTTCTAACTAATAGCTGTGTGATAGTCTACACTTCGGTTTTCCATGTGGGCTTGGTTATATGGCCTGGGTTCTATTTTGGAAATAGTGTTGAAATCCTAGGCAATAGGAAGCTTACTGTTTCTGCCTCGGCTATACTTCTTCTCTGCCTGGTTGTTGCCTAAATGCTGCTGTATTCATAGTATTCTGTTACATCTTGGTAGGAAATTATCAGCTGACTGTGATAAATTAACAGGTGATTATAATCAAATGACAGCCACAGCCAATAACCTGTGTATATAGTAAAGCACCATATTGGTAGGAAATGCATGTGACATCATGGGAACACTATGAATACTGTTTGCTCTCGGTGACTAGAGCTTAGATATGTTGTTGTTTACAGCCTCGTCATCACAACCCTAAACGCACAATGCATTCCCTTCTGAAAATGTTCCAACATCGGCCCTGACAAAACCCCCTATTTCAGTTTGAAAGTGGGGGGAGGAAATAGTCGGAGACATTTATTGCGACTCTGCCTGCGCCTCCATCCGTTTAGAGGCAGCTCCGTACGGACACATGGTGCAGAGGCTCTCAGACGGTGCTCAAGGGGACTTGGGCCCCGAGGCTTTTCCAGGAGAGGGATGATAAACCTAGGGTGGCAAGTTTAAAGTCAGGCCATCAGTCTGGATGAAGCTCCAGTAGCACTTATGTGGACAGGGGTTTGAGATGAAATAGAAAAAAAAAAAAAAAATTGCATTATTGTGGCACTGTAGTGAGGGCGGTCAGGAGGAGCACTGCACATCCAAGCATTAGGCTTCAGCATAGCAGGATTTCTTGTCAACAGGAGTGCATCACCAGACCCTATTTAGGAAATCTTCAACCCCCATTACCTTTTGTGCCTCCTCTGGTTCTCAGAGTGCACAGGCAAACCATTTTTCTAAGCTATACAATAAACACCATAATGCTAGAATGGCATTACTTGACTATATGAATTCATGTTAGATAGGCTTTTTGGGACCTTGAAATCCCTGAAGACCAATTTCAAAGAATGTATTCAACATACTTTCGCAAAACCTGCTACTGCCATATTCCCTCTTAGATTTCAGGTAGGACAATATTTTCCAAGGTGTCTTGAAGGTTTTGATGATTTTATGTTTACATTTTGACATTAGTTATTTACCTACCCTAGAAAAGAAGTACAGACTTTCCAGGGAGCTGGCAAATGTTGTATACCTTTGTCAGTTTTCAATTCTCATTGTTAGTTGGTTGTAAGAAGCTCAAGTCTTAAATATGTGATAGCCGGAATACTCTAAGTTTGTAAAGTTCCCTGAATATTGACGTACGGTGCATGTATCTAATGGTTAGGAGCTACTATATGTATATTCCAATTATGAATTCAAGATTGTTTTCACAGATGGCGGCACAACACTATAAGCTAAAGCTTTCTTTTCATATCAATGTGTCAAAGACGCAGAATGCAATATCTCAGGTTTTAGATACAGGTTGAATCTGTGTTGGGTTACCTTTGAATTTTGAATTCACTCCACGGATTTTGTTAAGCAAAAATCCTTACTTAATTGAAGATGTCACACAAGTATTCAGAGCAATAAACGGCTTGCAATTCTGTAACATCCCCTCCAGTCTCACATTTTCTATCATCAGGTCCTATTCTTCAAAAATGCTTTTGCATTTACTCCGGAATTTATTTGCCTCAAATAATTCCTCATTTGGCATTTTAATTGAACAAAACTGGCTCTCAAAAATGTCTTTGAGAGTGGGTATACAATGCAGTATATATGTATATCACCGGAATCAAGGGTGTATGTGGGTTTGCTTGCTTACTTGCCACAAATCTTCTTTGTCTATTCAGTTTCCCATTAGTGATTGCTACTAATCACCAAATTACTTTTATGAATTTTGTGCCCCCAAAAGACCTAAATAATACAATTTCAGATTAACTAGGAAAACTGTGATATTGCTCAGATCTTTGCAGATCCTGAGAAATGTATTTTTTTGCTGTGATACAGCTTCCAAAATATAAGATCAAAAGAAAAACAAAATAAATTAAAGAGAAGGCTCATGTTCTTGGGCTGTTGCTTTTGTTCTATTAGAGAAAATAAAAAATCTAACCTTTCATTCAGCAAAGTATCAGATGTATCAGTGATGACTGGAAATGATTGTCCTTAATTACCTTGGCAGGGAAACAGCTATGGTCTTCATAAGATTTTACCCCACAGCCATTCGAGGTAACACCATGTGTCGCCAGTCAAGCAGTGAGGAAGGAGCATTGTTTGTTGTTTATCTATGTATGCTCTTCTTTTATTCATTTGTGGCTTTGTTGCATCATTTCCTCTGTCACATATATTCAAGACCTGTCTGAGGGCTTGCGGATGCCAAACACAGCCTTCCAGGCAGGTGTGTGTTAATCCTTCGGTAAACCAGGCAGTAACTAGACTATTTGCTGTATCGGCAGACTTACCAGCAGTGATCTCACACACAGTCCTGGAAAAACGGAGAAAGCCACATAATATCCTGGCCTAGCCATGGGAGTCTCCAAGGGGGGATCAACAGAGAAAGAGGGGAAAGAGGAGGGGCACGGTAAGAAGAGAGTTAGAAAGAAGAGGAACTTTGAGTGTGGCACAGTGAAGCGGTGGGAAAGGAGGAGTGTGGAAGAAAGGGTGTGAGTGAGTGAGAGGTAATGAATAGCAAATCAGCTCCTTTATAAAACTCCTGCCTTCAGTGTTCAATCAGAGTAGCCCAGATTGGCAATTTTCCTCAGGCACAATAGAGCAGGCCCTGGAGGACCCTGGCCTCAGTTCAGAGAGAGAGAGAGAGAGAGAGAAAGAGAGAGAGAGAGACCCTGCCAGTACCTAACCTTACCGGCCCAGCGGTCTGTCAAGTTTGGCAGAAACAGTACATACAACATGAGGTACGCAGCAGTGACTTGCTCTTTGACTCCTCTTTGTTTCCCCTATATTACCTCTTTTTTTCTGATGTAATGAGAAAGCCTGTCAAAGAGCAGTGGCTGGTCTCCTGACTAATCTCATTTGCATAGGGGAACTCCCTTTTTCCTGCCATGATAGGAAGCGGCCTCGGGGGCGGGCAGGATGGGGAGGAAGAGGGAGGCAGGAGAGCAAGGATGACTGACAGTTGGTTCACATTGTGTACCCGCTTGGGTCAATGGCACACTGTTATTTGCATTATTAACCGCACAGATGACCTTCCTCTGCATGTGCACACTCTTTCCTATTCCCATACATCTGCTGTCTTTACCTTTCTGCCTGAACAGTGTCTACATTAGTTCATGCACAATATCCAGATGTCTGGCAAGATGATGATGATGATGATGATGATGATGATGATGATGACGATGATAATGGTGGGTAGTGGTGATGGTGGTGGTGGAAGTGGCAGTGATGTGTGTGAGTTTAATTTGTTTCCCCCCAGAAATAAATATATTTAGGCTACCCTGCACCGTAATGTTATCCGGTAAAATCTCTAGATTGATCGATCCATTGAGACAGCTGCTGTCTTTTTTCTGATATTGTATGACATGTCAGCTGAAATTGAAATAGAAAATTGCCCATTAAAAGTGAACTGAGCGTGAGAGAAAAACAGTCATACATAACTAATTTAGCCCAGCCTAATAAGACACTTGATCACAGCCGCTTGAGCATTTATGCTATTAATTTTGCCGGGCACAATTTCCACCCCTTCAGACTGTGGTGGTTACATAAAAGAAGGGAAACAAAAAGGCCCTAATTGCCTCTATAAATTGAGATGAAGTGCTGCACAGCGGGCCAAACAGTTGAATGGCTTTGTTCACTCACCACAACCAGAAATCAAAAACAAACAATCAGACACACACACACACACACACACACACACACACACACACACACACACACACACACACGCACACACACCAGACTGCAGCTTACATCCAAATACATAATCTTACCTACATACAGCCATTTTCACACATACATCTGGGCGCGCCACACACTTTGTGTGACAAGCGTTAGGGGCGACTCTCAGGAGACGTAATTACTCTGGACAGTACTGGGGCTGAATCCAGATGGACTTGGCAGGGCCGTGCGGAAACCTGCTGCCAGTGTACACAACTCATACCTACCTCACAATACTCCTGCTGGGCCACCCAGCCCCAAAAACAGCAACACTTCCCCTTGCATTAGGTCTCGTCGAGCTAGCCAGCAATCTGGAGAGATGGCTCAGAGCACAATAGCTGACGCTGTCATGGGCCTAGCATGGGAAGAAAGAGAATTAGTAGAAAATAGGTCAAGATGAAATAGGGGAAGGGAGGAATGCAACAGAGGCAATCAAGGATAATAATTGTTATTGCAGTTGTTATGGATGTCGGTTTACAATTTATTCCCTCCACTATATTAGATTTTGGTGCTGATGTAAAATTGAAACAGTGTGTATTTATTCTTACTCTCACTCTACATAATGTGGGATAAAAAATGTACCTCTGCTTTTAGCTCCTCTCGAGATTTTCTCTTGGAATCCTATCAAAGTAATGCTGGTTGTGAGTGTCTTCATTATCATGAATGGCTTTTATTTCATGTTGCATACTGTATAAGACGAGGCTTTTATTCCATAACTGAGCACTCAAAGACAGAAGAAGCATTTCTGAGATTGATGTCTGGTATGTTTTTTCATGTTTGGTTCCTTGGAGATGCCTAATTTTTCTACTCTGATGCATTGTAGGTAAGAGAAGCTTTTTCCCTCTAAAAGAGAGAGAGAGAGGAGAGAGAGAGAGCAAGAGTGAGTGAGGGATAGACAGTTTATTAAGGTTCACTGTGTTTGTTTGGCTTTATTAGTGCACTAATCTGGGTGGCTCAGTTTTCTAATGTACTTGTTCTAGGATTACCATATACTACCATATGATTCCTATTGCACTTCAACTTGTGCGTCCACATTTCTCCTAATAAATACGCACCACGTTATCACACTAAACATCTTGATTATTATTTCATTTAAATTCAGGTAGGGCCAACACAGTATTCAGATATGTTCTTTATATGTTCAGGCAAAAATACAGGAATACAGTACCTTAATATAGAAATATACAGTATAATATAAAATACTCACATGAACAAAGGAACAAATTCAAATCAGGTCAATCCAATTAAACTTTTTTGTCATTGCTTCTTACATAACACAGTGAAATTAGAAACCTTGGGGTCATGGCACATTCCAAAGAGAAGGGACCTAAATCAAGGATTTGGACTGACGGCAGCATGGACAATACAAAACAAACCGGTGGAAATACAGACAATAAAAGACAAAACAAGCAGTGCAATGCAGTAAAAGTGGTATAAATGATTGATGCGAGGTGTTTGAAGTATTCCAGCATCAGCAGAATCAGTGTACAGGTATTAATCAGAAGGGATTATGAGGTGCATGGGATTACAGGATGTACGTATAAAATGATAGCGTAAAATTCAAGTATTACAGTATTAACAGAGTCACAGTTAATAAATTGACTGATACATAGTAAGGTTTAAAGTGACTGGTGCATCGGATAGAAATGATGTTATATGCAGTAAAGGGGTAATGTTCAGTAATTTTCTGTAAAGTTCACTGGGATGTCAGAGTCCTTCTCGGGGGGGGGGGGGGGGGGGGGCAGTGGGGGTGGGGGGCAGCTGGGGTCCAGTACCTGTACCAAGCTGCAATGCAACAAGAGGGTATGCTATCTATTGTACACTAACTTGAGGATTTTGGAGGACAGCTTGACTTCTTTCACACTTTCCAGGTACTGATTGAGAATTGATACATAGATAGTTGCTTTTCTTGTGTTTTGAGTTTTGTCCAGTTCAGCCATCTTTCTGTAAAGAGTTCTTTCCATAAGGTGTGTGAAGAAAACTGTCGTAAAATCAGTAGAGCAAGAGTCCTAAAGTGTGTATAGTCAACACTATTGCACTGTGTCATACCTATCAACCTAACACCGACCTGCCATTTTTGTAAAAACCTACATAGCAAGAGACCTAATTGGAGATGGAGAAATTGTCTCTCTTTTTTTTTAAGAAGTTTAAATGTTAAAGAAGAATGTTAACATGCAACAAAGTACTTTTAAGGTCACTTTTCGCAGCCTTTTTAGCCTCCAATGTATAAATTAATTAAATGCAACGAGTGCAACAATGGCTTTGTCTCTCTCTCTTGTCTGTCTCCCATCGTAGCTCACAACTATTTCTAGGTAATCTCACGTAGCCGCACCTCCGTCTCAAACAAACGGAGGTCTGGAGGAATTCAGGCAGAGCAGTTGGTTAGAAAAGGGCGGAGACACTGGGTGCTGGCGCTGGTGCTCACCTGTGTATTGTCCTACTGGGAACTAGTCCCAAAGACAGGAACTTTCCGCACTCGTTATTTTCTAGTCATCCTCTGAACTTTGACCATCATTATGCAGTGTCAGTCCCTTTGGCCTTTAGAATGGCTGCCTGTTCCACCATTACTGACGTGAGAGGACAGACTACTAAAACTACACATTTCTCTGTCCCATGTAAGGCATCACAGGCTGTCAGCCAGGTTTGATAAATCAAACATTACTGTAGCCTGTTGGTAAACACGCCATTACATCCCCGTTTTAGAGCAGAGTCTTCAAGCTACGAAGCTGTCAAGGCTTGATATCGAGAGGATCCTTCTGACAAAACAGAAGCAAGTCAAAGTTTTCATCCATTTTTATTGTTAGTTTAGCTACACTTACAAAGGAAACTTGTTTCTACCCGGACAGAAAAACAAGAGGTTCAGCGCCAATCGAACTGCTGCCTCTGGCTCCGCAAGTTCTCATAATCAACATTTTCTGACAGAAGTTCTCCGACCTCCGTCAGCTTGAGGCAGAGGTCAATCTTCTAAAAAGCGCACAAACCATTATCATGGGAAAAAAAACATGTGCTTGCAGCTATCTTCAATTCTGCACCCAGTTTACCAACACCCACCATGCAAATCATGTCTGACCCTGTGCCATGATATCATATAGCTAGGGCGCAGTATCAGGTATTTTGAACTAGACGGTTTTCAAGTGACCGATATTTTTAATGACTTTGAATGTCTAGCATATGAAGAGCTAAACTGTATAATTTGAGTAATAAGTCACATGGATATTCAGAGCATGAAATGCCTCCAAGATAGATTGGACTATACCAGAGGAATCCTCTGCATGGTGGTGTGTATCCTTGTGAAAATTGTGTATATTTTTCTCTCAAATCTAAACTCAGTTGAAACTATAGCACACCTTTATTGTTTTCATATGTCTTATGTTGTACTTCTCACTGCACCCCCTGTCATTCACCCCCACCAGGAGCACCACTCCGCCTTGGTTTCATTCTTCACAACAACTTCACTTTTCTCCCTGGCCCTGAGACCTTGTTCACTGGTTTTTGTTGATCATGTGCAGTGCATCCTCATTTATGTATTGACCGCATGTTGTGGCCACATGCAGTTGTCCTCTTTCCGCTATCAGTGGGCCCCATATGGCCCCCTGGAGGACGGACACACAGATGGACACAGTGGGGATCCGCAGCCAGCCTGGCTGACACACCAGCCTCCTCTCCCATCAAGCCCCTCACAGGATGGAAGCACATCACAGAATTGCATCATGAGGATTTTTCGATTTATCCACTACCGATGAAGTGATTTAAATGCTAATTTGCCGCGGCCTCATATTTGTTCGGGATGTGTGTTTTTCATAGAGTAATGAACATCCGGGGTTGATAGAGTCACTTCCCATTCACCCCCAGAAGAGGACACAAGTAATGTTTTTAGAGTGGCACATCAATAATTGAAGATGGAACCTAATGATGGGCAACCCGTAATATTATGTTCTCTGACCTCCAGTGGTAAACACTAAACTTGCCCTATGCCTCTTATTTGTTGAGTTACTTTGCATTATTCAAAATGTATTAATTTTACAACAAGGATTTTTTTTTCCCTCCAATGAGGTTTGTGTAGTGAATTATTAAGCTCTCAGGGTTTGTTTTTTTTTATATAACACTGAGGAACTGAAAAATTAAAAAGATAAAGGATTAGGGAAGTAGAAAATATATGAAACTCCCAACTCTTGTGTGGTGATAAAAACCAATGGATCCGGTTCCATCTCTAGCAGCCCGTTTGAAGATCAAAGCTGTGACTTTATCTCCAAACTAAGTTGAAAACATCAGGAAAGAGGGCAAGGAAAGGCGAGGCTCTTTCCACACTGTCCCTGCTTTGACATGGGGACAGATTGATGGCAGAAATATGTATTTTCCAGCCCTACTGTAGCTATGAGTTGAATTCAGCTGAATATTTGCAGTGTTGAAATTAAACATAAAATGTTGGCGTCCCCTGTAGAATAAGTGCCTTAAAAGAATGATCTACCATTCTGCTAACACAGAGATTATGAGCAGAGTTCATCACATTTATTTGATATTTATTGTTATGGATTATAGCAAAATGGTAAATCACAGCAGTGGATTTCATTTGGTGGTGTCTTCTAATGGACTGCCAACCAAGTCAATGGGTTTGTGGGGTAAATGTCCTCCACTGCTCTCTGCTGCAGCGAGTTTGTTTTTAAGTGTCATTCAACATAGAAGTATATTACTGTGTACAAAACCATAGTGGGAAAGCTATGCATAAACTTTCTAGGCACAGATGCAGCAGTGAATATTAACTGATTATGGAAGGGGGAAATGACACTGTAATTTCCTTTTTTATGGGCGTCTGAAATGACAGGGTGGAATCAAGAGCATAGCAGAAGTACAGTCATCAAGATCTCAACTGAAATTGTCAACTGTTAGATGAAAGGGAGACAGGTTAATTAATGTAATCACACTGGTAATAGAGTTTGAGAGTTGATTTTGCATCTGTCTCACTTAATTGCTCTACAAATTGCTCTGCAAAAAAAATGAAACAGTCACCTTGGAGTTGGGCATTTAGAAGTTTACTTACAGTATGTGAGCAATAGCTGCAACATGAAGGTTGTAACATTATGTCTTCATTATGTCTGCTGGGTTTAAACGTCACGAAGAAGAGGAAGTCAGTAGATATCAATCAGTCCTGCAGAATAACTGGGAGTTTAGCACATTGATGCAGAAAGAAACTGCTGGCATTGGGACTTGTTCTTCCTCCAAATGGTTAAGTTATATGCTAGATGTTGTTATACTATGACCATTCTTCAAGGATAAAAACAGACATCTCAACATTCTGAAACAAAATGGTTGATAATGACTTAAAACTGATTTTATGGAAATCTTTGAATCGCCTAAGCTGTAAGGGTACAAGCTGTAAGTGGAGAAGTAATGCGTCCAGCAATACTAGATTAGAAATTAATGATTAGAAAAAATGCTCATCTTGCCAATGAATTCAGTGCTCACTCCACTAACATAGCCAGCGACTCCATTAATATGTTGCCTCCTATTTCATTAGAGAATGGAGAAGAGGTTTTTTTATATATATATATATATTTATGAGGAGACCAATGGGAATCTATTGGAAATTTATATCATTATAGACATGGCGCAGCAGTTCAGGCACAACATGCAGACACTGGGGCTGTCAGCTGATGCAAGACACACATCATTCGCATTCAAACACACACACAAGTCAATAAGACCGCCTATCGATGCTTACCTGTTCCTCACTTGTTGCTCCTGTGAACTCATGCTGCTGTTGCTTGGTGTTGGTGAAGCTGCTCTCCACCACCCACACATCCACCTGCACTGGTTCAATTCATTTTATCTTATCATGCCTGGTGACAGTTACATCAACAGTACCATATCATCAGGAGAGTATATTGTTCTGTACGCACCCATGTTGGGTTTATTGTTTGCACCTGCCCTAAAATCTTTAGCGTGCTTGCTTGGATTTATGCAAGGAGCACCCTGAATAAGTGTAAATATATAACCATTTGTTGCAATAAAGGGTTTAAACTTAATAACAAGAGTGTCTCCTGCAATGGCTGAAATTGATTTTTCATATTGTGTGTGCATTCTGCTTTTCTTCCAACCTATGTCTGTATCATGATTAAACACCCTCTTTGGTGCTTCATTAGGAGTGCAATTTATTGCACGTTTTAAGTGAAAAAGCACTCTTGAGATTAATTTCCTGAAGTGTTGTGAAACCTTAATCATTTATTTATTTTCCATGCCTGAGGCTTAGAATATTCATTAGTGTTTTGATGTATAGGTGTATTAATTTACCTCCATTTTCATTGTTGGGAGGCCAGACGTTTATGAATATTTTGTGTGCAATTAACACTCCGTGCAGTGTTGATGGAAGATTTCACTACATTACAGGGGATGGATAATGTTTTAATTATCTCTTAATTTATCCTAACAATGCAGAGATAAACAGAATCTCTTCTAAGCTGACGGCTTACCCGTTCCATCATTCAGGGAACCTTTCCCACAATGGGTGAACTAGTGACTGCTCTATTTGTCCCTCTTCCAGTCTACAACACCCTGGGCCCGTATTGGGGGGGTGGCCGACCCTCACATTCACCATCCACTTCCACAGCCCCCTTGATCTCTGCTCTTGTGGGTATGCAGAAACTGCAGCTCTGTAACTAAAAAGTGATTATGTCTGGTTGGGACCACTGTCCCTGTGTCTCTGCCTGGTGAATCCTGCAACAAAACCAGCGCTTGGCATCGGAGCTGAGCTCTTCCCCAGTGGGGAGGAGAGAGGGACCAGACCTCTGGCTGTCAGGATAATTGGCAAAGGCACCTGGATCATACAACGGGAAAGAGACTGACATTCATTACCTTTAATAGTGTTTCCTCCATCTCTCTCTCTCTCGCTCTCTCTCTCTCTCTCGCTCTCTCTCTCACACACATGTACACACCTCTCTCATTTTGTTTCTCTCTCTGCCGCTCTCTCCCCCTCATCAGCCCTCCCACCATCACACTTCTCTGTGGGTCATCATCCAATGTCTCCCTGGCGTTGTTATCCTTGGCACCTGAGAGATAAAGTCACTCCTGATGACTGATGACCATTGGTCCATGCAGAGATGAGCCGCAATTTGTAATGATACAGATATGCTGTGTGCCTTTTATATGGTCCTCAAGGCTGTGTCTGTAGAGCCGTGTCAGGCCACAGGCTGGATCAGCAATAGCATTATGAACTACATCATAAATGTCCTTGTAAATAAAGCAAATGTTCTTTCAACCAGCACCCACACCATAGACCTTGGAACAGCCAAGTCCTTAAGATGAATAAATGGTGGTTTTATTAACCCTCGGCTCGGACGGAGCAGAGGAATCCCTGCCTGAGGCTTGAGGGCCTTTTTAAAGAGCTGTTTATGATTCTGCAGCGACTGGTGAAGATAATGACCAGCTGTGGGCACCGCTCACCGAGGATCTCAGGGACCTCATTGGCACACTAAAAGATCTCATTATGACACATTCCAGATGTCACCTCTGACACTTGTGAGGCTTGCCTGTTGCTGGACCTGCCAGTCCAGGCCTCCCAGGTTACACCGGCCCTGACAGTCTGGTAGTCCATGGTCAGGCTACAGTCGGGGCCTTCTGGGCCGCTGGGCCGGACGGTGAGCTAGACAGCCAGGCTGACTGCGTGAACAGTGAGCAGTGAACTGCTGCTTGATTCATGGTAGCTCTCATTTACTTTTCTCGCCGTATCATTCTGCAGCTCTGCTTTTAGCGTTTTGTTCCCTCAGGTTGTGTGGGAAGCATTGATGAAGTGCGATGTGAAATTCTCTCATAAATAGAATTTAAAATGAAACACAAAAAAGCTGGAGAGAGTTTAAGAAGAAACAAAATGCTGGCTTGTTTTTATAGGAAGTGCCTCTTTGCTTTTGAGAGGATGGGAATCCATTAATGAAAAGCCATTCAGTGCTTTGGATCCAGAAAACACTGTTTGATTCCATTATTGTGTTTTTGAATTGTGACTGGTGATTTCTACCAATTCCACCTTTAGAGTATTTGTCATCTGTGGTACAACAGATTTATTGTATGTTTTATAATTCTACACACAGCAAAAATCAGCCGGAATAAGTATACTGCATTGTATGCCTTATATTTTGAATTTAGGTTGAGAAGACATAGTAGAGTAAGTAGAAAAAGGTTTCTTTTGCAGTTGCCTAACCACTCATGTAAAATAGGATATAATGTTTGGTTTAGTTAGTGTCACTTTTCTTTGATATTAATGAAAACATGTGCAAGCCACAATAGGTATACATTTTTTCCTCAGATATTTTTAAGTAAATGATCATATACTATTCTGCTAAGTTAAATGCCTCTGGCACATTGTTGAACTAATTATATAATCACACTGAAAATGATTGAAGGTTTGCAGGTTGTAACCTTGCAATCTGCAAAGATTATACTTTTAGCAGAGATACAGTCTGATTCGATAGAGCAATTTCCTTTGACATTTACACGCAATCAAACTGTTACCCATCTTCTTGACAAACTGCAATGACACATATAGCACCATCAAGCATTTACTTTGTGGAGAAACTAGAAATTGTGCATAAATTTGCATAAATGTTTCCTTAAAATCCTTTTGTTTTGTACTTTCCCTCCAGTGAATGATGGCCTATATTCCTCTACTGATTGCAATCTGGACAATCTGCTACAGTGAGAATGTTAATAGGTAGGCTTTAATTCACTGTCCTAATTCAGTTAGGGCTTGATTTGTAAATGCTTGATGTGGTCAAACACTAATAAGCACATTGAATGACACTGTTATTCAAATGTCAATATGGTAGAAATAGCAGTATATTAACTTTAACCACTTTTCTATCAAACACTACTCTGGTGAGCGGCAGACGTCGGCTCTTCTGCTACCAGAGTCAGATAGGAGTGGTTTCATAATTGATTTCTGATTAACATACCATAGGAGACTTTAGCTCAATATTTAATTCTTATCCTTTGTGCTGTGTTTCAAGCACCTCTTTCATAAGACCAATAAAATACATTATATTCTTTATGTTGTATTGATCTGGATCTAACATAATTGATCATTGGGGAGGCACTTAAGACTCCATTTTCTTTCTACTTCTGCAGTCAATTCAACTGCATCTTCCTTATTTTTATTTGTTGCACACAAGGTTTACCCTCCAGAGAGAGCAGTCGGCATCAATTTCCATGATCTAGAAACAGTGATGGAAGAATCTGTGCTCAAATGATTGACTACATGAAACTGTTGAAAAATCTAATGCAGTGAAAATCAAAAGATGAAAGAATGTATATGGTATAAGGCTAGATGAAGGAAGATGGGCATGGTCCTTCCCTCTCCTAATGTACCTCGGAGTTGAAAAAAAGTAGAAATCAGTGTGTGTGTGTGTGTGTGTGTGTGTGTGGTGACGGCGGTTTCCCAATGTTTATTGTTTCATTCGTTTTAGTAATCTATTAAATTATGTTGGTGCTGTACAATGCTCACACAATGCTGTTTTTGTCTGCCATGCACATAATTTAATACAAAGCTCTGTGTCTTTGTCTCTAGCATACATTGCTCCGTTGCAGATCAGATATAGCATAGTCATGTTTTCTGCATCTGTGCTGAGTGTGTGTGTGTGCGTGTGTGTGTGTGTGTTAAAATATATGGGTATATTACTCTCCCAGCTCAGCTGTGAACTGGTAAGACCTTTTACACTACTGCATCTCTAAGGACTTCTGTCTGCATACAGAGAAACATTCTGAAATCAGCACACTAAATTCCACCAATTAGCCCCACAAACAGCCATAGCTGGTTTGGAGGGTTAGTACTGCTGCTACTCAATGGCTACGTCTTCCTTATCGTGAGAAATGTTCATGTGCACAAATACTGATTTGCTGTAAATTCCTGTAATGTGAACCCTCCCCATCCCCCAAACACACACACAAAAGGAAGTTAGTATGAAAAGGCCTTAAAGGATAATTATTTTTGACCTGGGTCTGATTTTCATAGTTGACAATTGATTGTTGATCGCTGTAGGGCTTGACGTATCGCCAGTTTGCTGGTGCTGGTCTCCAATACACACTCATAGGCTAGTTAAAATAACATATCTAATACTGAAATATACGCAAGTTTCAGCCAATGAACAATCAGAAATCTGATGTAGGCAAGTCCTTGTGAGTGTGAGTGTTGTTGTGTTGAACGGACGTGTTTTAATTGCTTCTTGGGTTCGACTGTTGGAGATTTAATTGGCCCTCTGAGTGTGTATATTGGAGAACAGTGCTGTTTGCGAGGTACATAAAGCTCTACAATGAAGTGATGAAATTTTGAACACAATCAATTGTCATGATGGCAAAAACTAGGAAAATAAGGCCCAGGCCAAAAATAAGTGGAATTGTCCTTTAATGGGCAGAGTTCTGGCATTGTTGATCCTTGCATGGAAAAATGCAAAGTTGCCTGTGACAGGAGAGCAGCAGGCCAGTGACACAGGCTCAAAGGAGAATCATGATGTAGGGAAGCTGATGGACTTGAATTGTTTTTCTTCTAGAGGTTTGTAATTACAGCACAGAGAGAGCCAGGGAATAATTACGTGAGCGCCATCGGTGACTGACAGAGGGGAAGGTGGAGAAAATGAAGATCAGAGATATCGTCCTCTCCCACAGGAGAGGAGTGGAACATTGCTGTATTTTTCCTGTGTTGGAAATGAAAAGGGAAACAGTCTTTTTCTTTTTCCTCTATCTCTTTGCTTTTCTAATATTTACCTGTTCCTTTGTCGATTTCACCTGCTTTTTCACTACGACTCTTTGACTCCCCTATCACTCTCTCCTGCCTGGTCTGTCTGCCTCCTCCCTCCTTCTCCCTCGCTGACAGTGTTCCAGGCTTAGCGGGGACGGACTCCGGGGCGATTACAATTTGAAATGACAAAATGAAGATCATCACCATGTCACAAGATCAAGTGAAATGAAATGGCCCATGAAAAAAGCCTACGTATGCTAGTGTGCAGCTGTGTGTGTGTGTGTATGCCTGTGTGTGTGTGTGTGCTTGTTGTGTTCGTTCTGGCGTACACATAACAGCATATGACATCTGCCCACCTCAGTGTGTCCTGTATGAGAGATTCAGAGTGAATCGCCCCCAGGTGGAGTCATTGGTAATGTAGTATAACGGAAGGAGGGTCGCCCTGGTCTGCTCATTTTCCCTTTGCCATTACATCCAGGATTCACCCACAGTCCTGATGGCAGTCTCCATTTCTCTTTCGCTGATGTCAGCACTTTTGGACAGTAAAATATACCTACGTCCTACACATACTGCTCCCCGGTAATCATGACCCCTAAGTGGTATTTTACATTCTGGTTTGACTCTCCTTACATCACAGGCTTCTGAGGTGAACAGAGAATTGAAACTGGTAATGCAAACCCCACACCCCAGTGGCTTCAACCTGGTTCTCTGGGCTGCCGAATTAAGTTCTCTCTCTCTCTCTCTCTCTCTCTCTCTCTCTCTCTCTCTCTCTCTCTCTCTTCTATCTCTCTCTCTCTCTCTCTCTCTTTCTCTGTGTGCTGTCCTGAAACAGATGGTCTTGTAAACTTTAACATGAGTGTTGGAAAGCAGAAGCCGCCTGCTGGGAGGGCACCAAATGCAATTCTGTAATTATTTAAAGCCCATTTTGTATTGCACAGCTTAACAATGTTGTTTAATGCTCCATGAATTATATTTCAAAAAGTCTTTTCCTTAACTTGTTAGTACGTGATATTAAATGTGCCATCAAACTGAATGCTGCTGAGGTCAAGTTTCTGCTTGCACACCCAATGCCCCGCTCTGATCATGTTGAATTGTAGCATTTCCTCAAATGGTTTTCTGTGAGCAGGGCAGCCAGCGTTGACAGTGCAACACATCCTTTGCCTCAGCTTTAATTACACTATAGTCAGACAAGCCATACAGACAGCCACCCCTTCCAGTCGCCATGCTGATCAATAAGTGGACAGCCTCCAGAGCCATTGCTGCCGTGTAAGGAATACGATCAGGAAGAGAGGAAGGAACTGAGAGGAGAAAAGAAAAGTAGTAAAGTAAGAGAAAACGGGGCTGATGCTTTGTTGCACTGCACAGAAATCCACAAGCAAGTCCCTCTGAACCGCTAGAGGAATCACAGCTTTTATTTTGATTAATAGCACATGCATGTCGTTTCCCCACCTCTCCTCGTCTTCCTGCCTTTCATCAGTTCAAGAAACGAGACCCTTCTCTTTGTCTCATCCCCTGTAAAGCAAGGGAGGATGCCGCTTCTTGCATGCTCATTTTAAGGAGGAATATGTCTTTTACATAGTGGTCACTGCAAATTGTCAAATTTCTCCTTTGTTTTGCCTGTGTGTGCATTAGTACGCACAGCACCTCTCTCTGTAAATGTATACGCTGTGTGTCCAGTTGGAATACGCAGACAGAAAGGATGAGTAGAACCACACTCCCCATGAAAATCATAGCATTTTTTATACAGCCTTTTCCAAAAATGTATTCTGATATTCAGATATAAACAGAGCCACTCTGGGGATGGTGCTGAAATGAACATGGTGGCAGAGTGCACCATTAGCGAGTGCTCAGAGGGAAGAGAGAGAGTCGGGGGATTGGAGTGGGGGAGAGGGAGAGAGGGGAAAGGGAGATGAAGTGAGGGAGACAGGGGGACGAAGGAGTGCTTGGCTGGGTAGAGAGGAAGATTTGTGGGGATAGAGAGCAATATGGAAGAAGATGATTGAGAAAGATGGATAGGAAAAGATGAGAGACAGAAAAAAGGGGGTGATTTAGAGAGAGAGCAGGAGAGTGAGAAAGAAATAGAGCCGAGGAGCGGTGAAAGGGAGAGAGAGCTAAGGAGCCGGGCGACAGGAATAGTATAGAAGAGGTGTCACCGTCAAGGGTGTCTCAATGAGACGCCATAAAACACTCTCTTATTCTGCCTACTGTCACAGCACTGAGGCAGGGGCCCACAAATAGAGGTGTGACATGCACACACACACACACACACAGACACACGCGCATGGACACACACACAAACACACACAGGTACATTAACTCCTCACTTGGGTTAGGTTGTGTTTATTTACCAACATCTCTATTATGGGTTTATATTCCAGTAACACTGGTTTCTCTCTGTTCCAATTTGTTGCTTTCTATCCTCATACACTTATAACCTCATGTTGATTTCTGTGTCAAGCCTTTTTCCATGTGTGTCTAACGCAGCACTCCGCCACTACGCTCATTTCCCGTTTCTTATCGAATAATTTGCCTGTCTGACCTTTTTATTCATCCGCTCCCATTCCCGTGTGAAGCTGCTAATGGCCTCCTGCCAGGTCATTCGTTTACACTAGATTTACCCATCCTGGCAGAGGGGAAATCTCCATCAGAGGCTTGGTCGGGTATCGATGGTCAGCCAAGATGATCCGGTAGTGAGATGACGGATTCGCTCTTAACCACGCAGATCGACTTGCGGACTGATCTGAGCCGCCGCGATCATATCAGACACGTTTGATATTCATGACTCGACATCGGTAGGGATCCTGAACAAGTCCTGAGGTGTGTGGGGATCACAGATTCATTCCAAGAGTGGAGAAAGGCAATAGCCAATGAGAGACGAGTTTACAATGCAAGTGGAATCCGGTTGTCCGTCTTTGATTGGTGTCAAGTTGGAGTTCAGAGGTCCTGATGTCAGTGACGTATCAGGACTCTAGCAGGATAATCTCAGTTACACCATTATGTGTGATACCCCATCCTTGTTTAATCATCTAAGCATATTTATGACTGAAAGACAAACATTCTGGTGTGATGCGTGTGATGCAATGCGTTTTGAAAATCAGTTAGGGTTTTAAACGCCTTCTAGTGTGTCCCCAGCATAAACCAAATAGAAAAGATGTCTGAAACAATGGAACATTGGAGCCGGACAAGGAGGCTGGCTAGGGGGACTAGGAGTTAAAACTGGATTAGGTCTCGATGTCCCACAGATGTCACACAGTTATATGCCACAGAGCAGCTGAGCTGTGCAACAGGACAGCGAAGCCCTCCTCAGGCACACGTACACACCGTGGTCAGGTTGTTTTAATGAAGATGTGGCGGAGCAGTGTGAGGCGGCAGACCAGCAGAGCCAGGGAAAGGTCAATGAGCCAGCTGAAGTGACACACTCAACTCAATACTCCTAATTGCTGTGTTTGAGGAAAGAATGGCGACGTAGGCATCTGACAGTCTCGCTCGGTTGCTTTAGTGAAGGGGCCCCGATAATGACAGCTGTGTGTGTGTGTGGGTGTGTGTACTGCTGGGCCTGGGCTCTTCACAGTGTATTTTGAAAATAAGCTTATGGGGCTTATGGAGTCTAAAGACTGCCACAGGTTTCAAAGATTTCACGTTTCTTAAAATTGTTTCGGGAGTCCTCAGGCTCCGACTCTCTTAAAAGTCAGCAGTGTTTATTTGCTGATATTACGATTCCAGGAAGAACATACCATCTAGCAGCTGTTAAATTGATTTCCATTAGAAAGGAATGGCCAACAGCAAAACAAAAGCAATTTTCTTAACCATTTGTCCACAGCTTTGACTATTATTCTGCTCCTGCAACAAGGACATGGTGTTCCTGGTCATGTTAGGTAGTTTAACACCTTGTATATGAGTCACAGTCGCCTTTATGTTGAAGCTCTGTATCCTTTCGGTGGCTTTATTAGGACATCGATGTATAGAGAACGCGCTGTTTAGGGGAATGCAGGTTGCTGACACCTGTAAGCTTAAAGCAGTAGCTAACTTTTCACTTTTGAAACTAATCAATCAATCAAACTACACTTTCAAACTCATATATATGGTTTCAAATCCCCTCAGGCCTGTCACATGCATCTATCCATACTAGCATATCGTTTACTTTCATATTTTAAGGGTTTGCACTTCAAGAGGATCAGGGAAGAATTTGTCTATATCTTGTCCATTTTCAACCACCGCACAATTTAGTCACTCAACTGGCATGGCAGCAGGCACAAGGTAGAATTTGTGAGTGGATTGCCGGCGACCTAAAGCCGATTTGTCTGATTGATGTTTGGACCGGGCCCGGTGGACTGACCTCTGGGGCAAACTGTAAATTAGATTTTTTTTTTTTTCAGCAGTGTGTTGGCTGTGTCACCTCCGTCTGTCTTCCCTTCCTCTGCCTCCACCAACCACGCGTTTAGTAAATGAATCAGTTGGAACGGATATGAACTCACATGGTGTGGTGTCTCATCGTCGGAAGCTCTAGGCAGAAGAAAAGAGGGGAGACGAGAGAGGAGGGCTGCTTGAGCTGGGAGTGATAGATGGCACGGCAAAGGAAATGGTTTGGAAGAGAATGCTGCGTCAAGCAGTCAACTGGCCAGGCATCGATTTAATCTTGTGCACTCTCCTGATTTGACCGTGTCACTGTGAGATTGAAACGCCTAAGTGGTTGCGGGGGTGTGTTCACTCACCTGAGCAAACTACATTGATAAGCCCACAATGAAGCCAAGATTGTGCTGAAACACTGGAAGAAATGGAATGGGTAGAACATCACAAGACACAAGGTAAGACAGCTGTTTCAGGGCCGCTAACAAGCAGCTGAATCCACTAGAGGGGCCGGTCTATCGATTTGTATCGGGGCTGGAAAAGTCACGAGCCTCATGCAACTGGATCCTTTGTATCCAATGGATTTTGACTCCGATATCTATGGAGATCCCTCTGGCTCAAAGACCATCGATTGAGCTAAGGAGATTTTCGTCTGATGAATATTCTAATTGCTGTCATATGAACCAGAGGTGGTTAACTGTGTGAAGAATTTGTGTTTGATTAGGTTTGATAGATTCTAATAAAGCATGAGGATTAAGCTGTGGTCTGATGTTTATGTATAGCAGAGGGAAATTGCTATCGATCCTGGGGGCATCCTGGTTGCCGTGTTACATGTCGTCCCCTGTGTCTCATCTTTCCCCGCTCCTCTCCACTGTACGCTACTACAGAAGAAATGCCATGGAGTAATCTTTAATTAAAGGAGATTTTGGCCATGAATTAAATTTTATTTAAATTCGAATTTTTTGACATTTAGCCCTCTCACATTGCATTGTGGGATCAGTCGATGTCCGGGATTAACCATAATCCTGGGTATTTGGTGAATACATTCATTAATGGAGAAACATGTACAGACAACCAGGCACACTTTTGCTGACTAACACACTTTGTGATACACACACACACACACACACACACACGCACACACACACACACACACACGCACACACACACATATTTTAACTCTACCTTATTCACTATACCCACACACTGGGAGTTGAATAAAGCAGGTTACAGCCACTCTCCATCTCGCCTGCCTACACTCACATGCGCATGCACACACACACACACACACACACACACACACACACACACTTGACAAGCTGCATAAACAGGAACCACACAGGTCAAAATAGTTCACCATGGACTTCTCTCTCATGTTTTTAAGATTAAGTGGCGGCCTCACCTTGACCTCCTGTAACTTTGCTGTTATTTTGTATGCCACCATTGTACTCTGGGTTCCCATTAGATAGATTGTCTGGGACAATCAAAACAATATTAATTTACTGCTTTCTTGTGATTATAGCAGACTTCCCATTTCCCATAGATAGCCACTGCCACATGTAATCATGCTCATTTATAGATCTGCTGAGCTCCCACCCAAACCATTTCTCATCAAGTCCAAATTCCCGACTGCTCAATAGTCTTACACTATAGCACCAAACTCTGTGTCTGCACAGTGCTCATTGTGGTTCATTGGCATTAGGTAAAGCAGCCAATTTGATCCACAATTATGCAGCGGTTTGGATAGAAAAACCAGTCAAGGAATAATAGCTTGCGGTGCTGTATAACTTGTTTCTCTGCTAAATCCTCTGGTAAAAGTAAGCAGAAAGGTAGCATCTGATTCTTTTAGTAGTCAGAGTAAAGCCCCTCTAGTAAGGTGCAAGTTGGGAGTTCATACACCTCACAGACATAACAGCACAATGGATGTGTGTTCTGTGTGTGTGTGTGTGTGTGTGTGTGTGTGTGTGTGTGTGTGTGTGTGTGTGTGTCTGTGTCTGTGTCTGTGTCTGTGTCTGTGTCTGTGTGGTACTAGCGTAAACTAAATGCCTACCATATCATGTATGTTTGTCAAACACAAATGCAGAAAGAGCTAATGAGAATGTGTCTTGTTATGTTTCATATCTAACTAGGCAATAATAGCACAGGGGAGCCACTCAGTAACTGCTATATATATGAAGTGTGAAAGAGAAAGAGAGCGATAGAGGAGAGAAGAGAGAGAGAGAGAGAGAGAGAGAATGAGAGAGAGAGAGAGAGAGAGAGAGATGGTGGTTGTGGCTGAGGGATTCAAGCTGCAGTCAATCAAGGCCATGTAATTGAGGCTTTATTGCCTCTGATGGTGGGGTCTAGCAGCAGGTTTATAGTGGTCCTAACCTCTTAATTAAAGTCCAATAGGATCCGTAATGAGGGGAGAGAAGGGCTTCTGTCAGGGGCTGTGTGGTAGCCATTACTCACGTAATACCTAGATGGGCAGCTGATGACGCAACCTCCTCCCTGGGCCTGCTGTAGTCTCTCTGCTAGCTTTACTCAGCATTCCGCTCCTTGACTTCACACATCCTTATGCTGAGACAAGCATACTTTTACAACACATAGGCCCTCCTCAATGGAGCAGCATGCAGTACCTGAGACACTGAGCAATGAATGTGCCTCTTTATTTTTGTTTGTCATGGGTATTTGTGCGGTGCGCACAAATAATCAGGTTATATAAGGTGGAATCTGGGACGCTGTGTGCAGAGGAGGTGCCACAAGGTGCCGAGCATGGCCCCGCTCGCTGGCTCACTCGCTCATTTGCTTGGTTATTTGAAGTGAAGCATCACTTGTGTGACAACAGCAAAGAGGTTTTGTTGACATACTTGTGCTGTGTCCATCTAAGCTTGACAAATGAGTGTATCCAGCCTTGAAAGATCGCAATTCTTGTTGTTTTATTACTTTTTTTCTCTTTCTTTAAAGATTCATTAGGCATCCTTGGCGCAGTACACAGGCACTCTTAAGTTATTAAGAAGTAAAATGGGTAATTGTTCATTAGTAATGTACTGCACAGTGAAGTGGAGAATTTGATCCGCTGCGCTTGGCAGAAATGAGATATATCCTTCAGTTTCTTGTGGGACTGGATGAACACGACAGATACTTTTTTACGGTTAAATATTTTCTCATCCCATAAAAAAATCAGTGCATGACACGGCCAGCAGACTTCGTAAGTCTGATTTCAATATAGCCCCTATCTCAACCTTGTTCTCTTCTTTATTATTCATGTTACCTTGATCACATTCCCGTTTACTGCAGTGCTTTTTGGCTGGATCACACACTCGCCATCCACTTAGATTGCATTACTAGGGCAGTTAAAAGTAACGTTTGAAGGCCTCCACTGGGACCTGAAATGGAGGACAGGCGCCTATGCCTCGCTTTGAACCATACTGTGTGTCCACAACTGGCCCGACTCACGACATACATCCAGAGCGCGGGTGAGAGAATAGAGTGGTGGTGAGAGTATAGGTGCAGGATAAAGTTACTCACTTTCTTGCATTTTTCAGGGGGCCATTAGAGACCGTTCCTTTCTGATATATGCGGGGATGCTCGGAGACATGGAAAAGCACTGCACACGTGTATGACAGTCATGAATTCTAAATGTCAAGGGACCATTGACTGCTCTCCTGATGGCTTGTTTTGGTTGACCTCCCTTTTGTGATGGTAGCTCCAACCTTTTAGAGCTTCAACAACCACCGTGACGTTCCAGAGTTTATTTCTTTTGCCACATTCAATGATAATGTTATGAGTAAGTCATTACAAGGCACCGGAGACTATGTGGACCATCTCTCTCCATCATGTCGACTTAAATCTCCGGGGGGGGGGGGGGGAAGGAAAGTGAAGCTGATGCAGCCGGATGAATCGGACTGATAAAGACAGAAGTTAACACCAGTATCGCCTTCCTGCATAGTAGAAAGAGCCCTTTGAAATAATAGATATGGCTTTGAACATGTTTAAGACTTTCATGATGCCTTAAAGCTGAAACCTCTGAAGCCTCTTAATCTCCACTGTAAGGCTGAAAGTTGGGGCTGTGGAATATAATGTAGCGTAATCAGAGGGGGTCACAGGTGGAACGATGATCTATTCTCATATCACACAAACTCCTTTTGAATTACGTTTTGACTCCAGCTCTTATGGAAAACATCATATTCTGTAGAGCCTATACGACAGGACATGGCTATTCAGCGCTAGACAATATGGACATTTCTATTAAACTAATGGTGAGCTATGCAAAATGAAATAGATGACATACAGTCAAGAAGAAAAAAAGATAAGCTCCAAGAATGACATCCACCTTGTGCATAATGACAGATGAGTAATGATATTAATAAATTTGCTCGAAGGCCTGCTTTTATTCATTTGCAGGATATTAACTTTTTTATTGAGTCTCATTCTATTTCCCTGCCACACATTTAATAAAATGACAAAACAACATCGTTTCAAATAAATTTTACTCGTTCAGTGTTCTAAACCTTTCACGTCGTCTATGGCCGCAATAGTAATTTATTCATACCATAAATTTGTTTAATAATGGAATCCCTCTCCCATTTGCGGTCTCTGGTAAAACTATCTCAGGGAGAAAGAGACTAAAAAAAAAGAGTGAGAGAGAGAGAGAGAGAGAGAGGATTGTTTTCTAGGGTTTTACTTATTCATTGAGCCCCTGTGCAGAGTACACTTGCATTAGAGTGAGCTGTCAGGTTGGCAGTGTGATTGCAGCACAGATTGTATACTGCACACAATGCCTTTAATTATGTCGCTGTCAGAAAAGACATAATGGATCAAAGGCTATATGGAAAAGAGTGAGTAAGTAATTATATTCTTTTGTCTGCTATCACTGTCAGTCAATAGAGGCTTGATTTCCAGACAACACCAGAGCAAATGCAGAAAATGAACATTGATAGATTAGGTAATAATGGTGTTAGATATGAAACGCTTATAATGGCACTCCATATCTGCATATTATTACTCCAAAGCGAGTTGATTGGTCACGTGATAAAGCTGAACCAAACCAAGTGAATAAAATCCAGTCATCTCATACAATCATGTTAAGTATAGAAATACACCATATGAAAGGCTTGGATAAGCT
The DNA here is from genome assembly GCF_048128805.1 of Centroberyx gerrardi. Lineage (NCBI taxonomy): Eukaryota > Metazoa > Chordata > Actinopteri > Beryciformes > Berycidae > Centroberyx > Centroberyx gerrardi. Next base: position 25,422,185 of record NC_135998.1, read on the forward strand.
CCATCAGTTATATGATTAAACTTTACGTCAAAAGAATGATATGAGGAGGAAAGTGGAAATTTGTCTTAGTGAGTGTTTGTTAATGAGTGAACTCGGCAGACATGTTGTCTCCCAGGGTTTCTGTTGTCATCAAATCATTGCCAGCTGTAGAAACCGTCCTCTGGAGGCCGCCTCTGCCCAGCTGTTACCCTCAAAAAAACACTATGTATCGATGTGGTGGGATATATTCATAGAATAATTATGTGTCAGTGTAATTTTAATGTCAGTAATAGTCTGCCATCAGGACCGTTTCTAGCTTGTTGGGGGTTAGGGTTATTTCAAGCACTCATGAATACACATCAAATCTGCATCGACACAAATTCCATATGCATATAAATCAGACCGAATGCTGCATTTTTCACATAAAAAACTTATTTTATTTTCAGGAACTTATTGCATTGTTAAGACATCAAAATCAAAACAAACATGCAAATTGTAAATACTGAACAAATAAAATGTTTTTTTTCAAAAACAGAATGCTTTGAATAAATTATAAACTTATGAACAAGAATAAACATTAAATTAAGTACTATAAAATTACACTAGCATCGGGATAAAAGTGCAAATGACAAATAACAAATCAATAATATATAGCCTATATTATGCAAAATAATTTCACAAATCAGACAAGAGGTACTTGCATCTGGTGTTTGTGGGTCTGCTGAGGAAGACGATGATGGACCTGGTGTCCCCTCACCAGCAGAGAGGTCTGGCTGTGCTGAGGCTGGCCCTCCAAAGTATTTCAGAAGTGCTCCTGCAGACACATAAAGTTTCTAGGTGAATTTTATCATAATTATTACTCATATTGTAATACTGTTGTTCACACTGGAATCTGATATTGGCCACATTTAAAAAATAATGTGAACAGCCAAACAAAAAAATCGGATCTGAGCAATAAATCCGAATTGAGCACTAAGACTTGCAGTGTGAACGTAGCCTTAGTGCTCAATTCGGATTTATTGCTCCACATGCACAAAAGAACAATAACAAAGACGTCACACGCAGCACGCTGTCGTACGGAAGTAAACATGGAGGCCACTGAAGTCAGCGTTTACGGTTTCATTTATAAGTTGATGTTCTTCTGTGGCAACGTTCGGCTATTTGTTTCGATATGCTTTCAAACACAGACCGGTTACGATACGACCTCTCAAGTTTTGCTTGTACAGAATTACAGAAATACTTATGAGGTCTAACACCTCACTGTCCCTCCACTGACTACCTCCATCGCAGCTGTCTTCCATGTTTGTATTCACCGAGTGACTCCTGCCAGCGCAGAATTGTGACGAATGTCGATCTAGAGTGACGTAAAAGTCGCATGAATTCCGATATGACTGTTCAGACTGAGGTCGCGTTGCAAAAAATCAGACCTGTATCTGATTTAGGACCACATATGAAAGTGGCCCAAATCAGAATTGAAAAGATCAGATTCCATGTGATTTGTGCTGTTCACACTGTTATGAAAAAAACAGATCTGAGTCACATATGAGCAAAAAAATCAGATTTGGGCCACTTTTGCCTGCAGTCTGAACGTAGCCTTAGGATGCCATATCGGTGAGATACTGGAATAGTAATCTGTCCGAAGGCCATCAACAACGTAGTACGTCAATACGTGAGAATCTGATGCTGACTTTGAAATTGGTTTGCTTGTAAGGCAAAGAGCTCTCGAAAGAATAGCTGCTTTTTGATCTATCTAGCATACAATAAGTTCATTTTATTTTCGCCATTATGTGCTTATAATGTATGTGTTTTTGAACAACACATGAGGACGCTTGGTTACCAAAAGTGGCCATTTATATTCGAGGACAAAAATACAGTGGCGCAACGGGGCCCCCTAGCGGTCGTGGGGGCCCTACGCAGCTGCGTAGTCCGCGTATAGCAAGAAACGGCTCTGTCTGCCATTATTAGGTCTATTTGGCTGCAGAGCTGCCAGACTACTGCTCTTAGAGATCAATGGTTGAGACAAAGAATTTACACAACTCTCAAGTACTCCGACGATCAGTTCTGCTATGTGACATTCATGTAATGTAAACTACTACGCATCAAGCACTTCCATGCTTTTTTTGACTACTAACTACCAGCATAAGTTTACACTAGAGCAGAAATTGTGTTGGGGGGTGGAAACAAAGGTTTTCAATGGGAAATGGCACCGGATTAGCCTGATATTCAGACTTAACGGCCATTTCGTTTCCACTCCATTATTCAGTCTGACATTGCTTCCATGTTAGCCGTTTTCTGTGTGGGGGGGTGTTGATTTTCCCCTAACCAATCACTAGTGACTGACGTATCCAGCCGCTCTGACGTTATTTTCAGTTACACTGATTCTGGGCGTATTTACTAACTTTACCAAGAATGTCGGTCGTTTTTGACAATAATATCGTAATAATAATATAAGACAATATGTTGGTTAAGGAATGATTTCAACAAATATTATTCTGCCGAAACGCCAATGAAAAACCGTTGCACGAACGGTTCAAACTTTAGTCCCGCCCACAAAGGCGATGATTGGCCCGATGATTTTTCCGATCGAGAAATCGCCGTTGAATAGAGCCAGACCCTGAATCTCTCGACGAAATCTGAAGAGTGGGCGGGTCGCGATTCGGGAGTCTGGAACCAGGCTAGCTCCGGATTCTTTAGGTCCAAAATAAAGTAGGAAGAGAATCCAGAGCAATCAAGTGCTGCTGCTGGCCTGATAAGTTCGCTAAAGGGCCTGATTCATGTTGGAATTGGGAGAGACTGTCAGCCATTAAATCATCACCGTGTTTGCAGAAGACAAAGTGGATAATTGACTTATTCCTTACAGATTGTAGCTATGAGGAACTTAACTATTCTATCAGTTAACATGGCAGATAACCTGAGTCATAGCTAACATTAGCTAACTTAACATGAAACAAAAAGGTTCATGTTAGCCAGCTACGTTACCGATAGAATGGTAAAAGCATAATTAACATAGCTAAGTTAATCTGTGAGAAAAATAAATAAATGATCTCCTTACTTGTGACAAAGTGTATTCCTCAAACAAGGTGATGATTTTATGACTGCCACTCTTTCCCAATCCCAACATGAATCAGCGCCTTTGGCAAGCTTATCAGGCCAGCAGCAGCACTTCATTGCTCCAGGTCATCTTCAAGCACTTATTTATTTTTTTATTTTTTTGCCTGCTCCGATTTTCCTGATGGAAACCGCAAGAATCCCGCAAGAACATGTTCCCCCTTGAAAACCTCCAATTTGACCCCCAAACACAACATTTTAAGTTAGCAATAAAAAAAAAAACCTGGAAGTACCTGATGTGTAGTCGTTTACATCACCTGAATATTACGTATAATAAATAATCTATTATTTTATACAGCATGCAGTGTCGAAGAGGACACCTGAGTATTCAGTAAATTAATCTCTCCTCTATGGAGTCCAAATCCCAATTGAAATGTTCAGTCTAGTCTGAGGAAAGAGGATACAGTTGACAGCAATGTGGCAGCACCTGAAATTTAGAAGAACCAAAATGTGTTGTTCATATTCAGCCCGGGTGTGGAAAGTAAACATCTAGAAATATCACTATAGAAGGTGGGTTTATGGAAGATAGAAAATAGAATACTTGTAAACTCATTAGCAATATGATTTGTCATTGATGAAGAGCAAAAGAACAGGGAGTTATAGAGTAAGCATACAAAACAGTGGTGCTGACTGAACAAGTGATTACTGGCTGTAATCAATGAGTCCATATCTAAGTCTGGGTTGTCCTTCATTGAGGACGAGTCACGAGTCACGAAAAGTCGAGTCACAAGTCTGAGTGGAGTGTGAGGGATTATCTCTCCTCTGTACTGCTGTACATGAGTCTACGTGACTAAACCTCATGGAGTATCAGTCAGTAACATTACACCCACACATGTCCAGAAAGCTCTGAAAGCTAAAAGCTGAAATTATCATAGTTTTAGTTTCCACTCCTCATTTCTTTGGTGCGGAAAAAAGTCTCGGAATTCACCAGTGAATTCTTTGAAATGCTGCATGTGAAAGACATATGCAAATGTATGTCACATTTATTTGGGTGCGTTTTTTTTCTTTCTTCCAAATGTTAATGTGAATCTATGAGGAAAAGCTTTAGGAGAAGTGGCTGATGGGATGGAGATGGGAGACTTTTTTGTCAGTTTGACATCCAGGTAACCCACTTTTGCTTCAGCGTGTTTACTCTTTGATTATCGAGAGAGCTGAGGGAAGCACTATCTCCCGCCTGCCAAAACCAGGCTGGCAAGCTGTCACAACACCGATGAAGACACATATACCACCTGGGTGTTTCTAGATGACACACATACACACAAACTCACGCATGCAACCTGTACACACACATGCACAGATGTGTGCACATGCACAAGTACACACATACTGACTTCACAGCAAAGTTGGTTTTTTTTAATCAAAACACATTCCTGTGGTGCTTTTGGCAAAGTACTACATATCTGAAAGAATTAGTGAGCCCTAACCAACAAGAGACAGCTACACCACAATCTTAATTGCTCCTGAACTTTCTATGAAATTATTCCCATCAGTAATGTTTGTATCTGGTAATTTAACAAGACTGATATAGATAAGTAAACATATATAAGTAAACTAGTGGGATTCTGCTGTTATTATTGTTAGTAGTAGTAGTAATAGTAGTAGTAGTAGTAGTAGTAGTAGTAATAGTAGTAGTAGTAGTAGTAGTGTTGTTGTTGCTGTTTTTATTATTATTACATACCAACCAGTTTTGATGTGGAGAGTATTTACCAATCCATTGATGTAATGGAGAAGGTACTTCACACACAAGTTAATGAATTGTCTCCCTCTCTGCTTTGCAACTGTCTAAGTAAATGCAGATTATTCAAAAGTGAGTGGGCTGCCCTCACACTTTTTTTTTTAAATAAGTTTCCTTGGATAAAGCCAAATACACCTTCACTACACTGCACCTATGTTTAGGCCTACACTTTGCCCACAACACAATGTTCAACCTCATTATCAATCTCAGCAGCAATAACCTAATGAGACCATTAACCCTCCTGGCTTGGAACAATCCACTCAGCTGTTCAGGAACCGACTTGTACCAACAATCATCGCCTAAAGCATAAAAAAATGCAGAAACTGTACTTTATCATGAAAAAATACACTTATCTACAAAGGTGATTCTCAAACTTTTTCACATCAAGGACCCCTAATTTAGTCCACATTAGGGCCACGGACCCCCAGTTGATGAGATTTTGCTTCTCTGACCCAAATCTGAGAATATTTTTATTGTTAGATGTGATTTTGTCCAGAATTCCATGACTATCTGTACTGTAGGTAGAGAGATAACAGTGAAACTATGATCAAAATAATCTTTCCTCTACATTCTCTAATTGTGTTAACATCTTGTAAATGAAATAACGGTGAAGTTTAACAATTCATCAATTTGCTGGGGACCCCCTGGAGCCCCCTTAGAGACCCCTGGTGGTCCCGGTCTCCTACATTGAGAACCTCTGATCTACAGTATAGAAAGAATTGCAGCAGGTTCTGGTCATTGTGTATGATTACCAAATTCTCCTAACAAAGCTATTCCATCGTATGATAAAATAAGGCACATATCTTAGTGACAGAATTAATTTCCTTACTTTGGATACCAACTGGTGTCCTGTCTTCTCAGCCAGAGACACTTGCTCTTTTCAACTTCGCCTGAAATAACCTTTATACCCAAACCAATTAGCTTTAGCCAACACAATAATAAGTCTAAACTTGTTTTCCTTCACAAACAAAGCCAATTGTGTACATAGTGATTTCTCTCCTAATGGATAAAGTATTCGTCTCTGTGTCTCAATTGCTGCTGCCAAGCACTTCAACAGCTGGTTTTGCCACCAACTTTATAGACATTGGGAAAACTAACTGTGTATGCTGACAGGATATAAGCCTTACTGTGTCTGAACACAGGAGACATGTGGGGTCTTCTCCTAGACTGAGGTTTTTGATGCCTCTATATTTCATTCTAGCTTGAAAAACTACTTGGGCACATTTGCCCAGTGATGTATTTGGTCCACTGCCAATTGCCTTGTTTCGACATGTGTTGCCTTGTTTCATACGTATTTGCTTTTGCCAAGACTGATGCCTCCATGACCTTGTTGTATAGTCCCATGTTTAAGTGCTTCCTGAACTGCTTCTGTAAGCTCTGTTTCCGGCCAGTAGCTAGAGTAGGCTCTACACGTCAAAGTGTTGTGTCTTGAAGCTCTGTTAGTGTCAACTCCAGTCTTGTTTTTGCTGACTGATTGATTGATTGACTGAATGTATTGTGGGTAAAAATGAATCAAACATGTTAAAAGACTTAGCATGTTGCATTGGCCCCAGAGGATCGCACATGAAAGTGTTACACTGAACTCTTATTTCCAATGTGGTCCTCGATGGAAGACAAACAACACATAGCATACTAACTATACAACACATTAAAAAACACAGGCTTATGCAAATTGTTAGTTGGAAATAACTCCAGAACCCCATCCCCTTACATTACTACACTCCTGAGGCAGTGTGAGACTCTAAGTCATTTCCTAACCTACAAGGTAATCATTCACTCTAAATTCTTCCTCCCTTCATTATGGATATCTCATACACTGTCTATGGCAACATCTGGCGGGTCATTAGCCCCCAATGTATACTCTGCAACTTTAATTAGCCTGCTAACTTTAACTTAAATAGGCTAATTTATGGTTCAATGTCAAAATCTCACTGTAGCTACGGCGCAGGTGCAGTGTTGCCATAGCCCGCAGAGGCTGAGAAACACATTTTTACAGACAGGCTTTTATATAATTTGTATTTACCTATTTTATTCTTGTACTGAATCTCCCTGTTTTATTGCTCTTTAACCCGTTGTTGATTTGCAGTGTTGGAGAGTGGTTTCACTACATGTAAAAGTAGTTTTTGTGAAACTAGCAGTTTATTAGTTTTTGTCATTTTGAGGAGCAGTGATCAATTGCAGCTACCAGTCATTTTTGGCTATAAAAGAAAAGAGGTGAATTTAATTTTTCTTTATTTTTATTATTGTTGATTTTTTTTCATCACTGCCTTTTTTCACTGATTGTTTTAGGTTGTTTGGTTTGGGTTTCGGTCCAGACTGCAGTCTGGTATATGGGAGTGAAAATGGTGATGGACATTACATACAAAATAAAGTTAATATTCCTTGTACTTTGTCCTGTGACAAACCCAGATAGGGTTAATTGGTTTGTGCTCACATCCAGACTCTAGTTTGTGACAGGCAGCTCTGTCAGTTTCCCAATTATAAGCACAGTTAACACTCTTTGCACTTTCAAATGAAATACAATTTATATGAACATCCTAATCAGTGTTATTTTTGCATGAATGTGATAATCTAATCTACATCTGCAATGTTGTATGATCCATACAACATTGCAGATGTAGATTATATTATTTTTACAAAGTAGTTTGAAGTGCTTTTTCTGTCTAACTTTTGTTAACAAACTATATTTCCCTTGAGTGGAGCTTTGCTGTAGGTCAGCTTCTTCCACTGTGAAGTAACTGGTAGCTCATAAAACTCAACATAGCTTCCTCAGCACTGTTAATTTGTGTCTAACATGTTTATAGTTGATCTTATTGGCCTTTATTTGTTATTGTTTAATTGCCCTTAAAGCACTTTCTAGCTGTGTTTGATCCATTAATGATTACCTTCACTTCCTGCTTTGTGATGTAATTAGCATACTGTATACCTTACCATATAGTTTTTCAACCTCTGCTCTATCACAGTAAAAAAAATCTTTCGGAAGGCAATCAGGAGGCACATGGGCTGAAACTGATGTAAATCTAAAGGTGTAAGACTTACTTAGTTTGTAGTCTAAGTGCTGAAACGTACCTGGCTGTTGTCATTCTGTGGGCATGTAACCATTTGTCTTTATTGGAGTGGCCAATCTGCATTGTCATCTGCCCTCATGTCCTCATGACTGTGATGCATGATTAATGGAACTGCCATGCCCATCAATGCTAAAGCTGCATAAGCTTGATCCGATACACACACACACACACACACACACACACACACTGTAAGTATACTCTCCATCTCTCCATTTCAGTGTTCGGTCTATGTCTTCATGCTGGTCATCTGAAGACAACTGAGTCAATCAGAGCAGAGACTGAACACTTGTCTGCTCTTGTTTTGACTGGAGAACATCTAGCATGTGTATAAGAAAAACTCTCTTTGACCAGACTATCTCTCCTGGTTTTGAGTGCTTCAGCTTTGACATACACATTATCGGTGTGTGTGTGTGTGTGTGTGTGTGTGTATGTGTGTGTGTGTGTGTGTGCGCGCATGACTGTTCTGTCCTTAGATGACAGATGAGAGGGCTGCATCAATATTTGAACAAAGCGCACTGGCATCTCTTTCTGTTGAGGCCATGCTGTTTTTAAGAGTTTGAGAGGGAGAGCAGAAATGTATTGCCTGTGTGACTCCAGTTCCAGAGAAATCACAAGTTGGAGAGTAGATTTAGAACTCCAGCCATCTCTGCAGTCTGACTGAAGCCACAATGAGACTCGCCGAGGGACACAGAAGAAGAAGAAGAGGGGAACGAGCGATATTGAACATGTATCTGGCAAAAACCAACATACAATTCGGTGTAAAATCCGGCTGTTGCCTCGTTAACTTAGCCGTGCTCTGATCCCACGTAGGCTGTGATGCTGGGACAACATGGCATCCGAGTTCTACTCCAAACAAAGATCTTTAGCTGAACAGTGGAGTCAAACATATCCATATACTGTACATCCAACTGGTGTGCATAACGCATGCTTGCTGAGCTGTACGTTACCTGTCAGCTTATCACATGGCGAAGCACGCCTCCCGCAGCATGCGACCTGCGTTGATGGGTTTGAAGGCTGAATCGTGAGCAGTGTCTGCAAAACATCGAAAACAATCAGGCTCTTCACATGTTGCTTCCTCTCTCACTCTCTCTCATTTTTTCTTTGTGCTGGAGTATCAAGAAATCTCATCTTTGCCTGACTATCGCTCCCCTGTGGCTTACCCTGGCATACCTGTCACTCAGGAGGATTTGCAGTGTGTGTGTGTGTGTGTGTGTCTCGGTCTGTGTGTATGTGAATGCATATATGAGTAGCGGCTTTGCGAAGGTGCTGATGATTTAGTGGAGCCACGTTGGCTAGAGCTCCAAAAAGAAGTGCACTTTCTTACGGCCTTGTGGATTTACAGGTTTCTAAGCATTTTTCCGAACATACAGTGCATTTCCCCGACTCTGTCCTCATGCCTTGCACTCAGTTGATCTGAACAGATGCTCCCCCACTGCTTCTCACTATCTTCAACACCCACCTATCATCTGCTTCACCAATCTCCCTCCACCCCCATCTCCTCTGCTATCTTCACCTCTGATCTAGAAACTAGACCATCCATCTGCTGCATGGATCCGCACCAAGTTTATCTATAATAATTCCTATAAAAGCACCTCACAGTAAGCCTATGTAATTGATGCAGTGTTGACTATGTCCAAGCTGTATTTATTCACATATTTACACAGACACATAGCCTGTAAGTCACTGTTTGCACAAAGATAAAGCCGCATATAACAGCAAATCAAATCAGCATCATGAACTCCTGTCTAGCGACTATGTGCTTTACATCTCAAACCTGTTACGGAAATGTCAACACGGTTGTGTGTTAGTAATTAACAAATAATTATGCCACTGCCTCTTAATTAGCAAACAAAGAATTAATTAGTAGGTTTGTTTGTTAATTCATGACTAAGCAGCTGCTTCCTGTGTATTAATACAGAATGCTGCAATCCTATTCTGTCTAGTGAGTTGAAGCAATTGAAAGAGTTTATCATTCTGTCCTTCTCTCCCAGTTTTTGTTGTTTCTCGGGCTAAGTAAAAGACCGCTGTTGATGCAAGATATGTGCTAGTGAAAGTCAGTGGGCATTTTAACAGGATGAATCTACTCAAAGGGCAGATCAGTCCCTCATATGAAACAATAATCCTGAAAATGAGATGTACTGTAAAATGTTTTGATTAGGCTTCAAGACGCTGATTATTGGATGGCACGCTAAGGCAATGGTCCATTTTATTAAAACCATTTATTTTTCCCCTCTCTCTCTCTCTCTCTCTCTCTCTCTCTCTCTCTCTCTCTCTTCTGTTTTCTCTTTCTCTCCCTTTTTCTCTGTACTGGCCATGCGTGTCATTCACATACAAGCTGAAATAAGACTCGTTTTTGAATGCCTCTCACCTGTTGTGGGCATTGAAATCAGAGATCACACATGTGCCGGTATGTATTTCCTCTCCCTGCTACAAGTGTGCTGGAGTCACAGTCTTCTTCCTCTCTTTGAAACAGCCTGTGTTACCACCCAAAGGCTTTCCCAAATTAGCTCAGTCAGTTAGGGCCTCCCTCTCACTTCTTTTAGATTTTCACTACAAGCTGTGAATACATTGGACTGACATAAAATACCACCCTAACCCATTGCTTTAAATTTTGCATGTGGAGATGATATTTGCTGATCTTTGTGGGTCTGGTTCCAGGTTGCACCGCAGCTGATGCAGTATTAGCAGATTGTGTCTTTCCAGGATGAACCTGTGTGTGTGTGTGTGTGTGTGTGTGTGTGTGTGTGTGTGAGACAGAAAGAGAAAGAGAGAGTGTGTCTGATAGAGCCATCACTCAGCCCTGTGGCAGTGACATCTTGTTTTTCTCTCAGACTGGGCTAGATGTATCTGCGGCCCTTATGTGTTATTGCTGGGGTGAAGCATTGGTTGTAGATCACTGTGAAAACGGTGAAGCGCGGGGCACAGCGGTCTCCCCCGACAGCAGCAGAGCGCACTGAGTGGAGATATTGGCCCTCCCAGCCCTCTGGCGGTCCCGGGACCGTGCAGATCAACCAGTGACAGCCCTGGCTTGGCCTCAAGATGTAAATGAGTCGTATTAATGGGTGTCACTGCGGAGTGGACTGGGGAGAGTTAGGGTGAGAGACACGACACCCGCAGCAATTCAATATACCTTATCAACAGCATCACATTCTCCAACCGCTTTGTCCGAGCCATATCTCAGAACTAATAGTGTGGGTTATCTTTCTGCCATCTATATATGTACCTGCTACAAAGTCCAGTGCTGGAGGCACATCCTATTTTCCTGACTCATCGTACGTAGTGATGTATATTCAACAATTTCAAGATATAAAAAGAATGTTATTCTGTGCCCAGAGATAGTCAGTTGGTCAGTTGCCACCACTGGTCTAGGGTTGAATCCCAGCAGAGTTTTCTTTCCCGTGTCTCACCTATTCCATCTCTCTCAATACTTTCCCACTTAAATAAGAGATATAATCCCACACACTGTCTACACTTGCATAATACTTTATTGCAACGTTTCAGTCATAGGACCAAAAAGGTCATCTCCCTCAATGCTTTCCCACTTTCTAAATAAGAAATCCAATATTCAGTCATGGGACCTTCATCAGGCAAATGTGCCTGATGAAGGTGCTATGACTCCTATGAAAAGTCGCAATAAAGTATTATGCAAGTGTAGACAGTGTGCTGGAGTATACTTCGTTCTCAGTATCTACCTTTTTGGTTTTTGTCCTAGGCATCTGTCACTCAAGGACTTTTAGGTGTGCCAAAAGTCTTTTTTCTTTCTATGGAATGCTTTACTAAACCTTGATGTTGTTGGGATGTTTGGGATATTTACTGAGGAGGCATTACAATGGCATGTTATTCCTCTATGACTAAGCATGGGTATAATAAGAGATCTATTAACAAATGAGCCGTTACTTGAAGGGCTGTTGCTTTGTTTGACAGCTGTGTGTTTGTGTATTCATGTTTCCGTCTATCAGCTTGTGGATGTGAGCTCACGTCTGTGTTTTGCATCTACCCAAACACAAACACGCCATGTCAATGCTCCATGCGCAAAACAAATTGGAGCACTCTATACAAGAAAAGCTTGCCCGGGGCTAGTCATTTTGAAATTAAAAGCATGTCTCTTTGTTCAGCCTCGGTTCCAGGAATGAGGGAGAGAATGAGAGTGTGTCGCGGGGAGGGAAGAGGAACAGTGAGCAAGAGCTGTGATTTTCACAGCCAGAGCATCACACACAGAGTCTTTTATCTATTCCCCTCAATCAGGAGACATCCGGCAGGAGAGGTAGCAGGATTAGATCGGCTTGAGAGAGAGAGAGAGAGAGAGAGAGAGAGAGAGAGACTGAAAGACAGTGAGTTCTGTAATCCTGATGGGGTTTTCAAAGGTACACCCATCACTGTAGAGAAACATACAGTGGGAAGTCGAGATTGGGAGGGCTGGGTGGGGGGACGGTTTGCCTCACTAAACCCTTCACACTAACATGAAAGAGGTTCCAGCAAGCCGGGGGATTAGTCGGAGTGTAATTACACCTGCTGGGCCTCAGAAGTAGCAGGAACGTGTGCCGATTGGAACACACCTCAGACGGACAGGGAGAGAGGGGAATAATGCCTGTTCATGTGTTGCCAATGTTTTGACGGTTAATTCTGCAGCTGATCATTAACCGTCTTTAGTGAGCACAAACATCTGAGAGATCAAAGAGGCCTATATTGGACTACATCTGCCCTATCAACACTAGGCTATGTGTCTTTTGTTCAGTTTCAATGAGAATGTATCTACAAAGCCTTAGTGTCATTTATTCCACGAATATATGACAAATGGGGGGATTATGTCTGCAGACTCTACCTTCTCTGTTTTTGACCTGTTTTGTTTTGTTGCATGTTATGATCAAGTGGTTGGCAGACTTGTCTTTTGCATTGCAACATCATACTGTGTTTTCAAAGAGTAATTCTATGCATAGCTATAGATTGCAACATGTTAAATTGGCAATGTGTCCCAGTTCCTTTGCCAGAGCTCAGCTAGTCATCCCCTGCAAACCCCCACAAAATATGGACTACTCACCATCCAACAAAACTGTCTGTACATTTTACTACTGTTACTATTTGTTGCCATACAGTTGAGAGTTTAGTTGATCTGCACACATGATAAAAACACTGGGAAGCAAGGGAGAAGAACAGAAAAACAAATTGTGCAGTTGAGACGCCCAACAGTCCCTCCCTATCCCAGACGATTAAAACACTTCACCCAAGAATGATGGGCTTTCAAGAATGATATTTTTGCAGTTTTGCACTATTTACAATGTAGCCTGGCCTCCTGCACAGTACCATGTATCATAATGTCTGTACATCCCTGTGTTCTTAAAATATTTCACACTTGTCAGTCTCAGGAATGTAGGCTCTCCAATTCTATGCTATTCGATTCGATTCGATTCGATTCGATTCGATTCGATTTGATTCGATTCTATCATTCACCATATCTTCTATTCTCCTCATTTAAAATATACTGTCCATCAAGGATATGACCTATGCTATTCTACATTTCTCTTCCATTTTGAACAGTATTTGATGTGTTTTATTGTATGCATTCCTGGTTTAACCCTGTGCATTTCCCTGTGCCTCAGGCTCCCGGGGTGAAGCCCTGCAGCATGGCCAGTCTGGGACCCTGCCCCACTTTCTGGAGGAGCCTGACGATGCTTACATTGTCAAGAGCAACCCCATCAAGCTCCGCTGTCAAGCACGGCCCGCCCTGCAGATCTTCTTTAAGTGCAACGGTGAATGGGTCCACCAGAGCCAGCACTCGTCTCAGGAGCACACCGACCTGGGGACAGGTACGACACACACTGAGAGAACTGTTCTGACACAGACTCAGATACAGCAATGCACACACACACACACACACACATTAAATTAAATGTCTTTTCTTGTCAAAACTGCTCCCAGTCTCAGTTTAAGGTATGAAGATGGTGCTCATATCCTTGGTGGCATTAAATGAAGGTTTAAGGGTGAACTCTGCATAGGGGCTTTTTGACTGTGCCTAAGGCTATGTCCAACCCCTCAAATATATTTGCCTCACTGCTTTGGCGCATATGTCACACTTGATCTAAACTAATATGACAACAGTTACACCATGAAAGGCACACAATTGTTCAATTTCAGGATTTGACTTTGAACTCCAAACAGTGCCGATGATCGCCTTTTACTGATGCAACTTGCTGAAATACAGTTCTGTTTTTATTTCACTTCAAAATGAATTGATACAAACCTCAAAGAAATTGTCTCTTTTTTTGATTTCCCTTGTCTGTTGTATATTGCAGCATCACACATTGGGCATTAAATTCTCATTAT